>NC_077228.1:192984855-193308586 GCF_027887165.1 Monodelphis domestica | reverse complement strand
GAAGTTGCTTGGACAAGCATGCAACTAAATGTGGATGGCAAGTACTTGGTTTTCTTGCTGGACATCGTTCTTTCCCTCTTCCTTAAATTTCTATAACAGTCATTGTGGGTAATATTCATTTAGGGCATTTAGTTCTGTACTGTCTTGCATTACTACTAAGTTCTGATGTATGTGGTATGTCTTACCTCTCTAACTAAATTTATTGGCCCTTTTTGTTTTCTCTTTCAATGCCTGGAACAAAGCTATACAAGCAGAAGACAAGAAAAAAAAAAGACAGAAAGGGCTTTACCAAGGTTGAATTTTCTGATTCACTGGCTTTGAATCTTTTTGAGCGGTTTCTATAGCCTATACTTTGAATGGTAGCAGCTTCCTTCTTTAGAGGCTCAGGAGTCCTCCTCTCCCATTTTGAAAAATCTTGAGTATTTGAAACTGTTAAATTAAAACACAGAAAACCATAAAAGAAGCAATAAGAAAATAAGACAAAGTCATCTACAGTTTAAAACCCCAGTTATCCATGTCCATTACTACTAGAAAATCTGGAAAACAATGGCCAGTGCAATATAATTCAAACAGTGCTGGACTGAGAGGTAGGAAAGACTGGTCCTGAAACCTACTGGCTGAGTGACTCTGGGTAAGTTACTCCTGCCAAGATTTTTCCCCCTCAGCTATAAAATAGTAATACTATTACTTTTATCACCAGCCTTACAGGATTATTGTAAAGAAATATCTTTGGTTTTTTTAGTTTAAAAAAAAAAAAACCTTACCCTTCTTTCTTAGAATCAATATTAGTTCCAAGGCAGAGAATTTGGAAAGGGACAGTTGGGCCTTGTCTGAGGCTAGATTTGAACCCAAGCTCTCCCATCTCCAGGCCTAGATTCTATATTTACTGATCCACCTAGCTGCCTCTAAAAAAAATCTTTGTAGGCATTAAGGGATTAGAGAAACGTGAATTGTTTTAGGATCACAGATTTTGAGTTAGTCCAACCTCTTCATTCTACAGATGAGGAAACTGAGGCACAGTGCTGTTAAATTACTTGCCCAAAGTTACAAACCCCAGCTGAGCTGGGATTCAAACCTATGTCCACTGGTCCTAAATCCAGGTTCCTTTCCACTTGGGCTTGGTCAGTGATCTGTGTCTCTCCTGGACTGCACTATTGGGATCTTGGAGTCAGACTGAGTCTCCTGCCCTGAATCTCCTCTTTAGCCCACTTCCTAGCAATTACATTATTATCTTGGTCCTTTCTTTCCATCATTTAAGATCAGTAAATCTTTCATTAACACAAGGCCTGTAGAAGTGCTGATATAGTAATGACAAACATTAAAATTAAAATGAATTTTATGTGGCCACAGAAAAATAACGGCATGTGTTTTGGGCTACCTGAGTGCTGGCCTCTGGAGATGTGCCACACTTACATTGGAATCCTGTGTCAAGTTCAAAAGCACGAATGGTTTTCAGCAGTCCCTCCACCAGCTGATTAAATCTTGTACTTTCTCGAAGGCTTCTGAAACAAAGGCATTTGATGGATACTTTTAAAATGAAGTCATTGCCCATGGTTTCAGAGATGTTCAAAGAAAATAAAAGTAAGGAACAGAATTGTTATATAAAGGAAAAAGACAACCACAGCAACTGGAGAAATGGTTTTCTAGGGACAGAGGATGAATTCTTTTAGATACTGCAGACATTATGCTATAATTAAAACATTATTCACATCAGAACAAACTAAATGATAGCATATAGGATTTTTACAACTTAGTTTCTAGACAATCTAATACAATACAACCCAAATGCTAAAACTGCCTGAACTAGCGGGTGCCCTGAACGTGTGCTGGGGAACAAACATTGGAGAAAATCAAGGTCATCAGGGAGTTCACTGCTCTCTCCATCCAAAGCCCAGCACCATTATTACCAGATGAAGTCCAGAGAGAAAAGTATTACTTAAGGAAGACCTCAACAGAAAGAATGATTCAAAAGAGAGGTTCAAAGTTTCTGCCCTTGAGGGCAGGGGAACAAAGGAGGGCAATATGCATGGAACAAGCATAGTGCTGCAAGTCAGGATACGAAGGTTTGCCACTAATTAGCGGTCATATTTACAGAGTAAGTCTAGAGGAGGGGGTTGGAGAAACACTCTATAATTCTGTGATTCTCCAGGTAAATACACAGATGTCAACATTTTCAGTCAAGCCTGACTCCTCTTGACTTCTTTGGGGGATTTTCTTGGCAAAGATCCTGGAGTGGTTTGCCATTTCCTTCTCTTAGGCTCGTTTTGTAAATAAGGAAATTGAGGTAAACTGACTAAGTAACTTGACCAGGGTCACACTGAGGCCAGATTTGAACTAGGTGCTGCAATATAACAAAACTCATAAAACTTTCAGAAAATTCATTCTACTTATTAAGCATACCATCCTAAATATTTTTCTACTGATGCTTAGAATTGGCAAAACAATCCATTATGTTGCTAAAGAATGCTACTTCCTAGGACACCTAGGTAGCCCAATGGATAGAGTTCCAGGCCTGGAGAGGAGAGAACTTGGGTTCAAATCTAGCCTCAGACATTTCTAAGCTGTGTGATCCTGGGAAAATCACTTAACCTCCATTTGCCTAGATTGCTACTTTCTGTCTTAAAATTGATACGAAAAAGAAGGTAAGGATTAAAATAAAAAGCAAAAGAAAAAAAAGAATACCACCTCCTATGCTGTTGGGCTTTCCTACCTCCTGGCATCAGTTTAATGATATACCTTTTGGTTATATTGTTCTTGCACAGTGGACATTGAGAGGGCCCCTTCTTCTTGCTGAGAAGCTTCAACATACAAAATCTGTAAAACGGAAGAAGAAAAACAAAAGTAAGTTACTTTTTTTGTGGCTGGGACCTCCTATGGGGAGATGGCCATCCATGATGAGATTACCCTGCAGTGTTAAAGAGTCCTTTTCAGGTGAATTCTATTCAGGGGTCCCTGGAATTGGTTTAATTAGATGACCTCACCTGTCAGAGTCAGAAAAGATTTCATAAGTCATCTACCCCAACTCTTACTGGTGCTGAAATACCCTCAGCCATCTTGGTAAGGGGTTCTCTAGCCTTTGCTTACATAAGGGGGAAGCTGCCACCTCCCAAGGCATCCCATTTCTCTTTCAGAGATTTCTAATTATTATGAAGCTATTTCTTATGCTAAACCGGTCTCTCTATACCTTCTGCCTTTTGTTCTGAGATTTGATTTTTGGAGTCAAATAGAATAAAACTAATCAATCCTTCTTTCACATGATAGCTCTTCATATTCTTAAAGAAAATGTTTCATTTCTTTTCTTCAGATTAAACTTTCCAGTTCCTTCAAGAGATCCTTGAATGTCCCCATTTCCAGGCCTTTCAACAACCCTCTGGATTTGGTCCAAAGGGTAAGCAGACAACACTGCTGCACAAGTGGGGAGTGTCAGTGCTTTGTGAGTAATGACCCATGAAGACTGAGGATAGGACCATGTACAAATCATACTGCTTTAGGGGTTAGCTAGGTGGCTCAGTAGATAAAGAGCCAGGTCTAGAGATGGGAGGTCCTGGGTTCAAATCTGGCCTCAGACACTTCTTAGCTGTGTGACCCTGGGCAAGTCACTCAACCCTCATTGCCTAGCCCTATACAGCTCTTCTGTCTTGGAACCAATATACAGTATTGATTTTCTGATGGAAGGTCAGGGTTTAAAAATTAGAAAGGAGACAGGAGATAAGAAACAAGGCAGATTATGAACTCAATCTTCATGCAGAAAGGATCCAGGGGAAGGCAGGGGAAGGAGGTGGGATAAAAAGACTTTATTGAAATCTGATCTAGACTCTGTGATAGAATGGCAAGACCACTTGATTTGGGGGCACCTTAGGTAGCCAGTAGAGTGCCAGGCCTAGAGTCTAGAGGACTTGGGTTCAAATCTGGTCTCAAACACATTCTAGTAATATGACCTTAGGCAAGTTACTTAATCAAAATTGCCCTTTACCCTCTTCTGCCTTGGAACCAATACGCAGCATTAGTTCTAAGACAGATGGTAAAGGTTTAAAAACAAAAACTGCTGTAACCAAATAAGGTTTACGAGTAATTTACTTTGATTCCTGTTTAATGTTAATACATAACTATCACTGTGCTGTATGGTAATTAGTCAAAATTGGAATGCACTTCACATAACTGACTATATTGTGTATTAAAATAAAACTTAAACTCTCTGGAATTCAGACTTCCAGAACCTTGAGGTTAATACAATCAGTCAGGAAGACTCTGGTCTGGCTATAGATGGCAAATGGCAAACATGCCACCATTCTGGGGACAAGGCAGCTGCGCCCCCCAGAAATAAATAAATACAGCTAAAAAGGGATGAAGCTCCAAAGATTACAATGCAGGAGTTATGCCTGGTTGCTTTGCTGAATGTGAGGGGAGCTGGGCTATATAATTGGCTGGTGGAACCAATAAAAGGCTTGCCTTTTTCCCAGGAGAAATGACAAGAATAGGCAAGGGAAAAAGAAAATGGCAGGGGGAAGTAGCAGGAGAATATGAAAAACCAAAAGGGGCAGCAGTGGTTTCTGGCAGGAATGCAGCCTCACAATAAACAACAGATTACCTACTAGTGGAAAAAGGATAATCTGGGGAGTTAGTTTGAAGGAGATGAGCCACCTGGGTTAAACCTGAATAGCCTGTGAGGTTATCACCATGAAAATGTATCATCCAGTAGTCCTGAAATGGGGGAGGAAACACTGCCTTCATTGCTAGGGGACTGCAAGAGTGACAAGTTCCAGGTACACAAACTGAAAGGCAGAGCTGGGTGCTTGGTAGGAGGTAAATGAAGACATTGATTCTAATCTCTTTAGTGAAAGGCTATGAACAGAAGTATTATAACTCTTTCATCACATTTAGAGGACACCTCGAGGGCCATCTTATTGAGCAATTACCTGCCCCTCCCACTACTGTATTAACCAGAAAAGAAAATTTGGATTCTATGACTTAAAAGAGTGAGCACAGGAGAATCTTGATGATTAATAAGACACTGGCAAAGTTAAATTGCTTTTCAACTCTAGGAGGGGGGAGGAAAGAGGAGAGGGAAACAACAAGAATCATGTAACCATGGGGGAAAAATTCTTTTAAATGCTGAAAAAAAAAGAAGATATAGGCAAGGGAAAAAGAATTCTGCTCAGAAAGTATCATTCATTTTCTTGGAAACACAGAGACTAGACCCTACAGCAATGGAACACTACCATTTAAATCAGATTTTGAGATTATGTCCTCTGTGCCTGGGTCTCTCTGGTTCAAAGCTTAGAGAAAAGATTTTTATGTGCCAATGCAATGAATGAGTCATGGATGGGGTAAGTATTTCTGTCCTTCCCCATGACTGAAGGGGGATAATGTATCTTCCTCATTTCTTTCTTTTAAGTTCTTTTTTTTTTTTAATTTTTATTTAGAATAGTGTTCCATGGTTACATGATTCATGATCCTCCCCCCCCTTTCCTCCACCTTCCCAAAGCTGACAAGCAGTTGTGACAATTAGTTTGCTATAAACTGTTGCAGATAAAAAGAGTGGAGGTCTTAAACTGTGACTGCGTAAATATGGTTTCAAATAAAAAATATAGTGGTCGCCAGGGAAAAATTCCCAAATATGAAATATACCCAAGTCAGCTGCATTTTTATGGAGATTTTAATTAATACAAATAAGGAATTAATGAAAGAGAGAGAATAAGATGAAACAACGAGAAAAGAGATAGGCCAGCCTAAGCTTTTAAGCCTTAAGAGAGAGATCAGTCAGTCTTTTAACAACTCACCAGCAATACATTAATGTACCGACTTTGCCACATCCCCTCCAGCTTTCATTACTTTTCTTTGCTGTCATGTTAGCCAATCTGCTAGGTGTGAGGTGATACCTCAGAGTTGTTTTGATTTGCATCTTTCTAATTATCAGAGATTTAGAACACTTTTTCATGTACTTATTAATAGTTTTGATGTCTTTGGCTGAAAACTGCTTATTCATATCCCTTGCCCATTTATCAATTGGAGAATGGCTTGATTTTTTTGTACAATTGATTTAGCTCTTTGTAAATTTGAGTAATTAGACCTTTGTCAGAGGTTTTTGTTATGAAGATTGTTTCCCAATTTATTTCCCTTCTAATTTCGGTTACATTGGTTTTGTTTGTACAAAACCTTTTTAATTTGATGTAATCAAAATGATTTATTTTACATCTTGTGATTTTTTTTTGTGTGTAAGTCTTGCTTGGGTTTAAAATCTTTCCTTTCCCAAAGATCTGACGTGTATACTATTCTGTGTTCACCTAATTTACTTATAGTTTCCTTCTTTATTTTCAAGTCATTCACTCATTCTGAGTTTATCTTTGTGTAGGGTGTGAGATACTGATCCAAACCTAATCTCTCCCATACTGCCTTCCAATTTTCCCAGCAGTTTTTATCAAATAGTGGATTTTGGTCCCAAAAGCTGGGATCTTTGGGCTTATCATAGACTGTCTTGCTGAGGTCACTTATCCCAACTCTATTTCACTGGTCCCCCTTTCTGTCTCTTAGCCAGTACCATATTGTTTTGATGACCACTGCTTTTAGTACAGTTTGAGATCAGGTACTGCAAGGCCACCTTCCTTCTCATTTTTTTTTCATTATTTCCTTAGATATCCTTGATCTTTTGTTCTTCTAAAAGAACTTTGTTATGGTTTTTTTCTAATTCAGCAAAAAAGTTTTTTGGTAGTTTGATGGGTATGGCACTAAATAAGTAAATAAGTTTGGGTAGGATGGTCATTTTTATTATGTTAGCTCATCCTACTCATGAGCAGTTAATATTTTTTCCAATTGTTTAGATCTAGTTTTAATTGTGTGGAAAGTGTTTTGTAGTTGTGTTTATATAGTTCCTGTGTTTGTTTTGGCAGATAGATTCCTAAGTATTGTATATTGTTTGCGGGGATTTAAAATGGAATTTCTCTTTCTAATTCTTGCTGCTGAAATGTGTTGGAAATATACCGAAATGCTGATGACTTATGTGGGTTTATTTTGTATCCTGCAACTTTACTAAAGTTGTTGATTATTTCCACTAGCTTTTTTAGTTGATTCTCTAAGATTCTGTAAGTAGAACATCATATCATCCTCAAAGAGTGATAGCTTGGTCTCCTCATTGCCAATTTTAATACCTTCGATTTATTTTTCTTCTCTAATTGCTACGGCTAGTGTTTCTAGTACAATGTTAAATAATAGAGGTGATATGGGCATCCTTGTTTCACTCTTGGTCTTATTGGGAATGCATCTAGTTTATCCTCATTGCAGATGATGTTGGCTGATGGTTTTAGATATATACTGTTTATTATTTTTAGGAAAGACCCTTCTATTTCTATACTTTCTAGTGTTTTCAATAGGAATGAGTGTTGTATTTTGTCAAAGACTTTTTCTGCATCTATTGAGATAATCATGTTATTTTTGTTGGTTTGCTTGTTGATATGGTCAATTATGTGGATGGTTTTCCTAATATTGAACCATCCTTGCATTCCTGGTATAAATCCCACCTAATCATAGTGAATAAACCTCATGATGACTTGCTGGGGTCTTTTTGCTAGTATTCTATTTAAGATTTTTGCATCTATGTTCATTAAGGAGATTGGTCTATAGTTTTCTTTCTGTTTTTGACCTGCCTGGTTTTGTAATCAGTACCATATTTGTGTCATAAAAGGAATTTGCTAGAACTTCCTCTTTGTTCATTATGTCAAATAGTTTGTATAGTATTGGGATTAGCTGTTCTTTGAATGTTTGATAGAATTCACTTGTGAATCCATCAGGCCCTGGGGATTTTTTTCTTAAAGAATTCTTTGATGGCTTGTTCAATTTCTTTTTCTGATATGGGATTATTTAAGAATTCTATTTCTTCTTCTGTTAATCTAGACAATTTATATTTTTATAAATATTCATCCATATCACCTAGATTGGCATATTTATTGCCATATAATTGAGCAAAATAGTTTTAAGTGATTGCCTTGATTAACTCTTCATTGGAGGTGAGGTCTCCTTTTCATCTATGATACCGTTAATTTGGTTTTCTTCTTTCCTTTTTTTAAATTAGTTTGACCAGTATATTGTCTGTTTTGTTTGTTTTTTCAAAATGCCAGCTTCTAGTCTTATTTATTAGTTTAATAGTTCTTTCACTTTTGCTTTTATTAATTTCTCCCTTAATTTTTAAGATCTCTAATTTAGTTTTCTTGTAGGGATTAATTTGTTTGCTTTCAAGATTTTTGATTTACATGTCTAATTCATTGACCTCTGCCCTCCCTAATTTGTTAATATGTGAACTCAAGGATATAAATTTTCCCGAGTACTGTTCTGGCTGCATCCCATAGACTTTTGTCACATCATTGACATTTTCTTCAATGAAATTATTAATTGTTTAGATGATTTGTTCTCTAACCAATTTTGGAGAATCATATTATTTAATTTCCAATTAATTTTTTATTTGGCTCTCCATGTACCCTAACTGATCATTATTTTTATTGTGTTATGATCTGAAAAGGCTGCATTTATTATTTCTGCTTTTCTGTATTTGTTTGCCATGTTTTTATGACCTAGTACATGGTCAATCTTTGTGAATGTACCATGTGCTGCTGAAAAGAAGGTGTATTCCTTTTTGTCCCTATTTTTCTCCATATATCTATTAACTCTAATTTTTCTAAGATTTCATTCACATCTCTTACCTCTTTCTTATTTATCTTTTTATTTGATTTATCTAAATTTGATAGTGGTAGGTTAAGGTCTCCCACTAGTATAGTTTTACTATCTATTTCCTCCTTCAGTACCACTAGTTTCTCCTTTAGAAATTTGGATGCTATGCCATTTGGTGCATACATGTTGATTACTGATATATCCTCATTGTCTACACTCTCTTTTATCAGGATGTATTTACCTTTCCTATCCCTTTTAATCAGATCTATTTTTACTTTGGCTTTGTCAGATATGATTGCAACTCCTGCCTTCTTTCTATCAGTTGAGGCCCAATAGGTTTTGCTCCAACCTTTAATTCTAACCGTTGTTGAGTATTTACTCTCCTCAGATGTGTTTCTTGTAGACAACATATGGTAGGATTTTGGATTCTAATCCACTTTATTTGTTTTTGTTTTATGGGTGAGTTCATCCCATTCACATTCAAAGTTATGATTGTCACTTGTATATTCCCCAGCACTTTGATATCCTCTCATAGTTCCAATCTCTTCCTGTGAATGATTCTTCTAATTACTATAACAGTGAATATAATTTTTGAGTTACAAATAACATTTCCCCCATATATTAATATAAATAATTTGATCTTATTGTAGCTCTTAAAGAAGAAAGTTTGAATTAAAAAAAACCATTTTCCCCCTTTTCCCTATCTCTTTTTTTTTTGTTTTTAAAACATTATTTTATTTGGTCATTTTCATACATTGTTCATTGGAAACAGATCATTTTCTTTTCTTCCCCCCCAACCTCCCACCACCCCTTCCCTAGCCGAGGCGCGATTCATCTGGGTATCACATGTGTCCTTGCTCTGAACCCATTTCCTTGTTGTTGGTATTTGCATTAGGGCGCTCATTTACCATCTCTCCTTGATCATGTCCCCTCACCCTCTGTAGTCAGGCAGTTGCTTTTCCTCGGTGTTTTTATTCCCTCGGTTTGTCCTCTGCTTGAGGATAGTTTTTTGTTTGTTTGTTTGTTTTTCTTGTAGATCACTGCAGGTTGTTCAGGGACATTGTAAAGCCATTACTGGAGAAGTCCATTATGTTCTCTTGTACCACAATGTGTCAGTTTCTGTGTACAATGTTCTCCTGGTTCTGTTCCTCTCACTCTGCATCACTTCCTGGAGGTCGTTCCAGTCACCATGGAATTCCTACACTTTATTATTCCTTTTAGCACAGTAGTATTCCATCACCAACATATACCACAATTTGTTCAGCCATTCTCCAATTGAAGGGCATCCCCTCATTTTCCAATTTTTGGCCACCATTCCCTCTCTTTTTTTATTTACCTTTTCATTTTTCTCTTGATCTTTGTGTTTGGATATTAAACTTTCCACTTAGTTCTGGTCTTTTCTTTACAAATACTTGGAAATCTTCTATTTTGTTGAATGCCCATACTTTCCCCTGGAAGTATAGAGTCATTTTTAATGGATAGGTGATCCTTGATTAAAGACCTAATTCTCTTGCCTTCTGAATATTATATTCCAGCCTTGAGGTCCTTTAGTGTGGCAGCTGCCAGTTCTTGTGTGATCCTGATTGATGCTCCTTGCTATCTGAATTGTCTCTTTTTGGCTTCTTGTAAAATTTTCTCCTTAGCTTGAAAGCTCTTGAATTTGGCAATTACATTCCTGGGAGTTGTCTTTTGAGGATTTAGTGTAGAGGGTGTTCTATGAACTCTTTCAATGTCTATTTTGCCCCCTTGTTCGAGAATATCAGGGCAGTTTTCTTGCATTTCTTATAGTATGATGTCAAGATTTGTTTATTTCTGGGTTTTCAGGTAGACCAATGATTCTCCAATTGTCTCTTCTAGATCTGTTTTCTTGGTCTGTCATCTTCTCAGTGAGATATTTCTTCTATTTTGTCAGTCTTTTGACTTTTCTTTATTAATTCTTACTGTTTTGCAAAATCATTGGTTTCCAGTTGCCCAAGTCTGGTCCTTAAGGCCTGGTTTTCTATTATAATCTTTTGGTTTTCTCCTTTAATCTTTTGAATTTCCTTTTTGGTTTGGTCTATCCTGCTTTTTGTGGCTTCCAGCTGTTTCTCTAATTGGGAGTTCATGTCCTTTAAACTGCTATTTTTCTCTTTGAACGATTTCCCACTTTCCTTGCCAGAAGGCTTCCATCTTTTTGATAAGCTCCAATTTAAATTCTTCAAGATCTTGTGGACAATTTCCATTTTTTGGGAAGGTTTTGGTGTATTCATTTGAATTTCCTCTTCTAGTTCCTCTGTAGCCTGGAGTTTTCTTCAGTAAAAATTTTCCAGGGTCAGTCCCTTCTTATTTTTCTTGCTGGGGGGAGGTTGTTGTTCCTGGATACTATTTGCCATCACTGTGGAGGTTTTTCCTTCCCCTTTTTGTCAGAAATCTGAGTGAGATGGTCAGGCTCTCTGTGTTTGGAGTTAATGAGCAAGGATTTTTCCTGAGGCAAGCTCTCGATTCTCCCCAGCTTCTGCTCTTTGCTGCCCATTTCTGTGCTATCCTCCCACTAGCACCCATGCTCTGCGCTCTTTAGCTTGCTGGGGTTTCAGGTGTAGTTGCTCTCAGGGGTAGATCTTTGGTGGTCTTAGCCAGCTGCCAAGGACCTAGATGTGCCCCTTACTCACTCACTGATTCTGGTGTGCGCTGCCTCTGAATCTGGCTCTATAGGTGGGGTGGGGATGGGTAGATCATCTCATGTTTTGGTGGGGGCTTTTCCACCCCCTTACAGAGGGGCAATGCCCAAATCCCATGAACCTTCAATGCTGAGCCCTACTGTAGAGTCCCTTCATTCAAATGAATTTGGGTTTTTTGGTCTTTTAAGGTAGTCTATATCAGTGGGTTCTGAGGAGAGGACAAGTCTTGTGTCTAGCCTGCTGCCATGTTTACCTGGAAGTCAACTACTTTTTTTTAAAAAAAACTCTTTTCCTTCTGTCTTACAATCAATACTATGTATTAGTTCCAAGGTAGATGAGCAGTAAGGGATAGGCAATGGGAGTTAAGTTATCTAGATTCACCCAGCTAGGAAGTGTCTAAAGCCAGATTTGAACCCAGGATTATTCTTTATGCCTGGCATTCAATCCACAGAGCCACCAGCTGCTTCTATAATAACTGCATTTCAATAATTATTATTCTTTCCAATGTTATGTATTTTATTATATATACCTGATGTGATTAGAAATGAAGGAAGACATATTGTCACCCTTCTGTCACCAGGAAGGGTTGAAGCATTCACCCAATCCATAACTCATTTCTTGAACTGGCACATGTCTTGTTTTTCCAATAAGCATTTTGGATGAAGAAACCAAAGCTATATATAACTACATGAAAAAATGCTCTAACTTCTTATTTTATAGAGAAATGCAAATCAAAACTGACCTACCACCTCACCTATCAAATTGGCTAAAATGATAAAAGGGCAAAATGACAAATGTGGGAGGGGATGTTGAAAAAATGAGGACCCTAATATATTGCTTTTTGTCAAATGATGCCTTCTCTAACAAGGGTGAGGAGGGAGTTACTTGGGTATTTTAATGTAAAAACAAACAAACAGATAAATAAAGTATTGAGACAGAGAGATCCAGTCACAAGCTACACAATCTAGTGCTTGGATTTATATAGTTCTGTATCATGGCTGTGCAGTCTAGACTCAGTGTTTTTCAAGAATATGTTAAGCAAGATCTGTATTGTATCTTTGTTCATACCTTCAGGTTGGGGCACAGTTCATTGCATATGTTAGGGATTTAATAAAAGGTTGCTGAATTGAAATGAATTTGCTGTTTCAAACTTGGAAGTATCTGAAGACTATATTATATGAGGCAGCTATGCTGCATAGTGTATAGAGTGCCAGGCCTGGAGACAGGAGGTCCTGGGTTCAAATCCAATCTCAAATACTTCCTAACTATGACTTTGGGCAAATCACTTAACTCTATTTGCCTAGCTTGCCATTTTTCTGTCTTAGAATTGATACTAAGACATAAGGGCACAGGTTTAGCAAGAATCCTATATAATATGTGATGAGTGTATGTGTGCAAATATAGCTGGTAAAAAAATTACCGATATAATAGCTCACTTAAAAAAAAATGCAAGTAAATCATAAGACTACATGAGAATTCTGGGGCTTTCTCCAGGGAACATGTTTCTTAAGCATACCTATTTCCTGAAGAATTTTTAAATGTGGAGGAAATTGCTCCATCCTGGCAGGTGTCAGTGAATTAAGTATAAGCTCCTGTGAAATACAGCCTTTGGTCATTGAAAAATTTCATTAGCCTAGTGTTTCCCAAGGTGGCAGGCATTGCCTAAAATTTAGAAGGTAAGTTAATAAATACATGGTTAAGGACATTTTTTTTCTGCTCCCCCCTTTTTTTTAACCTTCAAGGGAAGATAATTTCAGAACTCTAGGCTTGCCTATAGCTAGAAAAACCCTTCCATTACTTGACAATTGTAGAGCACAATTCAAAATGTAAGGTTAGAGTCTGGGAAAATTTTTTATGATCTTTCTGTCTCCTGGAATTACTTTCTTAATTCAACCTTCATACCAGGGTATAATTCAGAATATGAAATGTTATCATGTAAGAAATTTCCTTAGAAAGCTGATCATGCAAGCATTCTATAAGATTTTCAATTTCATTATAACATTAAAGGTATATTTCTTACTATTACTTAAATCAAACATTAAGGAAAGTTTGAGGGAAACTAGCCTTGAATCTTATCCACAGAATTACATATTTATAATGATATTTTGTATCTTTTGTAGCAGGGGTTCTTGAATTTTTTCCCAAAAGAAATTTTAATAACTATTTCAATAATTGGTGTCCTTTGTAATGCTGAGTATTTTGTTTTTTACACATCTGGGAAGGGGCTTCTATGGACCAGATTGCTTAGTGAGTCCTAGGTGAAGAACCCCTGCAGTTGAGTATCTAGATCCAAAACATTCTGGCAAAATATTCTTGAAATTGTAAAGTATTCATGTGTCATCAACAAACTTAATGCAGGTGTAGAAGAGTGGGACCAAGATAAAAAAGAGATGCCTGGGGTCCACTATGTTAATAATACTCAGATTAAAAAAAATTCCATGAATGCTGCTGATAAGTCAAAGAACTCAGATCAACAGTGAAAATGACAGTTTTCTAAAGGGCAAGAAAGTCAACTGAGAGAAAGGTGTTTAGGTTTTTGATTTTTCCTAATTAATTATGGAGAAAGACAAAAACAAACAAAAACCCCAAACAACAACAAAATCCCCCTTACCTTCTGTTTTAGAATTGATACTAAATATTGGTTCCAAGACAGAGGAGTGGGAAAGACTAGGCAATTAGGGTTAAGTGACTTGCCTACAGAGATAAGCAATGTCTGAGACCAAATCTAACAAATCCTTCATCTCTAAGCCTGGCTCTCAATCCACTGAGCCACCAAATTATCCACAGATAATTTTTTTTTTTTAAAGCCAGTATCAGAGACTTTTCAAGAAGGCAAAGTCTTGGGTCAGTGACAAGTTCAATACCCATTCAGGTCCACATCACTTAGCATCAGCATCAATAATATGTGTGTGCATTGGAAGTAAAGTATTACCAACTTGTATTACATATCTGGAAAGTATAAGCGCTATTAAATTTTCAGAACTCATCTGCACATTTTTTTTAATCTCTAGAAGTTTTAGGAGTGACTAATCATTTCACCAGAGGCAAAAACATATTTTACTGTCTTTTAGGGTTGGGTTTTTTTTTCTTTCTGCTTTTTAAAAGTTCTCTAACATCAAGCCAGTGTCAGTTGCTTTCTCTGATGTGTGCACGGAAGCCTCTTTAATCAGTCATTCACATCCCAAGGAAAAAAGTCCTGGATCAAACCTAACAGCTGGACTGTTATATTTTCCTTCAAAACTAACAAGTAGTCCTCAGATGCTTCATTCTGGGTGCTAGGGGGCTGACACCAACAGAAAGTCTGAACTATAATGCTGTGGACTATCCCCAAGATCAAAAGTCTGATGCTCATAATAATTTATAATAATTTTTTTTAAGAGTCAGGGAAAGTAGAAAACCTAAACCAGGGGATGTAGCAGAAAGATAATAGGGCTTGATGAATGGGCTTTGAATCATTAGATCAGTGAATGAAAGTTGGAGAAGGATAAATGGGGAGCATTTACGGAGGTTCCTAGAGTACTGAGCAGCTACCAAGGAAGCAGAATGGAAGCAGAATGGCACAATAGAAATAGCACTGGATTTGGTGTCAGAGATCCTGGTTTCCAATCCAGGCTTTGCACTGACCGCCTGTAGGACGCAGGATACTTACCCTATCTGGACACACAACTTATTTGTGATAAGGACTAGAAGACTTCTAAAGGCCCTTCCAATTCTCAATTTGTGAACAGGCTGCTAGTACCTATAACTAAGGCTTACTATCCTAGGGGCAAAAAATAGAACATTGCTGCCCCTTCTGGATGAAGTACCTGACAAGACTAAAGCAGTTTTACCTTCAGGACCAGATTTAGAAGTTAGATTTCAAGAATAAGAAGAAGTCTTCCCAGTTTTCCTGCTTCTAAAAACCACAAACCCTCCATTTTTGTGTAAGAGATACAAAATGCTTGATAATATCAATAAGGAGTTAACACTACATCAAAACTTCCATCTCAGCACAGTATAAATGTCTGATATAATATCCTTTTCTGTTTTGAAAAGGAGAGAAAACAAGGAGGTTGTGGGCATGAGAGATGCTGTTAATGAAAGGGAAAGTGAACCAAAACAAGTATCTGGCAATAGTAAGGACAAATGCTGACTGCCTACAAGTTTAAAAATCTGTTTTTCTGTTCTTATACAAAAAGAAAATGTGTATGAAGACTGGGCTATAGTCATTTGTGACCTCCTGAGGTGTTAAATATGTACCTTAATAGGAATTGGGATTATATAAGTATGGCAAAATGGGTTCATTAAAAGCTTCTGTAAAACAGACTGATAGATTCAGATTGGGGTTTTCTTCTTAATTTCATTAATTTAATTAAATGGAAAGGCTAAAGTAACTGGGCAGATAAAATGACATGCTAGAATCTGACATGTCCTATTATGAAATTATGGGATCTTGAGACCTACCTGCAAAATATGTGGTCACAGGTAGTAGAAACAGGCTCTTTGATCAACTCCAGACTAAAAGGAAAAAAAAAGGTTATTTTCTTGGTAGGGTCAATTAATACAATAAAAAAAAGACCAAAAACTCTTAAGCATATACTTAATGAAGAATCAAATTAACATGGAACCAGAACTTTTAGTATTTGATACTTAACCTGAGGTAAAACTTTAATTGTTTGGGGGCAGCTGGGTAGCTCAGTGGATTAAGAGCCAGACCTAGAGAAGGGAGGTCCTAGGTTCAAATCTGGCCTCAGACACTTCCCAGCTCTGTGACCCTGGGCAAGTCACTTGACCCCCATTGCCTAGCCCTTACCACTCTTCTGCCTTGGAGCCAATACACAGTATTGAATCCAAGACAGAAGGTAAGGGTTAAAAAAAAAAAAGAACTTTAATTGTTCAAGAGTAACTTTGATCATTCCTTTTCTCTATATTCCCTAAATACATAAAGACTCAGAATAAATTATTTGCTGTTGTTCAGTCCTTTTCAGTCATGTCAGGCTCTTCATGATCCCACTGGAGTTTGCCACTTCCTTATGTAATTCATTTTACAGATGAGGAACCTGAGGCAAACGGAGGTAAATGACTTACCCAGGGTCAAACAGCAAGTAAATATCTGAGACCACATTTGAACTCAAAAGATGAATCTTCTAGACTTCACAACTAGCTGATGTAAATATTCTATTGTAAAAGCTAATTTGAGGGGCAGCTAGGCAGAACAGTGAATAGAGTGCCAGGCCTGGAGCTGGGAGGACCTGGGTTCAAATTTGGCCGTATATACTTCCTAGCTGTGTGATTCTGGGCAAGTCACTTAACCCAGAGTTGCCTACCTCTCCACTCTTCTGTATTAAACTTGATACTAAGCCAGAAAGTAAGGGTTGAAAAAGGGCGATAAGTATATATATTCTGCCAGCTTGCATGTTTTATAGTGATGGTACATTGCCAACCATAAAGCAATACACAAAATAACGCTATCTGGACTAAATTAACAAAAAAAACCAACAAACAAACAACTAGGAAGTATAGGAGCCTGATCTATTATTGTGCTTCTACTATATATTTCAGCAATGGGTAAAAAAGAGATTGGATTTAGCTATGATACCACCAGATGGTTTTCAATCTCATCCAATGACTTGGTTTTGAAATAGTTACATTCCAATATGGCAATTATAACTTGAACTCCCCAAACATGCTGCAAACATAAACTTTAAGATGAAAATTCCACTATGTGACTGTGCATGTACCTCCATATGGGAGGCCAGGATGCACACTGTTGAGCATTTAGATGGAGAACAGAAGAAGAAAAAAACAAGCAAAGTCTGTTCTCCTGGGTACTGAGAGTCAATATTTATAATAAAGACAGGAAAAGATCCAGATTTAAATATTGTCCAAAACAGACACATTTTAGATACATGGCATGCTTATACTTACAAGTGATTGGTAAGAAGTAAGCCCAGTTCAGTAAAGGAAAAGAATACTTAACATTTTATTCTTCTTATCTAGGTATGAAAGCAAAGGCAGCAGGACATAGTGGAGAAATTGGCTTGCTCCAGACATAGGACCTGGTTAGTATGGTGGAAAGAGCTCAGGATATGGGGTCAAAAGTCTTGGGTTCAAATTCTGCTTAAGCACCTGTGTGGCTAAATCATTGGACCTCAGTTTACTCATTCATAAATGACCAAGTTTGATAAGATAATCTCTGAATTCTATCCCCTTTCTGCTCAAAATATATGAATTTAGGATAAGTCCCACTTATGACATAGATTAGCTGTGTGACTGTGGGCAAATCACACAACTCCTCAGCACCCCTGGCAATTCTCTACAACTTTAAGTTATGGCGCAGTTACTGATCTACATTAGTAGAAGGAATTCTCTACATTGATTAAATCACAGGTCTGAACTAATAATAATAAATGAAAGGAAAAGAACTTAAGAATCCTAAGAAGTAAATATCAAGCATTGTTATTTTGGCAAACTCACCTCTCTTTCTTCTCTATTTATTTATAGGCCCTCACTTTCAGACTTAGAACCTTGGTTCTAAGGCAGAAGAGTGGTAAGGGCTAGGTAATAGGGGTTAAGGGAATTGCCCAGGATCACACAGCTGGGAAGTGTCTTGAGGGCAGATTTGAATTTAGGACCTCCCATCTCTAGGCCTGACTCTCAATCCACTGAGCCACCTAGCTGCCTCCTCTTCTCTCTTTAAATAGATGACAGCAAAAAAAATAAGTGTTCACATACTCTAAGCTAGATATAGTATAGGTATAGTATAAGTATTATTAATCCCCATTTTATAGATGAGGATATGAAGGCTCTGGTAGGGGCAGTGATTTGTCTAAGGTCACTCAGATTCTGAGGGATAATTAGGTGGTTCAGTCATTAGAGAATAGGGCCTAGAGTCAGGAAGACCTGAGTTAAAAATCTGACCTCAGATATTTAAGAGCTGTGTGTCCCTAGGCAAATCACTACTCTGTTTGCCTGAGTTTCCTTATTTGTAAAATGAGCTGAAGAAAAGGCAAACCTCTCCAATATCTTTGCCAACAAAATCCCAAAATGGGGTCACAAAGAGTCAGTCACAAATGAACCAACAACACAACAAAATGGTAAGTTACAAGATATACAGCAATAGTGGACTGAATAGGAAAAACCTACCATTAACTCCCATGTTTGCATTTTTTATTTTTATGTATAAGCACTTTTAATTGGTAGTTTAATTTGCTAGAATAGTAAAGAAGGTACATTACATTTTTATGGCTCAATACCATGGAAATGCAAAATAAATGGAGCCAACTGTCACATTACTCAGGACATTTTGATCACTCTATGTAATTACCATGAGGATTCTATCCTGTTTTGTGCTCCCACAAAAGTAATTTTATCCTCATATTTTCATTTCCTGCTTCCCTGGTTTTTTGGTTTTCACAAACTAGGTAGTAAATTTCTTGGCCTTGTGGTTAGTTGCTTAATTAAGATGTTGGAGATTTTTGCTTTCTAAATCTTGCCTGTATTTGACTTAAGTGTGGAACTTAAATGCTTACTGTTTTTACTTCTCTGATATGAAATTTGCAACACAACACATTCATGTGGTAGAAAGAAAAAAATCTCATTGGCCTCCAGTCACCTTCTTTTTCAAGCATAAGGGACAGAAAGCATTGTCTATAAATTTATATTTTCAATGTCAAGCACCACTGACCATATGATTACAGGAAAAATATACTGATGGGCCCATTCACTTTATAATTCCTGTAGATTTTGTTTTGTTTTTAAATCAAGATTTTCTCACATGTGGCATAGAAGGAATATAGTGTTTTTTTTCCTGTGTGCCTAGGGTTACTTGTAGTCAAAGTATCAACCATTTGGCTTTTCGCAGGACACCAATCAAGGATGACTATTTTTTATCATTTTAGCCCTTTCCATTCTTAAAGAGTTAAAAAAGTTACATACTGAAGAGTAGGACCAACAAGTGATGTCAAGAAATCACTTTAATCTAGGCCCATGTTTTAATGTATGATTTGTATATATACATTTGATTGAGAAATTCAAACAGATATTTAGAAATTACTTCACCAGCATAACAGATAGCTAAGCAGGAGTCCGGACAGCTAAACCTTACAAATCATAATAAATTCATCAGATGTGGCAGTATTGCTAGTTTGAAAGAAAGGAGAAAGGGTTTTGTTTCAGCAGGAGCTGCCTTTCTCAGATTAGTTTACTATACTAGATTTCTGAAGCATCCTTTCAAGGACAAAGAAGTATGGATACTTTCCATGACTGCACAAACGCCCTCTGCATTTCTGCCTACTAAGTTTCTCTTTCTTTAAGGCCCGGTTCAGGTTCAAAGCTCTTCCAATGATGCCTTCCCTGTTCTCTCCCAGATTAAAGGGATTTCATCCTTTCCCAGATTAAGAAAGATTTCAGTTTTGCCAGCTCTGGCTTATTGGAATTCTTTGGATCTAGTGTCAAAGGCACAATGAGGTTCTTACAGTCAACAATTACCAGGTCAAGGGCAGCCAAGTGGTAGAATGAGTGGATAGAGAAACTAGGCCTGGAGACAGGAGGATCTAGGTTGAAATCAGGCCTCAGTTACTTCCTGTGTGACCCTGGGCAAGTCATTTCACCCCATTTGTCTAGCTTTTTTTGCTCTTCTATCTTAAAGTTGTTACACACACATTTTATATATAAACATATATATACATATACATATATACACAATACATATACACACATATCAGGATGCTGTGAAAAGATTATGTAGCCTAATTTCTCATAATGCATACTATGAAATTCTTCTTTGTCTTATTGCTTTTTTCTATATCTCATACCTATTTGTATTCATGTTTTATTTCCTGTTCTGTTAGATTGTAAATTCTTTGAGGGTTTATTGTTTGTTGAATTGAATCCAAAAATAAATTTATGTACACAAATGAGAAAAAGTATGTTGAGTGAGTGTTGATAGTATGAAGGGTTCCCTATTTAAAAAAAAAAGTTCCCAGAGAAAGAAAAGCATTAAAATCTGTTTATTAGAAGGTCTATCCTGTCACCTGTAAGGCCTCAAAGACTGAACTTGTTATGAAGAAAAGATCCTTTACTTGGTTTGCAGACTGGCTTTTTATTTATAGAGCCACGTTAAACTTTGTGCTCCTTTTAATGGGGCCAGATCTGGTTCTAGAGATCAGTGCTTCTATTTAAGAAATGCCACCACCCATGTCCTCTGCCATGGTAATCATCATTAGAGTTGAAGCTCCTATCTATGCTATGCCATTCTAAACAGATTAGTAAGGGCCACAAGAGTATGTGAGACCAGTGAGGTTCGTGGTGAATATGAACAGACCATTTTAAGAACCTAAATGTGCCTTTTGAGAATACATCCTTGACTTTCTTCAGCCAAAGATGTTAAAACTGTAAACTATCAAATGTCAGCATCTGGCCTGACAAGACTTTAGGGCATATAATAACTCAGTGATTGTGGGGATTCTGGGAGGCTAGGACCAAAGCAATGAATATATTACCTAAAATAAAAAATAGCCAGCACTAAGACAATCTCATGAGAAAACTGATAATTCATGATTCAACCACATAGCAAAGAGATGAGTATATTACTGATGTGAGGCAATATGCAGAACAAATATACATGAAGGATGAAAAATCATTTTTTACTATTTCAGCAGGACATTATTATTTTATTTGCAGTTTTCTTTGTATAGGTTGTTAAGTACTAGGGTTTTTTTCTTTCCTTTTTTAAATAAAGACATATATAAAATTTACACATGTATGTATTTTAAAGTATGCAATCTATCATGTTTTATTATATTACCTGTTTATTCAGAAGAAAAATTCTGATGGGAATGATGTTGATGTGGTAATGGTTTTGTATTTGGTTTTTAAAAACATTACTTGAAGTAAAACTATCAGTGATTCTAAGGGAGAAACTGGAAACATAAGTTCCATACAATTTGTGGAAAACATACATAAGTGCTTGCAAGGATAAATTCTATACAATTTTTCAGCATACTTAAGGCAATGCGACAGTACAACTGTGAATGTGAAATCCCATATTCCTCCATTATTCTGTAATATTATATATATATTCATTCTGTTATGTTAACTTTTGACCTCATTCACACTAGCTATTGCACATTAGGTTAAATGACATCGTTCTAAAAACCTATCTTGATTTTGTAATTGTTTTAAAAAACCTCTGCAAAATTGCCACAGCATGCAGAATACACATGCTAATGGCATAGGTCAAGGGACTTGTGTCAAATGGTATGAGTCAAATGTGCCAAATGACTGAACTTCTGACATTATTCTGCCGACATAAGGGGTCCAATCTCAAGGTTCAAGGTCTTCAGGAACTACATCTGAGACTGGCTTTAGTGTGAAACTGGATTCCACTCTCAATAAACCTATTCCTTTTTGGCTTGGAGACTTGGTGTTTATTTTTTGAGTCTCGGCTAAAAAAATGTTCACCACACACCCTAAACTTCTAATAACACTTATTGTAAATTCTTCTAATGATTTAAAGCAATTTCTTGCCTTTTGTGCTGGCATAAGGAAGGAGGTCACAAAGGTACGATGACAAGCCCTCAGACTTACCAGATAGGACATTCTAAAATTTTCTGCATCCCAATTAGGACATTCTTTACTTCTTCAATAGTGACTGTAGGCAAATCCATTTCTTTACTCTCCACTGTACCTTAACAGACACAGGGTAAATATTAGGAAACAAATATTTTACATGAACGATTTTTGAGTTTGTTTTTTAAACATGAGTGAGGCCTTAAGACTAGAGAGCTTCAGCTATAACAGCATTAGATTAACCAATAAGTACTTTTTGGTAGGAATTTTAGTCTAAGTCTTTCTTTATTTTATCTCCAATACTTAATCTATTACACTTTGCCTTTCATTTGTTTTTTTTTAATATTTGTTTTTTTAATTAAACATTTTTATTATATATTTAGTCACCACCACCACAAAACATTTAAATATACACATGTATAAGAAAAAATAAGTGCAAAACCACAGACTCCACATAGTTTACAATTTGTTTAAAAACATACAAATTATATATGTGTGCTAATATAAACATCCTGTTTTTTATTTCCTTTTGGATTTTTTAACTTTAACACTTTTTTCTCTTGATTTTGTGGCTGCTATTTTTAAAAATACATCATAATATATATTATTCTTATTTCTTTTCTTCTCTTTATATATTTCCCAGTGATAAGTACTTGAAAGGCCTATATGAAAAGCAAAAAAAAAAAATCCAGGTTTTTTTTTTTAAACCCTTACCTTCTGTCTTGCAGTCAATACTGTGTATTGGCTCCAAGGCAGAAGAGTGGTAAGGGCTAGACAATGGGGGTCAAGTGACTTGCCCAGGGTCACAAAGCTGGGGAGTGTCTTGAGGCCAAATTTAAACCTAGGACCTCCTGTCCCTAGGACTGGCTCTCAATCCACTGAGCTACCCAGCTAACCCCCAAAACTAGTATTTTATTTTATTTATTTATTTTTTTAAACCCTTACCTTCCGTCTTGGAGTCAATACTGTATATTGGTTCCAAGGCAGAAGAGTGGTAAGGGCTAGGCAATGGGGGTCAAGTGACTAGCCCAGGGTCACATAGCTGGGAAGTGGCTGAGGCCAGATTTGAACCTAGGACCTCCCATCTCTAGGCCTAGCTCTCAATCCACTGAGCTACCCAGCTGCCCCCCCCAAATCTAGTATTTTAAAAAATATTTAGATGTGTTTAAGTCTCATCTTTAAAAAAGAAAAATAACTTTTACCTTTATCCTAGAATTGATACCATATATCAATTCCAAAGCAGAAAAATGGTAAGGGCTAGGGCAATTGGTGTTAAGTAACTTGCCCAGGTTTCCACAGCTAGGAAGTGTCTGCAGCCAAATTTGAACCCAAGTCCTCCCATCTCCAGGCCTGGCTCTCTAGCCATCAGACACCTAGCTGCCCCTATTCGATTTCCTCTTCAGTCTTTTGTTTATGGATTGTCTTTCTTCCTCCTCTTCTTTTTACCTTCTACAAGAGCAGCCCGATGTTAACAAGTTAAGCAAGCCTCAGTAGCCTCAGCTTATTTTCCCCTGTCTAGAATTTACTCATATTCTTTTTTTCTTTTAAGAATATATTGCACACATTTTAAGAACACATTGCCTGGTCTCCTCCCTCCTAAGCCTTTACTTCTTTTACTATCCTAAACACATATTTCCCTACTCCTAAGTCTCCTTTGATATTACTCTAGGTTCCTCTCCCAGTGTTCCCCTAATATTCCAGTCCTAGCCTCCTACATATCATGACCATTTTCCAGTTTTATCCTCCTAGTATTCTTCTTTCACCTTTTTCCTTCCCTCTCTACCCTCCATTCCCAGTGACCCTTCACAAACATACAACACACATATATATTTTTAAGATATTTTATTTTCCCAGTTACAATACATATGTTTGTATGTGGACATATCTATATCAATCTATTTTATAGATATTTATATCTATAGATAACTCACCTGGCTACCACCCTATTATTCACCTGCCTACCACTCTAGCTCAGTACCTTATCATGTCACCTGGCCTAAAACAACATCTTCTAATTAGCCTCCTGGCCTAGCTCTCTCCTCTCTGAGAATCCAACTGCCAAAATGATATTCCTAAAGCATAAATCTGACCATTTCTTCCCCCCTGTTCAAGAAGTTTCAGTGGCTTCCTACTTTGCTTTTAGGATAAAAAATAGATATCCCTATTAAACATGCAACACACTTCATAATGTAGTTCCACTCTGTCTTTCCTATCAGGAAAGTCACATTTCACCTACTCAGGCACTCTGCTTCCACCAAACTTGTTTATTTGCAGTTTCTCAAATAGTGCCCTTCATTGTCTCCTCTCCATGACTGCTCCCTCCCATGCTTGGAATGCTCTCCTTCATTTCTACCTTTCTCAATTCTTAGACTACTACAAGAGGCTTACCACCCTGTTCAGTTCCCCCTAGTTGGTACAGTACTCTCCCAGACCCGAAATTGCTGTTATCTACCCATCCATTTTTAAGTATTTACTAATATTCATTAATGCTGTTTCCTCATAATTTAATGTAACTCCTTGAGGACAAAGGCTTCTTCGTTTTTTCTGTACCCTCATTACTTTGCACCTAGTGGGCGTCTAATAAATGCTTGCTGAAGTAAACAGAACCTCGACTCCACTCCCCCAGGGTGCCTTCTAACCTCACTTTAGTCCTCTTCTCTTCGTGTACCCTACTCCCCAGCAGTAAACACACCAAATTAATTACCTGGCCGGGTGGAAGCGGTCTATCCTTCCCGAATCTTCCGGGAGCTATGGCGCGCAATCTCAGTTTCAATTTATATGGATTTCCCGCGCTTTTCTGTTGTCATAGTAACGGAACTCCACCTCCTGGAAGCCAATAGCAATGCCCGCTCGACCACATAAACTGGGAGGGGTGGTGGGAGAGAAGAACGGGTTTGGCTCCTTTTGGCTCCGGTGATTGGCCCTCCTTGTCTTAATGGAAGAAGCCGGAAAAGGAAGAGGTTACGTACTCTGTCGGGAGGTTTAGGCTCCTCCCCCTTCTTTTCTACTCTTTCAATTACTGGGTTATTGCGTCACAGTAATTGCTCTCCCGACCATCGGAATCACCACCGGGGTGGGGGGGGGCCCATACTGTCTTTAACAGAGCAGCAAGAGAAGCTCCGAGTCCTCCAACCCCTTCCGCCGAGATGGGAATCTCGTCAGGTAAAGGAAATGAATGACTACAACACCCAGAGTGCATTGCGACAAGACCATGTTGGAGGTGGGGAGGGGAACGGGTCGTTTACGTGCATAGGCGCGGGGTGTGGGGAGGGGGCGGAAATGAGGCGCGGTGCATTTTGGAAACCGTAGTCCCCGGGAGTAGAAGCTCCAACGCAGACTTTCATGGGACTTGGTGACAGTAGGAAACAGGTCTAAGAGTGCGTCCGGTAAACAGCAGATACAAAACTGTAGCGTTCCTGGGGATCTGTTTTGGGTGAGTAATGGCCACGGGAGGGTGATTGAGAATATGAGAAGACTACAGGTTCCATCATGTCCGAGCTGGCGCTTAGCTGGCAGAGGCCAGCTGTCCTAGGGACGGGTAGGAGGAAAGCTGCTATGGGCCACTTCCGCTCCTCCTTCTTTCTCCGTGTTTGTTATTGTTGTGCCTCTCCGCTCGCCGCCCCGCCCCTGTCTCAGCCTAAACCAATCAGAGGCATGTTAGTTCAGAGGGACACGAGCCCGAGCCAATCGTCCCTCCGTGAGACCCGATGACCCGAGTCTGGTCTCCATCCGCCATGTTAGAGTCTCCCTGGAGGGGCAGCAGCAGAGCCGGCAGTGAGCGGTCCTTGCACCGGTCTCGGGGAAGCGCCCCCCGGGGGCGGGAAGCGGGTAAGGAGGCTGGAGATCTCTCCAGAGGGTAGTGTCAGGCCGCCTTAGGGCAGAGAATCTTCCCTTTGGAAGGGCTGTGGACAGGTCTCATGGACAGCTGTGAGAGGGCCAGAAGCCTCCCGGAGCTTGAGGGGGCGAGGCCCAACCAGGCCTCGGAGGGAAGGTCGATGGGCCCCCGCGAGAGGGGGTAGGGTGCCCGTGTCACCCAGGCCTAGGAGGGAGGGGAGACTCCTCGTCACGAGACCCAAGCCCTGGCCGGGGAGGCAGACTCTGTGAAATGAGTCAACATTGATTTAGTGCCTACTGTGTGCCAGGCACTGTGCCAAGCGCCCGGTTCTGGGACAGTCGCTGTCATGGGTGGCCCTCCACTAGACTTGTTAACATTAAGATCCCCCTCCCCCATTTGTGTCAAAGAAGACAAAAATAGTGAGTGAATAACTGGGAGAATCATTATAGACCCAAGTTCAAGTATTTCCTCTATGGTCAGTCACCATTTCCTGGCTTCCCTCAAGACCCAGTTAAAATCTCGTCTAATTACAAGAAGCCTCTCCCGAACCCCTTCATACTAGCATCTTCCCTCAAAGATTACTCTCAATTTGACTTTTTCATCCCGTGTTTGAACCTAACTCTTTACGTTTCGACTCCCCCTATTACACTGAACTTGAGGTCAGGAACTGTTTTTGATTTTCCTTGTATTCCCTCCACTTAGCAGAACACCTGGCACACAGTAGAAGCTTAATAGGTATTTATTGCCTGACTGATTTAACCTTTCAGTTCACCCCTAGGCAATTCTGAGAAACCAGGGTTCTTAATTTGGAGTTCATGAACTTCCAAGGGATCCTTGGATAAATTCCAGGGAGCTGGTGAGCTTGAATGGGGAAAAAAAGAAATTATATCTGTAGTTTCCATCAAACTGGTTTTTTAATAATCCTCCATATTTTATACATTTAAAAACATTCTGAGAAATGCCCCATAGGTTTCACCAATCTGTCAAAGTTGGGTCCATGGCCCCCCCAAAAAATTAGGAACTTCTTTTATAAATTAGGAGAGGTGTTGGGTAGCCTTTTTAGTAGAAAAAGTTAGTTATACATCAGGAGCTCCTGTGCATATAAATCACAGTTATTGTCTGGGGGGGAAATGGAGCTTAGGTTCTCCTGTTTGTAGGCCGACCTAGTTTTGAAACTGAGAGGAAATGTGGCTTGCCTCAAGTAGTGGTGAGTCAGCGCTCCTTACTTGGAATACTGTAACACTGCTAGATTGTAGGCTACACTGGCTGTAAACTTAAATTTGTTCAGTCATTTCAGTTGGGTCCAATTCTTCCTGATCCCATTTGGGGTTTTCTTGGTAAAGATACAGGATTAAATGACTTGCCCAGGGCCACACCGATAGTAAATGTTTGAGGTCAATTTTCCTGACTTTAGGGCCTGCTGTCCTACCTATCTGCCCTAAGGCTGTTCATTTAGGCTCAGCCTAACTTTGGTCCTGATCTTGCATATAGATCCAAGATTAGTGTTAAAAGGAGTTTGCTGATTGCTGATTGAGACTACTGGAAGAAAAAAAACAACAGAAGACTTGAATTTAGGCAAGAATTCTCCCTACTCCTTACCTCTCTACATACAACCTCACTTCCTGTTTTTTATCCCATTGGTAAAATTACTGACTAAATTCTAGAGTATTTTGTGGATTTCTATTTGAGTGATATGAGAAACTGGGAGGAGATGGGTTAGTTTAGAGTGAGGCTTTCAGAATATGGAAATTTATAGGGATGGAGCAACTGAACATCCATCTCTTGTAAGTGAACCTAATTTTTTTTTTAAATGTTGAATTCCAAATTCTCTCCTCACATCCCTCCCCCCACTCATTGAAAAAGCAGGCAATATGTTGTCCTTTGTACAAGTGAAGTCATGCAAAACGTATTTCTATATTAGCCATGTTGCATGGGGGGAGGGAGCAAGAAAAATGTATGCTTTATTCTTCAATCGGTTCTTTTTTTGGAGGTAGATAGCCTTTTGCATCGTGGGTCCTGGGAATGTACTAGATTTTTCATGGGTAAATGCTGAAGCAACATATTCATAGTTTCAGAACGAAGTATAGATATTAACTAGGTTGTAGTTAGAATTTTGGCAGTATTTTGTAATGAAATTTTAGTCCAGGTTGGGGAAAGCTTTGCTTTGGTAAAATATCATTAGCTCAAAAGAAATCTCTCAAATCCAAGCAGTATACTTTTGTTTAATGAAAACATTGTCTAATGTATTGCTTTATAAGGCTTATCTAACTGTGGAAAAGCAATACTGATTTTATTTTTAAAACTGGTTTATAATAATTACATGTTTCTGTAGCACTATAAGCTTGAGAATGTGCTTTCTTTAAAACAACACGGAGGGATAGGAAATATAGTATTGTCCTCATTTTGTAGATGAGAGAACTTAGGTCAAAAAGTGACTTGCCCAAATCCTAGCCAGTGAAAGATTCAAACTCAGGTCTCTCTGGATCCCAAGTCTAGTTAATTCTTTTCACCATACATAGTTTTCATATAAATTATGGTATTTGATCATCACAATGACTCTAGGGTTTATCTAATAATCTGTCAATCTTATCAGACCTCCTAATTTCTGAATCCTAACCCTCTCACCCTAACTAGGCACATGAGTATTTATTGCTTATTTTATTATTGGAAGAATTGAGGTTCAAAAAGGTTGTAACTTGTTTCAGCTTACCTAGTTAAATAAATGGTACAACTGGAACTAAAATCTATTGATTCTTAGTCAAGGGTTCTATGTATTATATTGTGTTTTCACAATTGTCAACTAGAAAAAACACAGAACTATTAAATGGTCAAAATCATTCTTTAATCAAGGGGAAAAGGGGTTAGCGCTACTAGGTTAAGACAACAGAGCTGCTCCCTGAGACTGCAATAGAGTCTGGACACCCTTGTCACTGACCCCTGGGAGTGCCACAGACTCAGGATGGACTCCGAGAAACAAAAGAACTTGGGGAACCTATATACCATTTGGGGAGTCCAGGGACAGGGAAAGATGATTGACATCACTATAGCTACAAGGAAAATGGGAGTGTTCAAACTACACTGACTGGATACCATCCATCTTGGGAAAAGAATCATAGCTAGAGGCTAGCTGTAAGAGAAGGGGCTGCTTTCAATGGATACTAAAGGATGGTTTCTGCTCTGGTGTGGATCTTCTTGGGAAAGGTTCTAATAGGATAGGGGAGACTACCTAAAACAAAGAGGGTCCTTAGCATATGCTTACCTCACCCAACCAGGATTGTCATTTCCCTGAGGGTCTCCCACTCTGTCTGAAACTGCTAGTTTGGGATTCCCTTCAGGATAGGTTCCCATGGGAACATGGAACAAGTACAAATTTTGGGGTCTCCAATCTACAAGCTAGTCCTGAAGATTGGGGTTCATCAGATCTCACTAGGTAACAAGTTTGGGATTCCTAAATTCCATGTTGACACAGTATACATTTGGTTTTAAGCCCCTTAAATTATTTCATAAAGAACCAAGAAATTTTCTAAGTCATCTGTAACTCCTACAATTTAGAAACTGGTTCTGAATAGGTACCTCTACAGGTAACATCTTCATGCTAATATACCTGACCTAGAAGATAATAAATGCCATTACTTGTAATAGGCCAGTTCTTAATAGAAGCAATTATTAATGATCAGTAGATGGAGAATTTCAATGCTCTTAGCCAGCACAGAGCCAAGCTCTGGGACTCTGGGAACACTGTCTCCAGGAAAATGAACCAGAAGTAGGAATCTCCACCATGGGATTTTTCAAGGAACTGAAGAATTTGGGGTCATATATTCTTGGGGAACAAAGGAAAGGAAGGACTATTGATTGGTTTACTTGGAGACTAAGGAAGGAGTGAACACCTGGGAGAGACCTAGGCACAAATTGGAAACTTCTAAAACAAAAGGTGCTTAAGATTAGATTATATCTACTATCTAGGGTGAGATTATTGGGTACTTGAAAGTTCGATGTTCAGTCTACACTAACCTACTGTCAACATGGAGTTACAGATTGGAGACCCCAAAATTTGTACTTGTTCCCTGATCCCATGGGAACCTATCCTAGAGGGAATCCCTCCTTACTAAGGATTGAACTTGGGACCTGCAGCTTAAAAGACCTAATGCTCCAAAGCTGAAGTGGATATCTATTGTCTGGTGAAGTGGGACCTTCCCTCAGGGGGAAACCTCTCCTGTGACAAGGTCAAAACCTGGGGTTTCTACACTCAAACTAAATAAACTGGGGGTTTCTATATTTCCATGTTGACTTTTCACCTACCTAGATTTGGATTTGAATCTCAAATGAATGATTGTGAGAGGACAATTTTTACTTGTTGGGCCTTTTTTTTTTTTTAACACATTCTGTAATCGTGGTAAATTCAGACTTTTAAAAGTCATTTGTTTTGTTTTGTAGAAATTTATCTTCCCTTCCCCCCCCCCCTGGTAATTTGTATCACTTTCTAAAATGATAAAGTTTCTTTTTGTCTTTGTAAAGAACTCAGAGAAGGGCAAGTGCTTGGCAATTGGGATTAAGTGATTTACCCAAGGTCATGCTAGGAAGCCTCTTGAGAAGGGAGTCCATATTTGAATAGCTTTTGTTTTTATATCAACTTCATTTACACAGATGTTGTCTTTCCCCTCCCTATTCAGAGAACCATCCCTGGAGGGGGGAAAGAAAATCTAACAGAACAAGGGGGGGGTAAGCAAAACTACTTCTACTTCAATATTTGTAATGGTCCCTTAGACCTGTGATGGCAAACCGATGGCATGTATGCCAAAGATGGCATGCAGAGACCACTCTGTGGGCATGTGTGCTGTCTCCTGCCAGAGTTAGTTACTAGAAAGGCAGAGGGACTTGGGCAAAGCTGTTCCCTTCCCCCTCTCCCCCACACCTCCCCACCCCTGTGCCAAGTGCTAGGGCCACTCCCCTTCCTGTCTAAGAGGGGTGGTAGGGCAGCAGCTCTTCGTCTGGGGAGGGGCAAGGCACCCAGTGTCTGAAAGGTTTGCTATTACTGTATTAGACCATGGATTCCTCCTGGAGAACAGGTGCAATCTTTGACCTTTTTTTTTTTTATTCCCAGTGCTTAACAGTGTGCCTGGCACATAGTAGGCACTTAATAAATGCTTCTGGATTTGGCTTTCCTATCCAATGACATCCTTAACTACAAAGAAAGGAAGGAGAATTTCTCATTTCTTCTTCAGGTCCAAGCTTGGTCCTAATGTGTTCAACCCTCCCCCCCCCCCCCCCATTTGCAATGTTAGAGGCTTTATGTGTTATTTTCCTGATTCTAGTTTCTTTACTCTAGAGTATATGTCTTCCTGTATGTACTCTTGATTCTTCATATTCATATTTTCTCCCAACCCAGTAATGCTCCTTCATATTATCATAATTTATTAAGCCATTTCCTATTTAATGGATATCTACTTTGTTAACAGCTTCTTGCTACTATAAATAGTGCTGCTCTAAATATTTTGGTGTATATAGGACCTTTCTGACTTTGACTTCCTTAAGGTATATCCCAAGCAGAGGAATCTCTAGTAGCACTTTTTGAATGGACACATTTGTCTCTTTCTTAGTGTGATTTCACACTGCTTTCTGGAATGTTTGGACCAATTTCCAATTTTACTAACACCTAGAATTTTCATCTTTGCTATTTTGTTAGATATGAAGTGAAACCTCATAGATGTTTTGATTTGTATTCTTCTTACTAGTGGGAGCAATCTATCATATGGTTATTAGTTGCAATTCTTTTGAAAGAATTCTTTTTGTTCATATCCTTCTTGTTTCTTTGGGATCTGAGTGATACTATATCCTTATCAACTTAAGTTAACATTCATTTCTTTTGTTAAGCATTTTCTGAAATACTTAACTTTTTTTTTCCTTTAGCCCCAAAGCATGGAGCCGCAGGTTAATCTAAATGTGACTTTTAAAAATGAAACCCAAAGCTTCCTGGTTTCAGACTCAGAAAATACAACCTGGGCTGATGTAGAAGCAATGGTGAGTGATTTTATTTTGCTTCAGCTTTATCTGGATGAGAGTTTTTCCAAAGACAACTTTTTAATAGTGCATCTTCATAGGTTTTAAAAGTTATCAATTCAAGCCCCTATGAAAAATTTTCCTTGAAAGTGAGTCATTGCTTTTTCTTATTTGATGTTGAGTCATTGCTTTTTCTTATTTGATGTTTTAGTTAGGAAGTAGAAAGTGGATTGTTTTTAGAAGAGATTGTTTGAAGAATAGTAATTCCTTTGGGAGGCAAAAGGCTTAGTGAGTGTTTTTTTTTTTTTAATATGAGAAGGATTTGGAGAACTTAATTTTTTAAAAGCAGAATGTTCCTATGCATGAAAGCAGGTATGGTCATGTTTTTTGTGAACCACAGAGGAGGTAAGTTGCATTTTGGGAAAAGTGATCAATTTATTGCTGGGTCATAGGTGGTTTGTTCCAGAGTTAAGCAGGAACATATCTGCCTGGAGGTGTTTTAAGTGGTAGGCCATCTGCTTCTCTGTTTGTTAATACTTTTCCCTTTCTTGGTTTGACCTTTGTTCTTACTCTGTTTGTTTGGGTTTCTATAGTAAATGTTTTACTTCCTGTGTAGCAGAGTTTATCTAATACTCCTTTATTCAAGATTCTATTTTTGAGCATAGTGTCAAATGGTCTTAACTTAAAAGAATCATAAAGCTATAAAAGACCTTCATAGATTATGTTGTCTAGTCCCTTTCCTTCAGGCAGATAATTGTGTTAAAACAGTTATCTGGAGAAATGATTGGCTAGTAATTAGATCTAGTTTTCTTGTTTTTTTCTGAAACATGATGTTTCTTGTTTTTCCTATAATGGGTAAAGTTGAAAGATATTTCGATTCTTAAATTGCATAATGTGTGTATTCTCACTTGCAGGTGAAAGTTTCATATGATCTGAACACCATTCAGATAAAATACCTGGATGAGGATAGTGAAGAGGTAAAGTATATTATAGTTCTCATTGCTGATTTTCTAGGACAGTGATTTTATTATCTTATTTCCCAGGCGTACAACAAGGTGAAACAGCTTCAGAAAATAGTTGGTCTAGTGTGTAGGTTGGGTAAAATGGTGATTGACAGTGGTTACCCATGGGTAGAGATTAGGGAAAATGATATAGGGTTGGGAGATAGAGAAGGAAGCAAAATAAAAGAAAAAAATTAACATAGCTACTGTTTTATATTCTGCTAAAATTATTTGAAACCTAAACCCATAAGCAGAGTACAGGTAGGGAACATAAATGGAATAGGAATAAGCATATGTATGTATATATATAGTACCTACTGCGTATAAGGCACTATGTCAAATTCTTTATGGTATTATTTAATTTGTTCCTCACAACAAACCTTTGAGATAGATGCTGTTATTATTCCCATTTTACAGTCAAAGAAACTAACTGAAGCAAATGGGGTAAGTGACTTGCTTATGGTCACACAAGTTAGTAAGTGTTTGAGACAGGATTTGAACACAGGTCTTTCTAACTCCAGGCTCAGGGATCTACTTTCTACATGACTTAGCTGTCTCTAACTGACCTTGTATATGAATTTCTACATTTGAAGAAAGGATAGAGTGTGGGGAAATGTTCTTGTTCAATCATTTGGGTCGTGCCCAACTCTTTGTGACCCCATTTGAGATTTTTTTGGCACTGAAGTAGTTTTCCATTTCCTTCTCCAACCCATTTTATAGATGAGGAAACTGAGGCAAACAGGGTTAAGTGACTTACCCAGTCACACAGCTAGTAAATGTTTGAGGTCAGATTTGAACTTAAGAAGAAGAGTCTTCTTGGCCTTAGACCCAGCACTTTATCCTCTGTGCCACCTGGCTGCCAAGAAGAAATATTAGTATTCCTTATTTGTTATTTATGAAAGACTAATGTTATCATTGAAAAAATTGGAGTCTTTAAAATGTTGTCTTTGTATCATGCAGTCATTGGTAACAATTTAATTGCTCATTTAATGATATGTCTATATTTCATTGTTATATTTCTCTTTTATAGGTGTCCATCAATAGCCAAGGTGAGTCTTGTCTTTTAATACCTGGGAAAACCATTTTTATGTTCATCAGTTCATGCCAGGGAGAACTGATTCTACCTAATTTAAAAACATTAGAGAAGATTATTAGTTCACATGGTTTCATTTTCCCTGGAGCCTTGCTGTAGCATTATTCATTAAAATAGTGGCGCATACACACACACACACACACACACACACACACACACACACACACACACACACACACACAAAATTGATTCTGTTTTGTAATTGAGTCTATTCTGTACTAACTACCAACAATTTGTAGAACTACTTAAATCACATTTCTTTGTCTCCAAGTTAAGTTCAGAAGTTCATAGGTTTTCTCACTAAGTTTAAAAGTTATTTCTCTAGAAATCACTTTAATGAAAAGAAACCTATAGTCTTTCTATATTTATCTATATACTATATAGACCAATTAAAGGAAATTTGTTATCGGTATACTATTATATTCTTGCAGGTACAATAAATCACTCAGAATTTCTTCAAGACAAGATGGAAGGAGGGATTGCTAGCCACATACTCCCTATTTCTATCCAGTCTTATTACCCCCCTATACCTTTGATGTTTCATGCTTTGTAACCAATCATTGTTTTCCCTGTCTATGATGCTGTCTTCTATTTTTTTGGATGCTCTTCCTTTTGACTAAAAATGACCCATTGACCTTCATTTGAGGTTTCTTGGCTTGTTGTGAGCTAAAGACTTTTTAAATTGGTAACTGCTAGCCTTATCAATAAACCAAACCTGCTCTGAACTTTGTTGCCTCACTTTACCATGATTTCAGTCAAGATAAGTCTAAAGTAAATTCATTTTGGATCTAATCCAGAAACATTTAGTTACTAGGAGAACTTCATTAAATTTACAAAGTGGGCCCCTAGCATGGATTCAAAGTTAGTATCATGGATAGATTTTAGTGTGTATGTTTTAGGGTCTTAAGAATTTAGCAATATCCTTTGAGTATGCCAACTATTTTGCCGTGTGATGTCACATGATCTTTTTCTTTTTTTAAACCCATACCTTTCCTCTTAGAATCAATACTAACTATTGGTTTCAAGGCAGAAGTGCTGTAAGGCAAGGAAATTGGGATTGCCCAGGGCTACACCAATAGGGTCTGAGGTCACATTTGAACCTAGGGCCTCCTGTCTCAAGGCCTGGCTCTTTATCACTGAGCCACCTAGCTGTCCTTTACATCATATTATCTTCACTTGATATCAGCATTCCCCAATTTTTCATCAATATAAGCACCAAATTGGAACTTAGAAATAATTACCCCATGGAAACAGTGTTGTAAGCAATTAGATTTCCAAATCACCTCATATAAGCCTATTTAACTCATAATGTAGCTAAAATAGTATTAATGGTAAACCTGAGCATCTTTGGAAGGGGTGTGAAGGAGCCTAGGTGTTTAGGTGGTTGAGGAGTCAGGGTAACTGCTTTTCAGAAGCATATGAAGGGAATCGGGCAAGGAAGGGGGTCCAAGCAAAAGGTCAACTTCTACTATTCTTTTGTTTATAAGTTAAATGTTCTTATTTCAAAGACTACTTGTGCTTTCTAAATACTCATATGTATTCATTTTTTATTGTTCTTGTAGGAGAGTATGAAGAAGCCCTTAAGGTAAATCAGGATCATTCACTTAAAAATTTTTCTAAACTTTTATAACAATCTTGTAAAAAGAATTAAAAAGACCAAGTAAACTCAAAATTTTTGAGAACTGCAGTTATGAGCAAAAGATACATGACATTCCATCTTTGGATTTATCTTCCATGAACTTTTTCTTCAACAAAAGAAAAATTAAAATTTCCTCACAGTTCTGGTATGTCCCTTTTCGAAACAATATAGAGCAACTAAATCATATGAACAGAAGTTCTAGAAGGCAGTGTCATCACTAAAAATAAAGTATATTGATTTCTGTTGGGTTTTTTCCTACATCTTCTCCTTGAAATCATTACATAAATATGTTTACATCCAAATTACTCCTGAATAGATTGCTGCCACTTTATTTGACAATAAAGATTACCTGAAAATTCATTATTTTATTTATTTATTTATTTTTGAGCCCTTACCTTCTGTCTTGGAATCAATACTGGGTGTTGGTTCCAAGGCAGAAGAGTGGTAAGGGCTAGGCAATGGGGGTTAAGTAACTTCCCCAGGGTCACACAGCTAGGAAGTGTCTTAATACCTGATTTGAACCCAGGACCTCCCATCTCTGGGCCTGGCTCTCAATCAACTGAGCCACCTAGCTAACCCGGAAAAATTCATTATTTTAAGACAGACCAGTGATTCCCCATTTATCGAGTGAAAATTTATTCATTTTAAAGTAAACCTTACAAAAAAAAGATACACAAAAACATGATCACATTCAAAAATTTTTTAAAGTAAAGATAAAAAATAGTAGTAGCTACTTAATATGGGGGACATGCAAATTAAGTCAATACATCTTAATGGCCTGGTTAATTGGCAGAGTTGTTATTGCTTATATATCACTTTAAAGGCAAATTTAAAAAAATAATTTATATATATATTAGAAAATTGTACCTACATTTCCCAGTTCACTGAGAAGAGCACATATCTTGGGTTATACAGTGAAATTTGTCTATGGAGCTCCAATATAAAGGACCACCTACCTACAATATAGAGGGTTCCCACAGCTAGGTTCAGTATTGCATTACTGATCTTGAGTTAATGTTTTGCCACTGTCACACAAGAGAGTAAAATGAAAGGAAAATTTTCCTCCAGAGACTGCCTCTATAGTCATGCTAAGTCTTTTCTTAATTTTGTTTCCTCCAGTGGCTCTCTTTTCCTCACTCAGCTCACTTAATAGTTTAGTTCATGCACAACCCTTTTTAAGTATACTGTAAACTTGAGTGTGGGGGAAATAGTCCAATTTGCATGGTGGCTCAAGTCCTTTTTGCAAGTATCAGTCATAAATTCTATCTCCTTTGTTTATTGCCTACAATATCAGCTTCCCAGGTCCTAGCTATAGAGTTTCACGACTAACACATTATTACATTACAGATAATGACCATCCAGACTTGAGATTTCCCACAATGAATTATTTTACAAATGTTTAGGACCAACTCTGAACAGTTTTTATTAAATCAACATGACTACCTCTGATAGTTTAACATAGTTTTTAGGGCTCATCACAACCTGGCCCTATTCTTGTAATCTCACTATGCATCATTCCCTGTCTTACCCTCTGTGAACCAGCCAAACTGGCTACCTCTTATGTTCCTTATGCTCCTCCTCTCCCGTGCTTGGAATGCCTTCTCCATCTGCCTCACAGAAATCCCTCTGTTCCTTCAAAATTTAGCCTAAACACAACCTTCTACATAAATCATTTCTGGATCCTTTCTCCCATCTGCTAGTATTCTTCCTCCCTGCCTTGTATTTAAATACTTTATATATGTTTGTATTCTCTTTATGTATGTAATTATCTCCCCAGTAGAGATTATATTCCTTGCAAACAGAAGTTGATTCACTCATATTACTTGTCTCTCTTATGTCCTGCACAATGCTGGACCCATTGTAGGCATCTATTAAATACATATAAATTAATGGGTGTGTCCATGACTTTCCCTCTCTCCATCCCTATGACTTGCCAGATCCAAACAATTCTGTGGCCCCCATTCTATTCTTATTGCCTTCCCATATTAGGATGTAATCTCCTTGAGGGTAGAGATTGTCTTTTCTTTTTCCATTTGTATACACATTGCTTAGCAATGGTCCTGGCACATCTGTGAGCTCTTAATCCTTCCATCTATTATCACTGCTTTAGGCTTTTTTCTTCCATAGATAACTAAACATTTAACTGAAAAAAAAAATGGCCTTTTTTGTCTTGGTTATCAACAGTTTTAATCAAATTTATGCAAAATCTTTACAACCATGATAGAAATGGAAATTAATAAAAGGAGTATTGACCATTAGGGAGGCAATTAGGATATTCTGACTTGCAATATTTCTAATATTACTGGTATCCATTGAATGAGAAAATACTTAGTAACAAAAAGCTACTAAATTCAGCAATGTTACTAATTTATTTGTAGTTAATCATAGTATGATTATACTATATACCCTCAAAAGTATGATTATACTACATGCCTATCTTTAGAGTAACTCCCAAGAGATGCCTACCTTGAGGTCTAGAACTCATGAAATGGAAATTATTAATCTCTAATATCATTTTTTTAAATTACTGGATTGTCTTCAGTCATTTAATTTTGGGTTTTTTCTGTAATTGGTTAATGACATTAAGTAGGATGTGCTTGAAACCTTTTATCATTAAGTGACTTATAAATATAATGATTACAATTAATATAATGTAAATAGTATAAATAAGCAGGTATATTTTCTACTTATTAAATATCATATCTTATAATATATTAATGTTTAAATGCTATTGTGATTATTATTTTTTTTAGTTTATAGATACATGAAGCTCCAATATGTTTTTGACATTCAAATCCAGAGCCCCTTTTCCAATCTTTTTAGTCTATGACTAAGACCCTTTTCTGAGAAAATGGGGTTGGTGAGGTAACCACTTAAAGCACAGTTGCCTCTTAAAAGTATTCCAAGAGGAAAAATATCTTAGATGTCAGGATGAAGCTTCAGGAATTCATTCTTTTTTTTTAAACCCATACCTTCTGTCTTAAAATCAATACTGTGTATTAGTTCCAAGGCAGAAGAGTGATAAGGGAAGCAATGAGGTTAAGTAACTTGCCCAGGTCACACAGCTAGGAAGTGTCTGAGACCAGACTTGAAACTTAGGACCTCCCCTCTAGCCCTGGCTCTCAGTCCACTGAGCCACTTAGCTGTGCCCCTCCCCCCCCTTTTTAAACCTTTTTATTACTTTTAACATTCTTTCCTTTTCAAATTTTGAGTTCTAAATTCAATTCCTCCCTTCCCATACTTTTCTATGCCCACTGAAAAAGCAAACTATCAATTATGCATGTGAAATCATGTAAAACATTTCCTTATTAGCTACATATTTTTTAAAAACAAAGTGAGAAAAATTATAATTCAATTTTCACCAAGTTATCAGTTCTTTTTATAGAGATAGGTAATATTTTTCATAATGAGTCTTTTGGAATTGTCCTGGATTGTTGTATTGATTAGAAATGCCCAAGATTTTCACAATCAGATCATTATTATAAAAGTGCTGTTACTCTACACAATGATCTGGTTATTACTTCACTTTGCATTAGTTCATGCCATGTTTATCTGAATTCCCTTTCGTCCCTATGATGACATTTCTTTTTAATACAAATGGAGATTTAGGGTAGTCTTACTGTGATATTTTAATGGAAATTCCAACCAATGAAAACACAATACCAATAAAGAACTATATTGGATTTTCTAAAAAGTTCACAAAATTCCTGCCTTTATATTCAGTTTTAATAGCAAACTTTCACTGGTTGACATCTTTGGGAAAGGAAATATGCAAAAGTAATTTTGTATGTATTTAATTTCTTTTAAACCAACAGACATTTTTCTTTGTCAATCATTACACTTTTGAGGTTTTGGGGTTTTTTAGTGCCATTTTGGAAAGCAGTATATCACTCAACATATTTTCCATTTCAAAATGTGTTTTCTCAGATTGCAGTTAAACAGGGGAACCAACTGCAGATGAATGTCTATGACAGACACAATGTTGTAGATGAAACCCCACAACCTGGTCACAAGGAACTTCCTGGCACTGAAAAACGACCTGCTGTCCGGACTGGGAAGAAGCCACTTACACATTATTCTTCATTGGTGAGAGCCCTGGGATCAGAGATGAAAACACAAGAGGAATCCACAGCACAGGTATGATGGAAATGGATATGACTTCCTGGGAATTTTCCCCTCCTTTCTGCTTCACTGTCTGTGATTTGTTCAAGGTTTGATGTATTCACATTCCTTGAATCTTTATTGGGTCTTGGGGATCTGTCTTCTTATTTCTTACCTATCTTATTTTGACTTAACTGATTTAAAACACACATTCACACACCAAAAAAAAAAAACAAACCCTGAGATTTTGGAATGTTTTCTTACCACAGCTTCCACTCACTCCCTGTGAAGCTGACAAACCTCAAGATAAGCCCCCAGACTGGTTCACTAGGTACTTGGAGATGGTGAGTATTATTGCTGTGACAGTTTTCATATAAGAGTTACATAGGAAATGGAGAGAGAAAGATGGGGTGGAGGGGAGGTGGAGAAGGTGGTAGAGAGATCTTTTAACTGGTAAAGAAAATAATTTCTGAGCACAAAAAGAATATTCAAGGATTTGATCTTTAAAGTTGTTTCTTACTACTTTCCTTGAACCAAATTAACTATAATAGGAATTCCTCTCGGCTATGTTTTTGGTTCAGTTAGCCAGAAATTTCAGATTAAATTGATATCATTCAAACTTTCCCCATTTTATGTACCAAGATTTTGTTTTCTTCTGTTTTGGTTTCAGTTTAGAGAGCAAGTGGTTAAAGAAACAGTTGAGAAGCTTGATCAGAAATTAAGCGAGAAGCTGGTACTCCAGAGTCCATCATTGGAATCCTGCTCCTCCATTCCTGTTTCAGAAGAAGCACTGTCATTGCCAGGAAACCAATGTGACTGGCTTATGACTTGCAGCAATTGCCAAAGAAGAATTATTGGCATTCGTTACCAGTGTAGGTGAGCATCAAGGGCAGAGAATTGCTGTTATTTATCTTAGGGCAAAAACATAGCGCATATATATATATATATATAACATTTAACTATGTAAAACATTTTACTAGATGTTAAGGGAGATAAAATTTTACATAACTCTTCAATTGCTATGTTTGTGGGACCTGCAATAAAATAAAATATTGACCTTCTTGGCCTTTTGTATTTGTGGGGGAGAAGAGGAAATACATTTTGAATACTGAAATCCTGGTGCAGAAAATCTTGGCTATGCTTTTTTTTTTTGTTCATGTGTTACATAGATAGTAGAAAAACCCATCAAATCTGTATCATATTAGGGACTGGTGACTGAGCTAATGTAGAGATCTGATCTTATGACTCTTAGCCAAGGACTCTTTCTACTTGGCCACTTTGCCTTTTGCCAGATTGCATAGATTATTTTGGCTAGATAAACTTTTTTTTTTTTAAGCCTTACCTTATGTCTTAGAATCAATACTGTGTATTGGTTCTAAAGCAGAAGAATGGTAGGGGCTAGGCAATGAAGGTGAAGTGACTTGCCTAGGGCCATAGAAAGGAAGTGTCTGAGGCCAGATCCTAGACATACTTTCACTCTAGACATCAGTAGGGCTAGTCAAAGTTTCTACTCTCTGTCTTAAAAAGTAATAATAATAATAACATGACCTTGGATAATCTCCAAATTGTTCGATGTTTTTTCTTTCATTTTGTCATTCATCCTTTCCACAACCTATGAGAAATACACATGAGTAGACAGTTAGCCCTGGGGAAATGGAGGTAAGAGACATTAAATGTCTTATGCAAGTCACAACAAATTAATGGTTCAGTTAACATAGAAATTGCTATCCTGTGGCTATTCCTGCTATGGCACTTTGTCTTTGTTAATATATCTGTGGCATATTCTTCTTTCTACAGCCTATGTCCATCTTATAATATATGTGAATTATGTGAAGCAGGGTCATATGCCCATGACCCTAACCACATCCTCTTGAAGCTACGGAGACCAATCATGGGTTCCTCTGAAACATACACTCAGACGAAACTCTCCCCTCCTCGTCTACCAGCTGCTCTGGAGCAAGTCAGGTAAGACCATGGATGAGTTGTTAGACAACTTGGTATGTTAGCTTGGCTTTGCTGTATAAAGCTGAAAAGATAAGACATAACTTGGTTGGTATTGCAAAGTAGCCATATAAACATGAATCAAGGGTTGCTTATTTTACAGTGGCGAATAGTAATTTTAAAAGTTGCTCAAAATCATTTATTTCCCCTTCCTTAGACACTTGGTAGCTTTTTTTTTTTAAACCCTTACCTTCCATCTTGGAATCAATACTGTGTATTGGTTCCAAGGCAGAAGAGTGGTAAGGGCTAGGCAATGGGGGTGAAGTGACTTGTCCAGGATCACACAGCTAGGAACTGTCTGAGGCCAGATTTGAACCTAGGACCTCCCATCTCTAGGCCTGGTTGGTAGCCTTTTTTTAGGAACTGGAATATCATTTGCTGGGAAGATTAACTTGGGAAACAGATATGGGGCTCTCAGTAGTAGAGACAAGGATTGTTTCTCAGTATCCAAAAGATTATCGATAAAGCTTTCTTTATCTCTTTTTACAGACTCCAGAAGCAGATGGACAAGAACTTTCTTAAGGCAGAAAAACAAAGGTTGCGAGCTGAGAAGAAGCAAAGAAAAGCAGAGGTTAAGGAGCTTAAAAAGCAGCTTAAGCTTCATAGGAAGATTCATCTGTGGAATTCTATCCATGGACTGCAGAGCCCCAAATCTCCCCTCGGGAGACCAGAGAGCCTCCTTCACTCCAGTACGCTAATGTAAGCTGAGGTCCTTGAAGGTTGTTCTCTAGCTCTCCAAAATAGATAGCTTTTAAGGTCAGAGGTCAAGTTTGGATCTAGTGTTGGGGAGGGGATTGGGAAGTTGGCTTATTTGAAGCTGCTCGTACCCAAACCCTTTAAATACTCAGTTTTCTGAATATAGAGCTTAATGGTGGATTTTTTAAAAAAATCATTGTGTTGATTGCTGAAATCATAAAAGCCTTTTTTCCTGGAAAGCTCAAAATTATTAGGGATCTGATATACATGAGACTGCCATTCCTCTTAACTAGTGGTAATGAAAGAAGAGTGCAGCAGAGAAAGTATAATTTCCTGGGGCAGCTAAAGTTCTGGCTTCAAATCTGTCTTCAGACACTTTCTAGCTGAGTGACCCTAGGCAAGTTCACTTATCCCCAGTTGCCTAGCCCATACCATTCTTTTGTCTAGGAATTGATTCTTAGTATAGATTCTAAGATGGAAGGTAATGGGTTTAAAAAAAAATGTAAGTACCTGACTCTTGTAGTGGTTTTATTTACAGTTATACTTTTATTCATCTTAACATTAGCTTTCTGTCTCAAATGTTAAAAATGTAAAATGTACCCTTTTGCTTGTTTATTTTTTGAATGAAATAAAACAAATAGCTGAGAGGGGCTCTCATTAAATCCCCCAAGCCAAGGATATATATATTCATGGTGCTGGGTATTCATAAGCCAACATATTAGCAAGTATAGATATCCTTATCTGTGTGTAGGCTCCCTATGCAACCTTGTGCCCCAGTTGTGCCAACTCTGAGTGCAGCATTTGTGGATGAGAATGTGCCAGATGGGACCCATCTTCAACCAGGAACCAAGTTTATCAAACACTGGAGGATGAAAAATACAGGAAATGTCAAGTGGAGTGCAGAAACGAAGGTATTTCCCTTACAGATATGAACATTGAATAGGAGTTTAGAGTGGCAGAGGTCTCAAATGATTATTTTTCTTTGTTTCACCATTTTCTTTTTTCAGCTGAAATTCATGTGGGGAAACCTAACTTTGGCTTCTACTGAAAGGAAGGATGTTTTGGTGCCCTATTTAAAGGCTGGCCATGTGGGAATTGTGTCTGTTGAGTTCATAGCCCCAGCCTTGGAGGGAACCTACACTTCACACTGGCGCCTTTCTCACAAGGGTGAGCAGTTTGGGCCCAGGGTCTGGTGCAGCATCATTGTGGACCCTTTCCCTACTCGAGAACATCTTGAAGATGGTGAAAAAGTCTCTTTCAGCACAAACAAAGTTGACGATCTCTCCTGTCAGCAAGAGGCAAGTATTTGTCAAACTCTAGACTTGTACCTTTTCCCTCTGAGTGCTCTCTTCTGTAGATTTTCCCATGAATGTGTGTCCTGTCCTTATACCTTCTTCTAAGACTCCCTCCTTGTAATTTCTGTTTCTCCTCCCCTGATGGCTTCAGCTTTGTCTTCCTACTATCTCCAGACCTATATTTCTGTCTCCTTAGATGTCAACTTCCCCTGCTCTTCCTTTGGCAGCCTAAACCCAAGATTTCCCAAACTGAGCTTATTAATTTTTCTGAAACTGTTTATGTCCATGGTACTACCACTCACCCAGAGTTCTATGTTAGAAACTTTGCTGTTCTCTTGCCCCTTTCTTATCTCTCATATACAATTCACAGGTTATCATGTCTTATCTTTTTTTTCATACTCTTTCAAGCATTTTTCATCTCCTCTCTTCCTTCTGCCATCCACATAGTATACAAGCCTTCTTTACTATCTCGCTACCTGAATTGCTAAATATAGGTCTTTCTGAGTTCACTCTTTCTTTATCCTTCATTAAAGTTCCTGAATAATTTTCCTAATGTATAGATCTGATCAATTACCTAAAAACAATCATTAAGCCCCTACTTACTATGTGCCAGTCCAATTCTTAGTGTTGGGGCCACAAAGATATCAATGAGGGAAACTACATATATAAATATAAGTAGATTTTGTTACTCAATCAGTAACCCTATTTGGGATTTTGTTGGCAGAGATACTGGTATGATTTGCCATTTCTTGGTCTAGCTTGGTTTTACAGATGAGGAAACTGCCCAGAGTCACACAGCTAGGAAGTATCTGAGGCCTAATTTTGAACTCAAGAAGAGGAGTCTTCCTGACTCCAAACTCAGTGCTTTATCCATTGGGCCACCTAGCTTATAGCCACATAAATTAGTTTGGGGTGGGTTAGTAGCTGAGAATCCTTAGAAATAGAAGTTTGGAAAGGAGCCTATTCAGGTGTGGGGGCTAGGTAGCTTTTGCTGCAGCACTGAAGCACAGAACATGGAATGTTATTTGGCAAAAGAAGTAACTTGGAAGAAGTCTGAAAAGGCAGTCTGGAGTCAAATTGTGATGGGCTTTAAATCCTAAACAAGGGAATTTGCCCAGACAAATACTATCTCTAGATAAACTATCCCCAAATATTCCCTGTACTTTCCAGACCCCATGCTTTTGTTCGCATTGTTCTTTATTTCTAAAATGCCCTTTCTCTTCCTTTTACATACTGAATTCCTATCCATTCTTAATCCTATCTCATATGCCACCTCTTCCTAGAAGCCTTCTCTGATACACCTTCTATTCCCCCATTGATAATGAACCCCTTATACTTGGAGCACTTTGTTTTACTTTCTTTTTTTCCCTTTTCAGAAAACTAACTCATCTTGCTGATCCATTGTAATTGCTCTACATTTCTTTTGTTAAAATAATTTTATCTATCTCCTAAGTCTATCAACAATACAAACATAGGTCAGTAATTCTCAGAAACTAGCTGTTGCTGGAGCTAGAAAGTAGCTGGAGTAAAAGGAAGAGCATTCCAGCTGTGTAATCCTGGGCAAATCACTTAACTCCAATTGCTTAGCCCTTACTACTTTTCTGCCTTGGAGACAGAAGACAGAAGGGAAGGGGTTTTAAAAAAAGGAAAGGAATTTAAATTTTACACAATAACTCTCAAATACCTTTAATAAAGTAAGAATTTCATTGCAATATCATGTATTCAGAGCAGAAATACTAACTTATGGTGAGTTTTTTAAAAATAATACATTTTTTCCCAATCACATGTAATCACGTTTTTCAAAATGATGAAATCCAAATTGTCTCCTCCCTCCCTCCCTGAAGGGCAAGCAATTTGATCTAGGTTATATATGTATGATCATGCAAAACAGATTTTCATATTGTGAGAACATACAAGATAATTTTTAAAGCTGAATCTGAAATTACATCATTTTATGAAGTTTTGCCACAAACAATCTTGGGAACACACTATACTGTCCATCAGTTTTGTCTGTTTTTAATGAAAAAGGAGGCAGACTCAGGCCATTCTCATCACTAAGAGGCAGTTTCATTTCATGACCTACCCCCCAAACCTATCCTAATCACTGGATTCTACATAACTGTATGAAATGAGGTGCATTTAACATTATGAAATTACTGTGTATGGCCAGTTGAGGGCAGCCCCAACTGGAGATGGGCAGACAGAGAATCCTCTTCAGAATCATGAGCTAACTGAGATAACTGTTTTCTGTCAGGGCATTCCCAACACAGGACTGACAGTCACTGTTATACCATGAGAACTCATGAAGATTCTAATGTAGTTCTCATGTGATACTGTATTTTAGTTAGGTGTTTTGTTTTATCCCCTTTCTAGGCAACAAATTTCATGCATTTGGGCATCATGTCTTATCTAAACTTCATATATATGATAAATACTTGGCAAATATTTGTTGAGCCATTGAGTTACTCAGAATAAAGGGATTATATTGTAAGGTGACTAAAATGCATTTTCCTAGGCACGAAGAACCAACTTCCACACAACACGACAGTCACATATTTCCAGCTGGCTTGGTTCCTGTTAGCCTAGGAACCCCATTGAGTGGCCATCAAATTTCTTTGCATCTCTGTCTAGTTGGAACCATTAGTGAAAATACTTTAATTCTGAAACATTGAGAGGAACCCCAGCCTGTACTGACCTGTGTGTTTATGTAGCTCTGAGAACACTGCTTTTGGTTGACTTCCTCTCATTTATCATTTACATTTCTGGTGAAGGAATTCTTACCAGGCAATTACCCTACTTTATTAACTTTCGTTTTTGTTTTCTGAATATGGGGGAGTATGATGGCAAGCGTTTTTAGCCTGTTTACAAATTTCTAGTGAGAATCTGAGTTTTATCTTGTTTGACTCCATAGGAAGCTTTCTCACTTACTAAAGAGAAAATTCAGATTGATGAAGTGACTGAGTCTACGGAGGGAACAGAACCTTGCATCCCTCTGAAGATCAAAAGTGTTCCTAGTGAGAGGGAACTCTACATCCCATCTGTTGACCTCCTCACTGCACAGGTAAAAGAGTCAGCCCTTTGAGGGGTAGGGAGCAGGGAGTCCTATTGAAAGAAAGGATCACCCATAGAAAATAGACTCTTTTGAGAATTTCTATATAATCTAAAGCTGATACCTTCCCCTTGTGAAAATGTGACAAAATGAAGCAGTTTCTCTTAAATTTGGGACAGTTTTCCCCTACCCCATATAACCTGTAGATAACCTTTAGTTGTTCTTGTCACATTGCCAACCCTCTTCCCCTTTCATTGCATTTCCTTCTTCCTTTTAAAACAGTTAAGAGCTTAATTTCAATTCAACTTGTCTCCTTCAGCTGGAGGATGGAGGGCTACAAGGTAGAGGGGAAAAGAGTATTGGGTGATATGATGTCAGGGTTCTGTGTGGGTTATTAAGCAGAGGCTTGGCACCAGCATGGTGTGATAGCCCCATTAATATTCCCCATGTTCTTTTCCAGGATCTGCTGTCATTCGAGTTATTGGACATAAACATTGTTCAAGAGCTCGAGCGAGTTCCCCATAACACCCCTGTAGGTAAGAATGCCACTAAATTCAGCTTTTTACTTTTTTCATAAGTAGCTGCCAGGTACAGGTATTGCTACAGAGGCTTTATGAAACTTGATATTTTAATAGGAGTTACATGTTGGAAAATGGTTCATTTTTTAGAATCCAGCCTCATGCCCCAAATGTGTGGTTCTGAGAGATGGGACTCCACTTCAACCCTTATCTATCAGAAGATGTTTTATACCTCTGGGAGCCTTCTCTGCATTGAATGGAAATCTTTCTGATTTTTTATAAGAGTCTTTTAGCTGAAGCTTATACCTACTTCTTCCTTTACATTAGGATTTATAGTTGGCCACCTTTGCCATTAACATCTGATTAGGTGCTTGTCTGCTGCTAGTATTTCCTACCAGAGGGTCTATCACAGGGGCTTGTGAAACTTATGCCCTGTGTTCCTTGCACTTGAGAGATGGCTTAATAATGACTGTGTTTGCAAGGTGATTCCTTTTTCTTGGTTGATCATTTTCCTGTCTCTGTTACCAGATATGACCCCCTGCATGTCTCCTCTACCACATGATAGTCCTTTGATAGAGAAGCCAGGTTTGGGGCAGATTGAAGAGGAGAGTGAAGGGACAGGGTTTAAAGTGCTTCCCGGTAAGATAATTTTTAATTGTATATATTTATCTTCTGCTACCCTGTTAAACTTGTCTCAGTCCTTGAATGATTTTTCTGTACCAAATTAGGCCTAGTACCCCAAGTGATAAGTCTAACTTATACCAAGACTCCTGGGTGGTTAAGTACAAAGCAATGACAAGAATTTGCTCTTTTTCAGATACTACAGTGGCATCAAAGAATAAAGCTGAAAACACTGTTCCTGCAGAAGAAGGGGAAGAAGACCTGAGTGGGACCCAGTTTGTCTGTGAAACTGTAATCCGATCCCTTACCTTGGATGCTGCTCCTGACCATAACCCACCTCGAAGACTCAAGTCCCTGCAGAGTGAGTATGTCAGCAGCTTCTGCTCACCTCTGCCTAGTGCTTCACTGGCAGTACAATGTTTAAAGTGTTGATAGTAAAGGTAAAGGTTTTTATTCTGATTGGACTCCTGTTTTATTCATTAGACTCTCTGCATATGCTGTCTGACAACTTCAGTTATGGTGTCAGGAATGAAGAAACTCTCAGAACTCAGTTCTCCCCTTCTTCAGAAGGAGAGTCACAGCCTCAGCTCACTGAGGAAAGGCAGCCAGCCCAATTAGATGGCTTCAGCAAGGAGAAAACCTCATGTGAGTCTAAGGATCTCTTCAGAGTTGATGTTGGGGTTTGGAGAATCCCCTGAAGAGTAATACAGGGAATTATGGCAGTAGCCATAAGCAAGGAGAATTTTTTTTAGTCAAATCCCATTATGACTAAAACTTTATAAGACAGAGCCCAAGCCAGCGGCTCATCTATTTCCAAAAGTACTCTAAATGTCCAACTTCCTTAAAGAATTTTATATGTATGCATGTATTATAATGAAATTTAACTTGTCTGGGTCACCCAGGATTTTCACCATCCAGAATATTTTTTCAACCTTTTTAATAGTTACAGTAAACCAGCAGGCAGATTTTTGTTTTGAACTCTCATCTCAGAGCAGTGATAGTGATGGCCCCCCTTCTCTTAGGGGATGGCTGTTCTCTTATAATTTTAAGCTCCATTCATTGTGTTTCTTGAAAGTATGTATGTCTTATTTTCTTTAGCCGTGGTGATGTTCTCTCTAGTCCTCTCTCCCCTGATTCTGCCAGCAGGCAGCCTGCTCTTGGTTTGATTCCTGTTTTCAGCCTAGGCCTCATGCTTCAGCTAGCAAGGTGATGTGCTTCCAGAGCAGCTAAAAGTCAGTTGCTTTCATCCCTTAGTGAATTCCATTCTTCCTGAGGAGAGACTGATGAATGATGAAAAAAGAGACACTGTCCAGGTAGTGGAGGAAGAGGAGGAGGAGGAAGAGGAGGAACTTAAAGATGAAGTCCGAAGTCAAGGCTCTTCTGCTTCTTCTGAGGATTACATCATCATCTTGCCCGAGTGCTTTGATACAAGCCGCCCTCTCGGGGAATCCATGTATAGTTCTGCTCTCTCACAGCCGGGTTTGGAGCGGCTCACAGAGCTAGAGCAGGTGGTCAAGGCTGAGCAAGAACCAGCTGAGGCTTATGAAAGGCTTGCTAGAGGGGAAAACCAGCAGCAAGGGCACCTCATCAATGATATCCTGACAACATCACAGACTCTGGATGCAGTGCTTCTGACTCCAGAGGTGGTGGGACCTCCACGACAGATGCCCAGGTATCATTTGCACATATTTCCCCCTCCCACCCCCCCTTCAGCTGTATGCTGGGAGAAGAGTCAACCAGATCTTGAAATGTTTCTTCACTACAGGAAGGGATTTTTTCTTCTCCCACTTAGCACAGTATGAATATAGATGCCATACTTCCAATACCATTTAATCTTTAACTTTAAAAAAATATTCTAGCCAGTATTAAATTAAAGGCAAATTAGATATCTGCTTTGAAGTTTTGTCTACAAGAAGGTTTTAGCAGCTAGCTTTCCTCTTGGTATCTGGAATGAGGTTGAGTTTCCTCCTTGTTATTTGGTTCACTGATGGAGGCAGTGAAAAGCAGATTAGCCTAAACAATACATAATTAGAAAGTTCAATCTGTTATAGAAGAAGCAGTACATTTCAGAAACAAATCTAAATTATTTATGCATTATCTACTTCACTGATCAGTTACTGTGGGAAGTAATCAAGAATTAACTAAAAATCATTTCAACTGTCAGTGAAGTGGGAGTTAGAATTTGTCATTATTTAATACACATTAAATTCAACAAACATTAATTTATTATTTACTGTGTGCTAGACACTGGGAAATAAAGGTATTATGAGCACTAGGTCCGAAAAAGAAAGCCAGTGCTATTAGAATTTAACTCTAAGCCCTGTGGTTTCTAGGTCATCCTGGGATCAGGCAGCCCAAATCAAAGTTACAACATTCCCTATGACTTTCTAGATGTGACCCTGGACACAGAAGATGAGGGTTATTTGAAAAAGGACATTTTCTGTGCATTTGCATTATGCTGATTTCATCTTCACTTTGAGTCTCACTGTTCATTTCAATATTATATTTTTGGAAGCAGCCCTTCATCTCTTCAGAATATCAGTTCAGAAGAATCAGATTTGCCAATTACTATTCAAGAATTTTCTCCAGTTCCTGATCAAGTAAGAGGAGGTACTGTTGAGTCTGTGTTTGTTCCTTCTGTACTACTTTCAATAAGAGAAAGTATTAAATAATATTTTTATCTTAATCTTTGTGAGTCCTTGGAATTTGACTTTTTTTTTATTCCTTATACTTTTATTTCTGTTCTTCCCAAACTTAGTTTATTAAGTTTGAAGAGGTTATAGAATATACTACAGATCTAAAGTACATTAGTCCATTAATTTGTGTAACAGGTTCAGAGAGAATTTTTTTTAACTAAGGACCTGAATGCTTTGCATTCTGAATTTTTTTTCTTTATCATTTATCTCAATTCACAGAATTTACCTAATACTTATTTGGGGTGGGGGAGAATGCACAGAACCCCAAAATAGCTCTTAAGAGAAGTTGGGAATTTAATTTTCATCTTTTTTTTTTCTGTCTAACCAAAAGCTCTTTTTCTTTCAGAGCCCAGGGCTTCATCCGGACTTGTAAATAGTAGACAGAAGAGCTATGAAAACTCAAGGTAACTGGACCTTGTACAGTCTCCTCTTCAGAAGCAGTTGGCTAACCCTTAGTATAGTTTCCATTTAAAGAGTGCCTATGCCAGCCTCTAGAGAGCAGCGAAAGCAATCCATTGTTCTTTTTGCATTTCCATTTCTCCTAAAATGGTTGGGCAATAAATTGAACTTACAAAAACAAAAAGTTACTGTGTAAGACCTTTAACCTTCCCAGATCAGAAACATCCCTTGTCTGTTCCCCCAACCCCCCCTTTCCCATACATCATCAGCACACACAACCATGCCATTATGAGCAGGGTAGGGACCAAGAAGGTCTCTTGATATAATGGCAAGCACAGTGAATTTGGAGTCAGAACAGAATGTTCTACCTGTGTCCTTTGATAAATACTTGACCTGTTTGGGTTTCAGTTTCTTATTTGTAAAGTGAAGGGTTAGACTAGATGACCTCTGAAGCCCCACCCCCATATAATCTATGATCCTGAAGCAGGAAAATCAATCATAGTCTGCATATGGGAAATAAACCTTTTTCCCTATTAAACTCCTAACTTTATTTCTGCCCCCACCCCTCATCCTTAAAACAGAGACCACCTGATGAGTATATTCTCAACTCCCCTCTTCCACATTTCTCAACATTATCACTCATTCTTTACTCTGGCTTCCTATTTCAGAGAACACATATTCCTTACTCCCTGTTGAAGCCATTCCTTCCATCTATGCATTGAATCCCATCTCTCCTTATCCCTACTCCAGCATCCAGCTTCTCTTTTTCTCCTCTTCAGTTTCTCCCTTCCATCTGATTCCTTTCTATCTATAAACACATTCATGTCTCCCCAATCCTTTTTTAAAAAAGTCTTCCTTTTGGCATAATCCAGTGATTATTCAAGTTCACTCCTGCCCTTCACGGCTATAGTTTTTGAAAATTGTCTTCATTTCCTCACTGCCCACTGTTTCTTGTAACTCCACGTGAAATCTGCCTTTCACTTTTACCATTCTACCAAAACTGTTCTCTTCAAAGGTCACCAGTTACATAATTACAGATTTAGTGGTCCTTTTTGGGTCCTTATCCTCCTGGACTTCTCCTCAGTCTTTGATACTGTAGAGCACTACATTCTTCAGTCTCTTCCCTTGGCTTCCAGTGTAGCACATTTCCCCAAGTTTCCTCCTACCCCTTAATTCTCTGCTTTTCACTGGTTCCTCAACCTTTTCATAACACCTTAAGGCTTAATATTCCACAAGGTTTTGTCCTCAAGCCTTTACATTGTGATGTTTGCATGCATGCATACATACATACATACATACATATACATATATCTATGACTAAAAATATGTATCTTTTTCACATGTACAACTTTAATTATGAACTCTCTGGAGATGACTAAAATTTAGGCCTCCAGGCCTGACCCCTTGCTGAATTCCCCATTCACATTTCCCCCTGCCTAGAGGGCATCTCTACCTTGAGCTTAATATCTTCACTGTTAAGTTGATCTCTCCTCTAGAAACCTGTTTTTTAAAACAAAATATGTTTCTGTCTGTGATGTCACTTTTACACACACACACACACACACACACACACTTTTTTGAAACTGATGTTTTTGGCTCTTCTCTCATGCAATTAGTTACCAAATCTTTATGATTCAATTTTTGAAAATTTTCTTAACTTTATCTTGTGAATTGTCCTGTTACCACTCTAATATAGCCTTCATTCCCAGTTACTTGGATTATAGCACTACTTTTATTGATGGTTTGTCTCTGGTTCTAATCTTTTCCCCTGAAGACCATATTTCACTATGACTCGTGCTCAGAATTCTTCAGTCACTCCCTATTCAAGTTCCTCTACAATCTGGGACCATTTATTTCTCCAGCTATTCTCTTCCAAGATTTAAGAGCTTTTTCCTCAGCCCAGAATAGATAGCTTTTCATCTCCTAAACCTGCCTTTTCCTCTCACTGGGTCTTTACTTATATTTTTCCCTAGGCCTGGAATGCCCTTTCATTTTCCTTTCTTCAACTTGTTGATTTCTTACTGGCCCTTTAAAATCAACTGAAATATGCTACCTTTTCATTTTTGTCTTCTATACTAGGTCATAAACTTCAATATTATTAAAATGTGTTTTCCCACAACCCTAACACAATACTCTTTTGTTCAGTAGATCCTTAATAAATATTTATTGAATTGAATGCTATTGGTCTGTTCTGTTGATCTACATTTCCACTGCTTTAGTATCAGAGTTGGTTTTCTCTTTGTAGAGTACTGATTGAGATGCTTCTTTTGAATTGACTCAGAATAGCTTCCACTTGCCCTTCCTTCTCTCTTCCCCTTTTCCTTCCCAGTACTGTATACAATTGGTGTCATGGGTGTGGGACTACTGACCTACATAATCAAATTTTCTTAGTATTCATTCGTTCCTCCAGACTGGAACTGAGCCTTAGAGTTGAACCAAAATTTGAAATTTTGAATGTGAAAGTATCTAATTAGATTTTCTTTTTTAAAGCTTATTTCTATGTGTGTGTTTTGTTTTGTTTGAAGAAATCCCATTTTCTTTGAAGGAATCAACTTGGAGTCCACCTTATCTTAAGGAGAGTGGTTTTTGTTTTCTTTTATCTGTTGGAGATAACTTGGTCCTTCCTCCACAGGTACTACCAAGGGAGTAGCATTACTGGAGGGCTGGTGAAGGGTGCTATGTCTTTTGCTGCCTCTGCCTACAAGGCCCTATTTGCAGGGCCACCAGTCACTGCTCAGGTCAGTGTGTATGTTATTTTCTTCAACTGTGCCCAAGTCACCAGTGGATGTAATGACATTTGTCCTGATTCCATTGTGAAAAGCCACAAAGGCTTCAAGAAGAGATGTTCTGAAATAGTTCTTTATCCAGATCTCCTTTGGATAGCTGACCAAATTTCCTTCGCCACATTTCCATCTCAGTCTAATTTTTTTTCTTCCTTTCTGCCCCATAATCATTACCTTGAGAGAATCTCTCCAAAACTCCTTTTCTTCCCTCCTCTCTGACTCTTTAAAGAGTAACTTTTCTGAATTATCCCCTCTTCTAAAATATTGAGAGGCAGTATACTCTAATGAAAAGAGTCCTGGACTTGGAGTCATAAGACCTGAGTTATCAGGGTCTGCCACTTACTGTGTCACCTGAGCAGGTCACCCAACCTCTCTGGACCACTTTCTTCATCTGTACAATGAGGGGGCTGAACGAGGTGAACTGTCTCTGATCCTTCCCTGTGGGCCCCCCCTTCCCAATTTTCATTGCTACACATATAACTCAAATAGGGCTTAGATTGTTTTCAAAAGATGTTTTGAATAAATCTTGAAAGTGATAGATATGCAGAGAATATTCAAGGGAAATGCTTGAAATAAATTGTAAAGGGATGATTTTGTTGTTGCCTGTGCACAGCCTATAGTTTCCGAAGATCAGACAGCACCCCTGATGGCCCATCTCTTTGAAATGGGGTTCTGCGATAGGCAGCTGAACCTGAGGCTCTTGAAGAAGCACAACCTTAACATCCTGCAGGTTGTGACCGAATTACTACAGATCAACAACAACGACTGGTACACTCACCGCTATTGAGGAGCTGCCTTTGCCCTGAGGGAACTTGTATTAAATAACTCAGCCTGCTGCTCAGAGATGACTATTCTGTTATTGGGGTGTGGGGTAGAAGGACCTTCCTTATTTTTTAACCTGAAGAGTCTGATAAGTAGTTCATCGTTGAAACTTCATCAACTGCACCACAGTGTTCTTTGGATCCGATCAAAGACCAGAACTTAAATTTTTACTTTAGACTGGATGAGTAGGAAGACAATTTAAAATTTGATTTGGATTAATGACTCTTTCTTTCCCCACTATTTCTCCCCTTTAGAGAGCATTGAAGACAATGGTTTGAACTTTATTCAGAACGAATGTTCTCCTTTTATTGAAGTTGAGTATGTTTGTCTGGTTTTGATATTTTTGTCTGGTTGGTTTTGATGTGTTGTGGTTTGATATGAAAGCCCCTGGGAAGAGAGGCTGCTATTGAGTTAGTTGCATAACTCCTTTTAACTTTTGCAGGGGCAGCCTCCCTCCTGGGAGCTGGGATGACACCAAAGCCTAATACTGCTACTACCACACAAAGTATACTTACAGAAGAAGGAAAAAGTCAATTTCTTGCACAAGTAGCCATCACTGGAAAGTTTTTTTTTTCCCAAAGATTTCCATTAATATATTAGAATAACCACCCTCTTCATTCCTGGAGTTTGATGGAATAAGTAGTAGGAGGAGTTAACTCACCAGCACCTACTGAGCAGCATCAATTGTAGTAATTTTACATACTTTTTGCTTTAAGGAAAAAATTTTTAAGAAAAATAGGTAGGACAAAAATATTTTGCTAACATAACTAGAGGATAGTGGGGAGGTTAATTTTAATGAATCTTCCCCCCCCCCCCCCAAGTAATGATGCCATAGAGATCCTCTTATTTTTCAGAAGATTAGAAGAAAAATAGGAATATTTTAAAAAGAGAGAAGGCAGGGTCCTATATTATTAATTCCAGTAGAGTTTGGGATGGGCAGTGAGAGTATATGGAACAAGAATACTTGGGCTTTTAACAGGCACTGGTCAGATGGAGCATTGGGAACTTCTATCCCTACCTACCTGGGCCAATAGAATATGGAGAAAGCAGAGTACAAGTGCACTTTGCAGAGTGCCCGGGACAGTTCAGCAGTGAAGGCTGGTAAGGGTGTTGAAGTTAATGAGGTTTGGTTTTAACCCGGATTTGATACAGGCGTTAGAATGGTTGGATTACAGCTAGTCTTGGGAGTGGTCTGAGAAGGGAGAAGGAAGTTACTGAAATACTCAACCAGAGGAGAAAGTAGATTCTGGCCTCAGTATTTGATTCAAGGAGGGAAGGGTTGGTGTTAAATAGTGTTATTTACCTGGTTGGTATTTATAATTAACAGGATGATTATAATCAATCATTAGCGATGAATAAGAAAAATTATTTACAGTATAACCCATAATGCTATTAAATAAAGCTGTGGGATGCAAATTATCTGGCCAGGAAGCCTGTTTTCTTATTTAAAACATATTTTTATAGAGGCTCCTAGGCAGAGGGTGATAAGCTGGGCACCTGGGACTTGCTGGTTGTAGAAGGGGCCCTTTGAGCAAATCCTTAGTCCCACGCAGGCTTTTCCGTGGGGATCCAGGGTGGAACACCGGGGCTGAGCTACGCACCTCTGCAGCTGTAACGTAACCTGTTGTTGAAATAGTCTAATAAAGGTCGCTTAAAGTCTTAGCCTGGGCTGGTTGTTCGCGGCGAGGGGGGGGAGAGGGGGCGAAGGGAAGAGGAAGAGAAGCAGGGGAGGGGGAGGATCTCGGGAGAGACTCGTTCAGGGTAGTTCCGGAGGGACTAGGTTCTCGCTTTTCCCCGGGCCAGGTCTGCCAGCTCGAGAACTGGGCGTTCTGGGTTGCCAACACTGGTAAGGAGCTCGTGTACCGCTCCGAGAGCCATATGCCCGCTCCCGTCTTATTTGAGCCGCTGGGCTGACCCCTCCCCTCCCCCAGCAGGTGGGCAGTGGGGATCAAAAATCATTTGGAAGGCCTATGATAGGGGGCGTGACTGGAGTTGGCCCCACCCCTTCTAAAACAGTACTCGCTTCCCCTGGCCCCGCCCTTCACCACGCGAGGCCGGCCCACGCCAGATGATCTCGCTTCCCCCTGGGTGCATTGGCGCAGCATTGAGCCGCGGCGTCCCGGCCCACGAGTGCCGGGCCTGCACCAAAATTCCCGCACAGGTGTCTCCCCTCCCTCTACCTGCCACCCCACTTAGGTAAGCAGAGGCTTGGGGAGGGATCCAGAACACAGACGCCTATCACCTGTGCCCCGCCCTGCTCCGGAAAGCCGAAGACTTATAGAGGAGGCCCTAGCCTTTCTAAGCAGCCCTTCGGGGGTCTGGGCGGGAAGGGAGGGGAGGAGCCGTGACCCCTGCGGGCTTCCCGTGCTTAGAGCCCTGCCCAATCTTCCGGTTTGGTGACTTAGCTTCTTCTAGTGAAGAAGAGAACCATTTTGGACCCGAGGCGTCTCTGCTTTTGGCAGCACCCACTGGGTTCACCTATCAACTTTATCCAAAAGGAGCTATCCCGGACACCCCGCCCCCCTTCCCCTGCATTTCTCCCTTTACCTCTCCCTTCAGGAAGTCAACCCTAGCTCATTAACTGTCGGGAAAGTCGCTGCTCTGTTAGTTTCTCTGTAGGAAAACAACTTCTGCTTTTGCCATCTTCAGAAAACGAAAGACATTGGATCGATGGAAGGTTCTTGATAGGAAAGGAGACACACTGTGATTTGTTTTTATTTGCTTGCCTGTTTGCAGGGAAGGAAGGAAAAAAAAAAGGTTAGATCCTTTTTCCAGTAAAAGATGGGAAGTACAGGTGCAGAATGGTGCATCCACTGACAAATGTTCCACAGTTGGCTGGTTTAGCCTATTTTTCTTTTTACAGGGAAAGGTTCATTTGGGAAGGGTACAGTATATCCAGAAATTACTTTTGCAAAAGCATCAAACTTTAAAGAGGATAAAAATTGAAGTTTCAAACTGGTTGGAGAACAGGGGATTGAGGGAGTTTGTGGTATTTTTCTTTTTAGGATGTGGGTAGAGAAGGGAGGAAACCTCTAGGAAAACAAACAAAAAAACCTGACAACCCCTACAACCTTTCTAACTTAAGTTACAAGGACAAAAACTCATCATAAAACTAAAACTGTTCTTTTCCCACAAGTGAAAATCTCCTTCATGATGGGTGAGACAGTCTCCAGGTTTGGCTCCCAGGACAGTGAGAGCAAATCTATCCTGTCCCAGGATCCAGGTGTTCGGAGTGAAGCCTCCAGCTATTCTAGCATCGATGGCAGCCAGTCCATTTTGACCTGTGTGCCTTGTACAGGCTCAGGCTTTGTGACCTGCCCCACTTGCCAGGGGAAAGGGGAGATCCCAAGCGGTGAGTCTTCCCTTTCTTGGCCTTGGAACATAACCTGTAAACTGGTAAGTTTTCATAAAGCAAGATGGCCTGAGTCTGGCTCTTTCTGTGTCCTATGCTTGTGAATTGCCCTTAACTTTTGGCTATCCATTCTTCATGGTCCAGGTAGGTTCTGATGAGGCTGCTCAAGAAGATAACTAGGGGGGTTTGTGCCTACAGGTGAAGGGAGGGACTTAAGAGGCACCTATTGCTTTGGGTGTTGCTTTGAAATCAAGGAGGAAGCATACTTTGAGACAGTTGAATGCCTTCTAAATTTTAATGCACTGGAATAAATCATTTTACATTTTACATAACCAGAATTTAAGAATAACTTAAAGGATCAAAGTGCATGAATCGATAGTAGGATGAAAATTTATATTTCAAAGTAAAATTATGATATTTATTTGTAATTCTTTGTCTTTAAGGTGCATTTGCACAGATAGGAGAAAGAAAAAAATTATCAAATATATTTAATTGTCAGTGGCCTCAGCTGGTCTGTATGAGGCACTGTGCTAAGCCACAAAAATAAAAATTTAATACACCTTGCCCTCAAGGAATTTAGGTGGGAGGGAGGGAAAGTTAGGAAATATATATACATAAAAGTAGTTACAAAATAGACAACTTTTCTGGCAAACACAAGCATCTTAAGGTATCAGGAAAGGCCTCATCTAGTGGGTGAATGACAAAAGCTGTCTTTGGAAGGAAACTGGATTCTAAGAGATAGAAATAAGGAGGGAGGGAATTTCACCCATGGAGTAAAAGGCAGGAAGTGAAATTTTGTGTGAAGGATGGCAAAAAAGCCAGAATGAGGGGAAATGTGTGTGTGTGTGTATGGATGCATGCACACAAACACATCTTAAAAAGTAGTTTGGAGCCAGGTTGTGAAGGATCAAACAGAAATTTATATTAGATCCTAGAGGTAAGAAGGAGCCACTGAAAAGTTTATTATCCCAGTGCTTAGCAGAATACCTGGAACATAGTAGGCAATAAATGTTTATTGACTATTGATTGATTATTTTTTTAAACCCTTATTTTCCATCCTAGAATCAATACTATGTATTGGTTCTAAAGCAGAAGAGTGGTAAGGGCTAGATAAGGGGGGGTGTTAAGTGACTTGCCCAGGGTCACACAGCTGGGAAGTGTCTGAGGCCAGATCTGAACCGAGGAACTACCATCTCTAGATCTGGTTCTCAATCCACTGAGCTACCCAGCTGCCCCTTATTGATGATTGATTTAAGGGAGTGACTGGTCAGACCTGTACTTTAGGAATATCACTTAGGCACCTGAGTGGAGGAGGCACCTGGAGGAGGGAGGCCAATTAGTTATTAACTATTGCAGTAGTTCAGGTAAGAGGGGATGAGACCTGAATAAGGATGATAACCATAGGAACAGAGAGAAATGAGGTAGATTCAAAATGTGAAGACAGAATCCACAAGATTTGTCAACTGATTGGAAGTATGAAGTGAGGGAGAGGGGAGAGTGGAAGATGACTTGTCATTGCAAACCTGGGTGACTGCAAGGATGGTGGTGACCATAACAGAAACAGGGAAATTTGGAAGAGGGATTGGTTTGGAGTCAAACATAATGAGTTATATCTTGACCCTGCCAGCTGCTTACACCACAGTGGGAATGTCCAGAGGTGCATCCTAAAGGATTTTCCCCACTTACCTTTAGAGGGAGCTTGGTTGAGTCCTTCAGCCCCTAAAGTGTTTTCAGGAAGCCTCATCTATCCAAGCAATGATACCAATTTAGAGTAAGAGGACCTTTTTTAAAAGTATGTCTCCTTCTTCTCCTACAAAGATCTGGAAGGTTGTCTTTAATTCAGTTTAGTTTTAGAAGCATTTATTATACAGCAACTAAGTTCCAGGTTCTCTGTGAGGTGTAGGGGTAGAAAGACAAAAATGAAATGTTTCCTTATCGAGCTTCATTACTGGAGAGATACAGCTTGTACACACATGAGAAGGGGAAATATGGGGTAATTCTTGTCCAACGGCTAAGCCTCAATAGAGGGAAGGTCTGAAGATAATAAGGAGATAACCTTCCAAGGAGGGGCATAGGATGGGGCACAGGTTGAGGGGTTAGTTTTGCCATGGACATGAGCCTGCAGGGAAAGAGGTTTAAAAATTAAGTCAAGAGATTTTACATTATGAAGAGAAATTGAGAGAGTTTATAATAAGTTGGAGTTCTTAATTTGGAGCCCATTAATTTTTTTCCCAGTTGTTTAAAAAATATATTTCAATGTCATTGATTTCCTTCATCGTTCTAGGAATTTTATTCATTTTAAAACATTCTAAGAAATGGTCTGTAGGCTTTACCAAGATTACCAAAGGAGGGGCATCTGGGTGGCTCAGTGGATGGAGAACCAGGCCCAGAGATGGGAGGTCCTGGGTTCAAATATGGCCTCAGATACTTTCTAGCTGTGTGACCCTGGGCAAGTCACTTAATCCTCATTGCCTAGCCCTTACCACTCTTCTGCCTCAGAACCAATGCATAGTATTGATTCTAAGACAGAAGGTAAGGTTTAAAAAAAAAAATTTACCAAAGGCAGCTGTGGATAAGAACCTGTGAATCAGTGGTTTTGGTATTGCAGGAAACTTGAAGGCAGAATCATCTGTTGAGAGATGGAGTTGAGGTTTGAGGAAGATGGAGGTTTGGAATACTTGTCAGGCTGTGAGTGATAGATTTTTTTTTCAGCCCCCTCTCTTAAGATTTCTTCTTGCTGGATATCTATAATCCTATGGTTTAAAGGGATCTTTTCACATCTCATTGAAAAAAAAAAATCTCATTTCATCAGGATGGATGCCAAGTTGATGATTTTCAGGGATGCCCTGGGGCCCAAACTGCTGGGGACCAAAGTGGAATTTTTGCTGTGTAAGGTTGTAGAGGTGTGAGCCAGGATGTGTGTCAACATTAGTCACTTCCTGGGACCCCTTCTCACTACCCTCTCCTGTCTCTACAGAGCAGGAAAAGCAGCTGGTGGCACTCATTCCCTACGGGGATCAGAGGCTGAAACCCAGGCGAACGTAAGTGCCCCTTATTATTCATTCTAAAAACTTTTTTTTAAATAAATCATGACTTTCTGTCTTAGTAATAATTTTTTAAATTAACCCTGTCCCTGTTTTTTAGGAAATTCAATAAAGATAGTATAGATAGCTAAGTAATTAATTGACCAGGCCTGGAGTCAGGAAGACCCAAGTTCAAATCCAGCCTCATATACAACCTAGCTGTGTCACCTTGGGCAAGTTACTTAACCCTGTTGACCTCAGTTTCCTCATCTATAAAATGAACTACAGAAGGAAATGGTAAACAACTTCATTGTCTTTGCCAAAAAATCCCAAATGGGTTCGTGAAAAATCAGACACGACTGATTGGCAACAGCAGCCAAAGAGGTGGTATGGAATCCTTTCTGAGAATCCTTCCCCTGGAGGGAGCTGGCCCAGCTACTTCCATCCCTAATCACCATCCTTTCTATCTTAAGTGAAACTTGATTGCCTTGTTGTCCGGAGTCAGGAAGCAGATGTTCCTTCCTAGGGCTGTCCTTTGAAACCCTGGAGCCGGTCATTAAGCCTTGCCATTGGATGCTGCTAATCACCTCCCATTGCCATGCAGAGCCACCCCTTCCACCCCTCTACAGGCACACCAGGCCTTTTTATACCGTGCCAGGGAGGCAATTTTTAAAAATAAATTATTTTATATTCCCCACACCAAGAACAGAAATATTAAGGCTTCTCATTATATAAACATGAAAAATTTGTAATTGGTCTGCCTTCTATCTGGAATGCTTGCTTAGACTAGTAGTCATTCATCAAATCTTCTAGAGATTTCCATGTGACAGATGATAAACTAATTTGCAAAATGAGAGACATTTTGGACATGACATGGAAATTAATTTTATTTGACTGTTTCTATGCTAGAAGGATTTGTTTTTTTCCTTCTTCCTTCCCCTCTTCTCCTTGCCAGGTGGTAGGAGAAAAATGCTGGATACGTAGGGGAAGACATTTTTAAAAGGCATAAAGATAAAAAATTTCAGTCCCTAGTTTTGGGGCTACACTTTTGCTAGGCTCTCAAACTGAAGCATAATAAGCCTTAGTCTTATCAGACAATTTTTTCTTTTCTATTTGTATTCCTAATGCAAAGCATACCACCTGGTCCAGGGGAGGTATTTAACATTCTTGTTTGACTGGGAAAACATTTTAGCTTTTTAAAAATTTTTCATTTTAAAATATTTTTCCATGGTTACATGATTCATTTTCCCTTCCTCCCCTCTTCCCTCCTCCCTCCCAGAGCTGACAAGCAATTCCACTGGATTATACATATATTATCACTCAAAACCAATTTTTATATTATACATTTTTGTAATAGAGTAATCTTTTAAAACCAAAGCCTCACATCCTATACCCATATAAACAAGTGATAAATCATGTAAAACATTTTAGCTTTAATGATTTTAATGACCTGGGCAAGGATCCCCAAACTGGTCTGCCCTCCTTTCTCATAGGCTCATGTCCTTGTTTTCTTCCAGGAAGCTCTATGTTTCCCTGGCTGTGATGATATGCCTGTTCACATCAGCCCTCATATTCTTCTTCCTGTTCCCTCGATCCATCCTGGTCCAGCCTGCTGGGCTCAACTCTTCTGGTGTGGCCTTTGTGGATGGCATCATCTTGCTCAACACAACGGTATGTTACACTTGCATCCCCTCCGGCTGAGGCTTGGATAGACACATGTTTCTTTGGTGGATTTAATTTTTCCAGGCCATCTTGGGGCTGGTGGAGTCATTGGCCTTCATTCTGTGGTCAGCAAAGGCCTTTAATGGGAAGGATTGAGAACTTGGTGAAAAGGCAATGCTCAGAGGAGGATCAGAGCATGCCCTGCGTTATAATCAGAGAAGGAAGAGATCTTCCTTCCCTCCCATAGCAGACACATAATTCCACTGGGTTTTACATGTGTCATTGATCAAGATCTATTTCCATATTATTGATATTTGCACTAGGGTGATCATTTGGAGTCTATATCACCAGTCATATCCCCATGTGATCAAGCAGTTGTTTTTCTTCTGCATTTCTTCTTCCATAGTTCTTTCCCTGGATGTGGATAGTGTTCTTTCTCATAAGTCCCTCAGAATTATCCTGGATCATTGTATTGCTGCTAGTAGAGAAGGCCATTATATTTGATTGTGCCACAGTGTATCAGTCTCTGTGTACAATGTTCTCCTGGTTCTACTCCTTTCACTCTGCATAAATTTCCTGGAGGTCTTTCCAGTCCCCATGGAATTCCTCCACTTTATTATTCCTTTGAGCACAATAGTATTCCATCACCAACACATACCACAATTTGTTCAGCCATTCCCCAATTGAAGGGCATCCCCTCATTTTCCAATTTTTGGCCACCACAAAGAACGCAGCTATGAATATTCTTGTACAGGTCTTTTTCCTTATTATCTCTTTGGGGTACAAACCCAGCAGTGCCATGGCTGGATCAAAGGGCAGACAGTCTTTTAGCGCCCTGTGGGCATAGTTCCAAATTGCCAGGAAGAGGATCTGGAATCCCAAAGGCCTGGAGAGAACATGACTAGTGAAAGGGAAACAGTTTTGCTACCTAGGGGAAGCATCTTTTTGGACCATTTAGTGTTTTAAGAGATTTTTTATGGACTTTTCTGCAGCTTTGAGAATTGACATCTAAGGATGTCAGACATTCAAGCATCTCACCCCTTTCACACTCTCATTTTCCTCTTTAGAACGTCCTCAACATTACCAACAACAACTACTACCCCATCACTGTGACCCAGCTCAACATCGAGGTCCTCCACTTGTCGCTCGTTGTGGGGCAGATTAAAGTGAGCCACCTTTTGCACATTGGTCCTTTGGACAGTGAACAGGTGATTCTCATCCCCTGCCAGTATTCCTCCAATTGGCTCTCTGTGGTGGCGGATGCTGAAATGTGCTCGTTGTGGCTGACAATATGTGTTTCATTGGCAGATGTTCTTTGCAGTAACCAGCAAGATATCTGATGAAAACACATAGTGAGTATGGCCAAAAAAACCAAAATGCTCCCAAACTTTTCCCCTTTCCTCAGTGGGCTTTCGAAGTGGCCGTTTCCAGTTGGAATTGGGCTTCTAGTGGTGTTAAAAACAATCCAGATTTTTCTAGCTTGGGGACCCGTAGGAACTATCAGACAGGTCAGGAAGATGGATGCAGGGCTGAGGGTGTTGTGCAAATGTTTTGGAGTGCCTGGGAGAAAGGCCTGGGTGGGGAGGAGGAAGCTGGTGTTAACAAAATCAAAGTCAGTTTCGTTATTAGAGCTTGAGAGGAAACTGGGGTGTCCCCTGCTCCCCAGAGCCCTCTCGCCTCTGCCTGTGGGCATCTTCTGACCAATGATAGGTTAATATGTTTTTGGTACAAAAGGGAAGCTGTCTGAGAACTTGAGAGGGGAAGCACGTACCCATTTCCTCTCCTCAAAAGACATCATTGCTATTGTGAATAATAACCAGGGCTGTATATTTTTGTGTGTCTCAATCTCTCTCAGTAATATCTGTAGCTGGATGAAAATCAAAGTCCATAATGTACTTCTGCACACACAGTAAGTATGTCTTGAGGCAAAGATTTTGCCACACTTTCCCTTTTTACCCCACTTCCTCTTCCCATTCTTTTTTTGTTTAATTTCTTTATTTTTTAACTCTATATTGGATCCAAAGCAGAAGAGTGGGAAGGGAGGGCTAGGCAGTGGGGGTTAAGTGACTTGCCCAGGGTCACCCAGCTAGGAAGTATCTGATGTCAATTTGAACCCAGGACACCTCCTGTCTCCAGGCCTGGCTCTCCATTCACTGAGCCACCCTGTTTCCCCTCTCAGGCCCCCCCCCCACTTTTTTCTTTTAAACCTTACCCTTCTATCTTAGAATGAACACTGTGCCTTTCCCATTCTTCTTAGCCCCATTTTATCCATGAAAAAACTTCCCTGCTGGGAAAGATTTGGGTCTAGTGGAAGGGGTGACTCAGTTGTGATTTCATAATGCCCTTTGAATTAGAAGACCCTACCTCCCTTTCCAGGCCTTAGATACAACTTGCAGCCATAAGGAACACCTGCTGTCTTCCGAGGTGCCTGCTGGTTTTTGGAAGCTAGAATGGGAGAGTTGGAGCTCCCAGGGTTTCCCAGAGAGGCCTGGGTTGGCAGGGTCCCCCCGGTGGCCATGAGAATACAAGTTAGGGAGAAGTTGCTTCAGAATCCCCAAATTACAGTCCAAGAAAGCCAGGCTCCTCTTGGAGGTCAGAGACTGTCCCCCTGAGGCGACATAATGGCCTTCTTCCTCTCCAGGGGCACCCTGACCTGCTCCTACCTGAGCCACACAGAACAGCTGGCGTTCCAGAGCTACAACTATGTGGATTGTCGGGGGAACAAATCACTCCCTCATCCGCCGTGATGTTGCCCGCTGCCCACAGCTCCCTGCTCTCCCATCTTCCTGTTATTGCCTTCATCCACCAAAGGACTGGATTCCATTGATTATTTTTTTTTGCCTGTATGTGAACCTAGCTTTTTTCTTCCTTCCCTACCCCCTGGAGGCAGTGCCAGAAGCCCCTAACTGTGATTCTAACCTCTCTAGAGGATCTCTCACCAGGCAGAGTCCTCAGGAGAAAAGCTGGCCTCTGGGACTCTCTAAATCGGGCCTGTCCTGGTGGCCACTCCTCATCCTACCCAGCCACAATAAAACAGGTTCTGTCTTTCACACACTTAAACCAAAATTCTGCACTAAGAGGATAACTCACAAGAATGGTTAGATTTCTCCTTAACTACATGTAGACGTGGTTGTGGTTTGATGCAAAAAAAGGTTTTTTTTAAAGCATGTGCACTTTCTTTGCTCCTTCCTCCTGAGTGGAAGGAAGGACTTTCTGTCCAATATACCTCAGATTGTGGAGAAGGAAGGAGCCCTTCTTGTTTGTGGTGGAATCATGTATGTGCCTATTAAGAAATCCTTTGTAATGGATCTTGGGAAAATCTAGTGAGGCATTCGTAGTTTTGTTGGGCCTTGTTGGAGGCCCCAGGAATTTCTTACTGTTAACCTGTGTCCCTGTGGTGAACCTGAGCACTGAATCATGTGAGAGGATTATACAGAGGGTGAAGCCAGAAGACCTGTCTCTTCCTGGTACTTTGTACTCTGCCATTGAAGGGGGAGAGCTGGAAGTCCAAAGGGCCAGCCAGCTCCTCACTGCCCAGGATCTCTCCCCCAAGAGTTCTCTTTCTACTTCAGTAGACACTCCTCTCCCCTGCTTTGGAAAAATTAGCCTCATTCACTCCTACGAAGCAGGTGATAAAAGAGCCAGTCAGGAAGACCCCCCGGGTCTCCCCAAAGTACAGGAAAGACACAGCCTTCACAGCTCTGGAACTAATGCTGAAGCCACTTTCAGAAGCCCTTATGAAGGGGAGACCTCCCCGATGAGGCAAGCAGGCAGGTGTGCAGGCTCCTTGGAGGCTTTCCCTTTGTTCTGTTTGGGGCCTAATCTCAGAGGGAGAGATGGGAGTGTGACTGTCACTGGCTAGCCTCGGCCTGTCCTGCACTGGCCAGAGAAGGGAGGATGGGGGGATCCCTCTTCCTAGCACTTCAAAATGGATTTGTAGGAGACCGTGAGGCTGGGCTGAAGGAGCTGTTGAACATAGGCCTTCCCTGCTCAGGGCTGCCTTTGGGGATCCGCTTTTCCAGAGGCTCTTTGACATAAAGTTGGGGGCTGGGGAAGTTGGGGGGAATGGGCTTCAGCTCACCCTTTTCTCCTTTCTGTTGTGAAGCCAGAACTAAGCCTAAAATAAACTTCCAAAGTCTGTACATCAAGCTGGTTTCTGTGTTGATTCTTGGCAGAGGCTGCTGATAGGGCTCCGGCAGGGGGATGGGAATATCTGACCTAGGCTCACCTCCAGGGCAGGTAGACATGTTTTATATCCATAGATCTTGATGATCTATAGCTCGATGCCGATCCAAGGCAGAACAGCTTTCCTGTACGTAAACCCCCTACTACCTTTTAACAAGGAAAGAAAAATGCCAGGGCGAGACCTTTCCCTCCCACACCCCCAACAAAGCATCTGCTGGGCCCAATCCAACAACCTATCCAGGATTCTTGTTAAGAAAAAAATTAGGTAAACACGCTGAGGGCTATGTAAGAGATTAAGTTATGATAAGACCATAACCACCGGCGGGGGTTGGAGGGCTGCCACGTGAGGCTCCTGGGGGCCTGCTTATCTTGGTTGGTTCTGCTTGCGGGACGAGAGGATTCCAAAATCCCGTCCAGCTGGGCTCCCCTCTATCGCGTGCACATCCAGCAAGAGTCTCCTTTGTCATTCCAAGAACAACTTCTGTGTTTTATTGCTGCATGCCATTATCCTCAGTGTCGGGGAAAAGATTTGTTAAGGGGAAGTTTTAGGTGCTAGGTTCGTTGGTTATGGCTGGTTCTTGTCTCCTGATGAACAACAGTGTGAGGCTGGTCGGATTCTTTCTACTACCACTGCTGGACATATTCCATCGCCTGCGAGAGAGGGGACGAGGGAGAGGGCAAGCACACGTTAGGAGCCTGGCGGAAGGGCTAGTGTTTGACTTAAGAGTCAAGAAGACCCAAGTATGAATCCTGCCTGGCACTACTGAGAGCTGTATGACCCTGAGCAAGTTACTCAACTTTGCTACCTCAATTTCCTCATCTGTAAAATGGATTTAATACTACCTAACTCACAGGGTTAATCTGTTTGGCTCATCTGTAAAATGGGGCTAATCATTGCACCTACCTCTGCAGGGGAGTCAAATGAGACAATTGTAAAACATATATACATATACATGTAGATACACATACTATAGAAATGCTATTATTCAAATGAGAGGATTATAAAAGCTACTTATAAAGATACCATAGAAATGCTATTATGTAAATGAGATAATTATAAACATAGAAATGCTATTCAAATGAGAATTGTAAAACATACGTTATTCAAATGAGATCATTATAAAACATACATGCAATAAATGCTATTATTCCAATGAGATAATCATAAACTACTAAGCTACATAAATGCTATTATTCAAATATTTAACTAAACTAAAATATAGACCTGTGTGTTATTAATTCAAATTAGATCACTGTAAAACATGTATACATGCTAAATAAATGCTAGTTATTATCATCAAGTGAGGTGATATAAGTGCTTCACAAACCTTAAAGGGCCTTTCCGAGCACTGGGCTAGGCACCAGCGGATGAGCGCATGTAAGAAGATTGCACCAACCTAGTCTGTATCTTGAAAGAGTTTAAAATCTGTTTCCTCTCATCCTTTCTTCCCTTCCTGTCTCCTAAAAAGAGGGGCCCTTCCTTTCAAAGCCTGATCCCTTCATCTGTTGCTCTTATTCTCATTTTCTCATTCTTGGGTATCCTATTCTTTTGCACCCGGGTCTTTAGTTTATCCCACTCCTCTTTGTTCCTTTCCTCCCAACCACAAATTTACCCAGCTATTACTTAAATGGAGCTACTGTCCCCTTTCTAGAATCTGGTGGCAAAAGAAAGAGAGGAAGTTGTCTATACTCACCGCCTCCCTTTTTTCACCACTCATATAAACGCCTTGCAATCAGGCACCAATAAAAAAAAAAAAAATCTTGTGTTTATATCACTCCTCCCTTCTCCCTCTTCCCAGAAAGCCATCACTTATTATTAGTTAAAAAAAAAAAAAGTGGGGAGGGGGCAGCTAGGTGGCTAAGTAGACCGAGTACCAGGCCTAGAGACAGAAAGTCCTGGGTTCAAATCTGACCTCATAATCTTCCTTAGCTATGTGACCCTGGGCAAGTCATAATTCCAGTTGCCCTTCTCTCCTGCCTTGGAACCAATTCTAAGACAAAGGTAAGGGTTTAAGGGTGAAAAAAATTGGGGGAGGCCAATTCAGCAAAACTAATGATTATATGAGCTGAGTATAACTCTAGGTGGGGGTAGATTTTTATATCTCTTCTTCAGGGCCAACATTGGTCATAATAATTACACATTTTATAGATCTGGGGCATTTCCTCAGGCCTCATCTACCTTAATTTTTTCTGCTATATTTAGTTTCCTCTTCAGTAATGGTGAATTCACCCCTTTCATATTTAAATAAATTTTTACCTACCCATGGACTGATCTTGAATATATTTCAAAATGGCGTTGGAAAAGATTCCAAAAGATTGAAAGGGATCATTTCCCTTTTTATTTTTGATACTTGTACTTTGGCTTTATTTCTTTTAAAAAATTAAATTAACCAAAAGTTTATTTTATTGGGTTTTTCCCATAAAATATCAGCCATATTTAACACAGTTAATCATTCTCTCCTCAAAACTTGGCAACCCTGTCCTTGAATTCTTTCATTTCCCTCATTGTGGCCAATGAATCGCCACCTACTCCAAGTTTAAACCCACCAACCTGGCTCAGATGCCAGAGGGTAAATGTGGGTGTAGTTAGAATTGGAGCATGCCATCAAATCCAACTCCACTATCTATCATTAGTGTGGGCAAATTACTTCCTCCCTCTAGGCCTCAGGGGCAGAAAACTATAACTGACCCAATTCCTTCCATGCCTGGTTTTGTTACTGCTCTGACCCTTCTTCAATCAATGAACTTTTATTATCTACTCTGTTCCAGATGCTGGAGACACCAAAGTGATTAGACAATGGTCCCTGCCCTCAAAGAGCTGTCAACTCTTACTAAAAGGGAGTACCAAAGCTCCACAGATGAGTAGATAATGAGCAAAATAGTGATTTGGGTGGGCACTAACAACCAGAGGAAATAGAAAAGGCCTCTTGATTATATGGTCCTTAAGCTGGACCTTGAAGGAAGGAAGCTAGGAGCTCTAGGAAGTAGAAAGGAAAAAAGGAAAACATTCTAGGCATGGAGGACAGTCTGTGCAATGACTGATGGGAGATTGTTGAGTGATGGGATGATGAGGGATGCTGGTGAATGTCGAGGGTAGCAAAACAGCTGGTAGGCCAGATTGATTGGAGTATAAAGTGAGTTCAAGGAGTATAAAGTGAGTTCAAGACAGTAATATGCAATTACAGTTAGCTAGGCTGGAGCTAGATTGCCAGAGACGAAATACCAGAGAGTTTCTGGTTTTATCCTAAAGGTACTGGGGAACCATTGAAACTTCTTGAGCATGGATAGTGGCATGGTCTAGACTGTTTAAAGAATATCTATCTTGGCAACTGTAAGAAGGGAGGGTTGAATTGGGATGCTGGAGTTGAGTCCAATTAGGAAGCTATTGAAAAAATGTGGGTAAGAAGTGCTGAGGGCCTGGATTCAGATGGTTGTATTATTATGTTGAGAGAATGGGATGGATACAAGAGATGGTAGATAGAAAAGCCTTGATAATTGGTCATTGACTCTTCAATCTTACTCTTCCATAGCCATACAACCAACAAGAATTAATAAGCATCTACTATGTGCTTAAAGCGAATATCCAGCCTCAGACACTTTCTAGCTGCATGACTAGGGGCACTTAACCCTGTTGGTTTCAGTTTCCTCATCTGTCAAATGAGCTGGAGAAGGAAATGGCAAGCCAGTCTAGTACTTTTGCCAAGAAAAACCCAAATGGGGTCAAAAGAAGTTGGACATGGCTGAATAACAATTTGAGGGCAGTATAGGAGACTGAGAAGGTAGATAGAAGGAGAACCAAGAGAGAACAGAGAGAGTATCTACTAGGAAAGGTTGGTCAGCAGTGTCAAATGCTACAGAGAGGACAAGGAAGATTGTGGACTTCCATCTTTTCTTTCTTCCTGCCTCCTTCATGATCTTCTTTCTCTCTCTCCCTTGCTCCTTTCCTTCATCCCACCTTCTCTCCCTCCCTTCCCTTTTCTTCTTCCCTCCCTTTTTTCCTCCTTCCCTCTATTCCTCCCTTCTACCTTCCCTCTTTTCTTCCCCTCTCCCTCCCTTTCTTCTTCCCTCACTTTTCTTCTCCCCTCCTTCCCTTCATTCATCTCTCCCTTTCCTCTTTCCCTTTCCCCTCCTCTCCTTCCCTTCCTCATTCCCTCCTTCCTTTCCTTCCTCTTTCTCTCTTTTCTTTCTTCTTTCCCTCCCTCCTTTCTTTCCTCCTTCCCTCTCCCTTTCCCCTTTCCTCATTCCATCCTTCATTTCCTTCTTCTCTTTCCCTTTTCCCCCTCCCTTCTTTCCTTCCTCCCTCCTTTCCTTCTTTCCTCTTTCCCTCCCTTCTTCCTCCCTCCTTCCTCTCCTCTTTCTCCCTCCTTTCTGTTTTCCTTCCCTCTCCCTTTTCCCCTCCTTTTCTTCCTTCTCTCCCTGCTAGCCTTCTATTCTCCTCTCCTTCCCTTTCTTCTTCCCTCCTTTCTTTCCTTTATTTTTTCATTTCCTCCCTCCCTCCTCCTTCCCCCTTTTTCTCTTTTCTTTCCTCTTTTCTTCCTCTCCCTCTCTCCTTCCTCTTTCTTTCCCTCTCTCCCTTATACTTATTTCCTTTTGTCTTCACGAGCCCAACCACTCTTGATCTCTTCCTCTCTCCTTCAACTCCACCAATATTTACTGTGCTGCTTATGGGGGCATTTAGTATACACCTCTTTGCATTAACCTTTCTTTTGTAGCTCTTCTGCATCTCTGAGACCATAAGCCACTTCTGAACCTAGATGGTCTCATTCCTCTGGATACAGTATACTCTTAGTGCCTACTGGGTTGGTGCCTCACCCATAGCCGATGCTCAGTAACCCTTTGTTGAGGACAATTTGAGGACCAAAGAACTGTGGCCACTTTCCCTCCTCTGGTCATAGCAACGGACAAGTAACAAAGCCAGGTGCCCCAGAGAGAGGACTGTAATTGGAGCTTCTCCTGTATGCGTTGCTTGCCCTTTGCTCTCCTCTTACAACTTCATGCTTTCCTAGTGTCAGAGATTTAGAGATGGAAGGAATTTTAGAGGTTGGTCAACTAGTCTTCCTCATTTACAGATTAAAAAAACTGGGGCCAGAGAGATTCAGTGATTTGTCCAGGATAACGCAGGTCATATATAGTAGAGCTCAGATTTGACTTCAAACCCTTTACAATGCCATTGCTTTCTTCTCCTATCCCATTCTTTTTTATTTTTTTTTTCACCAAACCCATACTTTCCATTGTGGAATCAATACTATCGATTGGTTCCAAGACAGAAGAGCACTAAGGGTTGGGCAATTGGGGGAGGGGGGGGAAGTGACTTGCCCAGGGTCACATAGCTAAAACCTGTCTGAAGCTAGATTTGAACCCAAGACCCTCCTCTGTTTCCAGCCTGGCTCTCAATCCATGAAGCTACCTAGCTGCCCCCTCCTATTCCATTCTTACCGTGTATCTCTTCCCACGTTTAGGATGGCGATGATTTTCTGTAACTGGTGCACCTGAGAAATGGAGGTAGCAATGGGGAACAAAACACAAATCTATTGATATATAGACCAATTCATTCATTCAATCATGTGTGATTGCTCTTATCACTAACTGGAGGGGGAGGGGGCAGATGATCTCTAAGATTCCTTTTTGACTCTATAAAGCATTAAGACAGTCCCCCTGCCCTCAGAGACTTTACCATCTAATGGGAATAGATGCTCAATAACAACTCATTAACATTAACTCAGAATAGGCAGGTCACTAGAATTGGGAGCCCAGCCCCTGGCACTGTCAGTAGGCAAACACTGACGCTCCTCCTAGGTGCCCAGCCTGGGTCAGCTGCCTGACCTCCAACTCCCTGCCTGCATAGCGGGTGTTTGAGAAATCCTTGAGGTGTGAATGGTAGGGCAAGGGGGGCCACCCACAGTTTTTTCTCTTAAGCCGGCCTTGTTCCAGAGGAAAGGGAGCTGGGGGGCCCCATCCTGCCTCCCTGGGGGGGCCACCCCTGCTCAGCCTCTCTCGACCTACCCCCCAGCTCTAGGGACCAACTGTACTTACTGTGTTTGTATTCTTGGGGACGTGGAGTGGCCGCTTGTTGGTGACTGTGATGACCTCCGAGGTGAGATTTGTGGTGGTGACTACCTTTCCCATTTTGATAATGGCCCTGTTCCCGATTCCGGACCTGGCTCTTGCTGGGTCGATGGCTCTTGCATAGGTCTCGGTCCTCCCGGCCCCGGTCCCGACCCCTCTCCCGCTTGCTCTGGCCCTGCTCCTGATCTTCCTCGTCATCCTGGTCGTAGGCCCTCTGATAGTGGCTGCCTTGGCCTTGGTAGTGACACTGGCATTGGCATTGGCACAGGCACTGGCTTACCCCCCGGTGTTCAGGAAAGATGTAGTTGCCCCGCAGGTCTTCCGGAGTATCGTCGGGGGCGTACAGGCCAGAGTTCCGGTGAGAGGGCTCAGGGCTCAGGTTGCCATATGGGTAACGGGCTTCCGGGCTTGGAGAGTGATATCTCTGATAGGGTTCAAGTCCCATGCAATATCTTTGTTCTTCCAGATCACTGTCAATCGCTTTATTCTTCAGTTCCTGGGATGTCCCAGAGACCCGGCTTCAGCATCCAGTACCTCACTTTCCTAGCCAGGACTGTGCTGTTGGCGATTGGGTGACTGAACACCCCCCCCCCCCCAGCCCCAGCTAATGGCGCTGTTCCTGAGTACTTCCGAGCCTCCAGCTGGGGGGGGTGGGGGGAGTGGGAGGAAGGGCAGGGTTGGGGTGGAATGGCAAGGAGTGAGGGGGGTGAGCCACTGATAAAAATGCCTTTCAGCAGTGGGTAGAATTTAAGAGCTAAGCTTCCCTTGTCCCTGATGTAGGGTCTGGATTCCATCATTACCAGCCATCTCGATGAGATAGATGGAACGGGAAAATCCAGGAAGAACCCCAATTCAATCTGGCAAACATCTATTAAGCACCCACAGCATGCACAGTACCCTGCTCCCTCCCAGGGAACTCCATTCCTCCCCATCCATGCTGAGAAACAATTACTAATGGCTCTCTCCCCAACCACTCTCAGGGATGGGTCCTTTCCCCCTTCTGGGTCGCCATTGGGATTTTAAAGAAACCTGGGAACAGGTGAAAGGAGGAGAGATACTCAGGGTCCAGCCTTTCTTCCTTCACTTGCCTGTTGAAGTTGATAGTGTCTTCTCCTGTCTAGAGCCATCTGTCTTCTCCGAGCTTCCCAATGATAAGCACTGGCCATGGTGTTGGAATTTGGAGAAGGAAAGAAGAAAGAAGAGAAGGATAAGGAAAAGAGAAAAGAGAAAAGAACAGGGGAGAAGAGAGAGAAAGGGAGGAGAGAAAGAGGAATAAGAATGGGGGAGAGAGGAGGGGAAGGAGGGATGGGGAGGGAATGGAGGAGAGAGGAATGAAAGAAAAGAATAGAAAAGAAGAAGAAAAAAGAAAAGAAAAGAAAAGGAGAGGAAGGAAGAGAGGGTAGGGAAAAGGAAGGGAAAGAAAAAGGAGGGGAAGGGAGAGGAGAGAAAAGTCACCGCTTTTTCCACCACACTGTCCCTTCCTCCATAAAAAAACCCAGGACATCTTAACCTATACCCAGAGCCACCTCACAATGTAAACTGCTGTCAGGGCAACTGGGGTATTGGGTGTGTGTGTTTGGGTGGATGGGAGGAAGGAACAAGGGAGGGTGGTTTTCCCCCATGCCTGGGCCTAGAAACATCTACAAAGTCTCCATCTTTTCCAGGTTCTTGGGAAAGTAAACCCCAGATTCGGTCTAGTGGACCCACTCCCCTGGAAACCTGAGGTGGCCTTGAGGGAAAAGCCAGGGAGGCCAAACTAGGCTGGTTCTATCAGTTTCCTTTCCAGACTCTCTATCCTCCAGATCTTTGCACAGGGATAGGAATTCTGCACACCATTCCCTTTAATGTATCAATCTGTTAGGGATATTTACATTTTAAAGGGTTTGGCCAACCCTATTGAAATTGTATTTGACAGAATTGAGAGTTTTGAGCTATAATGGAAGAGAGATAATTCAGTTCAGTGAACACATTTGTTTGGTTCAATGAATTTCTTTTGTTTTTAAACCCTTACTAGATCTTAGAATCACTACTGTGTATTGGCACTAAGGCAGAAGAGCAGTAAGGGCTAGACAATGGGGGTTAAGTGACTTGCCCAGGGTCACACAGCTGGGAAGTGTCTGAGGCCACATTTGAACCCAGGACCTCCCATCTCTAGGCCTGGCAGTTCAGTGACTTTCAAGAAGCATTATAGATCTACCTTCTAGGCACTTTGCTAAGCACAGGATGATACAAAGAATGAAACAAAGTTCCTCAAGGAGCCTTCATTCTATGAAGGGAAAACATGTATACACATGAGTAAACACAGTTTTGAACAACTAGACCTGTGATCTCATCAGTGCCAAGTAAGGAAATGCCCTTCTGCCACTGAACACAATAGGCAACTTCCTTACAACGCAGAGGCTTAGAGAACTGGCAGGAGCCTTGAGAGCCATTACAAATGACATTGGCTCAGGATCACATAGCCACGGTGTGGCGTAGGGACCGAGTCTGACTCATACAAAACACAAAACATGCCAAGCGATCTGGAGGCAGGGAAGGGCGCCCAATAATGGGGAAAGGCCTCTTGAGGAGCCAGAGCTTTAGCTGAGCTTTGAAGAAAGGAGGGATGTCTAAGGGGGGGAGGTGAGAAAATCTATGCCAAGAAGTCAAGGCTGGAGATGGAGTCTCTTGGGTGAGGTCCTTGTCTTTAAAGCAGAAAGCGTGAAGGGATTAAATCTGTTTGAAGCCCACTAGAAAGGGCTTTAAAAATCAATGAGAGGGGAAGCTAGGTAGCACAAAGGATAGGGCATCAGGCCTGGAGTCAGGAGGACCTGGGTTCAAATCTAGCCTCAGACCCTACCTAGCTGGGTGACTCCTGGCAGGTCTACTTAACCTCCACTGCCCAGCCTGCTCTTCTGCCTAGGCACTAATACAAAGTATTGGTTCTAAAAGTCAATTAATGGGGAATATAGGTAAGTTCAATGGATAGTGCACCATGACGAGGGTTCAAATGTGCCTTCAAACGACACTTCCCAGCTGTGTGACCCTGGAAAAATCACTTAATTCCACTCTTCTGCCTTGGAACCAATCTACAGTATTGATTCTAAGACGGAAGGTAAGATGTTTAAACAAGTAAATTAACGGAGAAGCTGGACAGTTGGATGGATAATATGCGGTGCCTGGAGTCAGGAGAACCTGGGTTCAAGTCTGTCCTCCGACACGGGTGACGGGGGCAAGTCACTTTAGGTCGATTGTCTAGCCCCTGGTACTCTCTTCCGTCTTAGAACTGATATTTGGAAGATAAGGGTTTAAAAAGTCAATTAGACTCTTAGTATTTTATCCTAGAAGCAAGAGGGAGACCCTAGAGTGCCCTGGTCTACCGTCGATTCATACGGAGTTCACAGTCTTGGGAGAAAAGGCAAATAAATATAAAACGCAACAATACCAGTTACCTGCGTCACAGAAGTATCAAACAAAAAGCTATATAGAAGGGGAGGAGAAGGCATTATAACCTGAAAGATCAAGGAAGACTTCCTGGAGAAGGTTGCATCGGAATTGGGCTAGAAAGGGTCGGGTTCCATACCGCGCGCGCAGCGGCTCCCTCTCCGCGCTACTCTCGGTCACACTGGACTACGCGAGAACGAACGAGTACAAGGCACGTAGAGCAGACTCCTGAAGGTTCCAAAATCAACGCCAGCAAGACCCGCCAGTCGGACGACGCGAAAATATCGGACGGTTATGCGGGGGTACGGGGAGGAAAGGGCTCCCTCTGTACCTGTCCTCGGCTACCAAGTCTATAGATTGCGCAGATTTCTTTAAGAGGATTCTCATTTGGGCTTTTCGAAGACGCAGATGGTGTCGATATGGTCCCGGAACTCAAGAGCACGAACTGGATGACAAGTTGATAGACCCCCAAAAGGCTAAAACTTTAAAAGAAAGGGAGCCCCTCCCAACCCCCCTCCCCCAGTCAAAAAAAAAAAAGTATTTGTTACGGACTGAGCCCGGATACACTTGAAGAACAAATCCAAGGAGAAATCGAGACTACTGAGCTTCCTAGGGAACGCAAAAACAAAGGAAAGAAGATCCCGTTTTATCATATACAGCGCCGAAGAACCAGTGAAGAAACGAGTAGAAAATGTATATCAGATTGGTTCTCAGACGTCTGAATTCAAAGTTGCCCAGGTCAAAGAGGCAAGCAACAGCCACAACAGAAAGGAGGGAGGTGGTCTGTAACCGGCGGTAACTGCGCTGTTTATGGCCAAGGACAGGACCAAAACTGGAACCAGGGATTTAAAAACTATTATGATCAGACACTCACTAGTTGTGTGATCCTGGCCAAGTCACTTCACCCTCTTTGCCTCACTTTCCCCATTTGTAAAATGAACTGGAGAAGGAAATGGCAAAACCACAACAATATCTCTGCCAAGGAAACCCCTAACTGGGGTCTGGAAGAGTCAGCCATGACTAAAAAAAAAAAAAGGTCAAAGATATAGAAATTGAAAACCATAGTGCTAAGGTGGATAGAATTATACTGGGTATAATTATGGGAGCCATGGTTATGGACAGGGATATTTACGCTAACAGTGGTCAACAAAGTCCATAGAGAAAAGCATCCAGAGGAAATGGTAATCGTCAAAACAATCACTGACCATATTAAAGAAGGAGGACAAGGAGAAAATGGGTATAGCTGCTAGAGCAGCCGTTTGTATTCAATGATGGCATTGAATGGGGAGTGGTCTTCTAATGATCTGAGATGATTATTTTATTTTATTTATTTACTTTTAAATATTTTTCCACGGTTACAGGATTTGTGTTCTCTCCCTCCCCTCTTCCCTCCCCCCCCTCCCAGAGCTGACAAGCAATTCCACTGCATTATACATGTGTTACGAGATGATTGTTTTGTCAGAGACTTTTAGAATACAGGGTACAACTGGGTCCAACTGTCTACAGTGGTCAACTTAGCCAACTTTCTTTTTTCTTTCTTTCTCCTTCCTTCTTCCTTCCTTCCTTCCTTCCTATCTTTCTTTCTTTCTTTCTTTCTTTCTTTCTTTCTTTCTTTCTTTCTTTCTTTCTTTCTTTCTTTCTTTCTTTCTTTCTTTCTTTCTTTCTTTCTTTCTTTCTTTCTTTCTTTCTTTCTTTCTTTCTTTCTTTCTTTCTTCCTTCCTTCCTTCCTTCCTTCCTTCCTTCCTTCCTTCCTTCCTTCCTTCCTTCCTTCCTTCCTCTCTCTATCTTTCTCTCCTTACCTTCTATCTTAGAATCAAGACTGTGTATCATTTCTAAGGTAGAAGAATGGTAAGGGTTAGGCAATGGGGGTGAAGTGACTTGCTCCCCCCCAACATAGCTTTCTTATTTTTACTTTATCCTTTGCCAACTGTGCTATTTTGGTTATAGATTAGTGTTATACAAATTTTATTTATATAATTTCATGATTATTCTAATAATAATTCTCAAAAATAAATTACTTGTGATTGTTTTCCTGTGTTGGGTATGAAATAGCTTTATAAAAATGTAATTTTACATAAGCAATAATTGAGACACAATTTCTTTTCTATGTTTGTTTTTTTAACAACCCTTACCTTCTGTAAGGTACTTCTTACCTTAGTGTCAATTCTTAGACAGAATAGGAAGAATAAAGTAATTGCAGTTAAGTGGCTTGCCCAAGGTCACACAGCTAGTCTAAGACCAGGCCCTTCTGACTCCAGATCTGGTGCTCTATCCACAGAGCCACTCCTACAGTTTGTTTTCTAGGGAGTCATGGACAGTGAAGAGAAATAGTGGTCCTTTATGAATAGAGAGCATCAAATTTTGCATTAGTTTCCTAATTCCCTTGACAAGATCTATGCTAAGGATTCAAGCCCATGTTTCAAAAACCCATGGATCCTACCATATATTGAACAGTTTTTGATGTTCCCCACATGCATTCTTGGGATCTTTGTAATGAGAAGTGTTAATTCAGTATATTTTGAACAGCTAAATTTGTTTTTCTAACTGTGGGAGTAGAAACACCAAAGAAAAACAACTGCTTGAATACATGGGTCGAGGGGGATATGGCTGGGGATGTAGACTCTAAGTGAACATCCTAGTTTAAACAACAACATGGAAATAGGTTCTGATCAAGGACACATGTAATACCCAGTATTGGGTATCGCGTTGACTATGGGAAGGGCAGGGGGGAGGGAAGGGAGGAATAGAATATGATTTTTGTAACGAAGGAATAATGATTGAAATTGACAAAATAAAAAAAATTTAATTAATTAAAAAAAGAAACAGGAGAGACCTTAAAAAAGTAATAAATTTGTTTTCCTCAGGCTATAGATTCCTTGACTTTTTTTTTTCAATAAGAGCACTTTTATATTAAATATCACAAAAAAGGCATAATTAATAACCAATTTTATGAGCTAACAAGGTTAGCTCTTTAAGCCTGTTTATTTAAAAAAAAACCAACACTTGTCCATTACAAATTCTTGACATTTGCATTGAATGTAAATGTAGGGGCAGCTAGGTAGCTCAGTGGATAGAGAACCAAGCCTGGAGATGAGAGGTCCTGGGTTCAAATGTGGCTTCAGACACTTCCTTAGCTATGTGACCCTGGGCAAGTCACTTAACCCCCATTGCCTAAGCCTTACTGCTTTTCTGCCTTGGAACTGATATTCCATATCGATTCCAAGACAAAGTAAGGGTTTAAAAAAAGAGTGTGAATGTAATTCAAATTGCATATTCTATATCTACTGAAAATAGATCAAAGATTTATATTGGTAAGATTGTCACTGTAGAATTAATTTCAAGTAAGTGAATTATACTTTGAAAAATGCATTGTGTCATTGCTGTTGCCAAACCATAAATAGTTATTTCCCCTCAGAACACATAATTGGAAAACCTTAGTAGAGTTACAGTTTTTGTCATGAAAGTTTTTAGGAAAAATCATGATAGTAAATCCTATAAACTCATGAATTGTTTTGTACTCTAAAAGTTATTTTTCCATTTAAAATTATATTAATAGTGTATGTGCTCTAAGGAGGGAAATATTTCCATATTCAGATAAAGAAGAAGGTTCTAGTTAGTGTGGTTAACTAGAAACATAAAGCCTTAATTAGGTGACCCATTCTGTGTATTTACCATAGGGCTTCCTAGTAATATACTGCAATAAAGTCAGGCTTTCATAGCTCTTGAGCAGAAGACCAAACTCTTAGCTTGACATTTAATTGATTGATTAGGGTCTATGTTTTAAAAAGTGGCCTATATTCCCTCGGCTCCCTCTATAGATCATGGTCTTTGCTAGAACTGGACTACCAACTGTTCTTTGGATCTATTTGAAGGGAGGGAGTATGTCATATGACAAGACTGATTTTTCTTACAGCATCTCTGAAGTTTATTTGTAATACAATGTAATCAAAATAAACCTTAATCTGAGCCTGTTGGTTTTGTCCACACTGTCTTTTAAAAAAATTCTGTCCTTTGGAACAAGTTATTCTCCTAGGAGCCGTCAAGTTTATTTTGTATTTTCCTAGCTTTGGTCTGTCCCCATATTGCTTTTGCTATATGGGCTTTCCACACAAGCAAAGCAACGGAATTGGATTTTGCCAAGAATTATTTCTGTTTGTTCACTTGGAACCATAGGAAACTAGAGAGTGATTTGGATTTGTGTTGTCAAAGGTAGTAGTAACAGGTACAGCATATTTAGGGGAATGGTTCCTATAAGTAGTTTATAATTTTATGATTAGTTGACAATACTGAAATTCTTTTCCCTAATTACAAATGAATATAGTTTTTTTATCCTTATTCCTCAGATAAAATGGTGGGTAAAGAATTTATAGGCAAAAAGGGGGAAGGAAGGAGGTATACAGGTCTATTATTTCAACATTAATATTATACATTGAGAAAATTTATTTCTAATGTATTGGATTATTTTTATTTCAATTGCAGAACTACATTTTAATCTGTAACTTTGAGAACTGCCCAGAAGTTCATTGACTATCATGCATCTGATATGTATCTGAGGCAGGACTTGAAACCAGGTCTTCTGAATGTGTACAAATAAAAAAACCCAATCATTTAATAATTTTTTGAGTTGCAAATTCTTTCCCTCCTTCCTTTTCCTTCATGTGAAGTCATGAAAAACATTTCTCTATTTGGGTTGATTAATATTAAAGATACTAGGAGAAAATGATAGAACCAGGCATGATTAGATTGGTTGAGGCAGAAGGGAAAAGGGTAATTGGTCATCAGATTTCGGCCCATCTCTAGCCCAAGAAGTACAAGGCAGGATCTGGTCCTGAAGCCAAAGTTAGAGATCAGTAAAATTTAGGAACTGGCTCAGAGGAAATCTCTGGAACCAAGTGCAAAAAGCACTGATAAGGAGATGAGATTGGAGACAGCTAGGTGGGTCAGTGGAGATAGAAGTGGTCCTGGAGTTGGGAGGACTTGGGTTCTAGTCTGAGCTCAGACAGTTGTGTGATGCTGGGCAAGCCATCTAACCCTGTTTGCCTAAGACCTTGCTCTTCTGTCTCAGAATTGCTACTAGGACAGATATTAAGGTTAAAAGAAGAAGAACCTACTATGTTCCAGGGATCATGCTAGGTAGAAGGGGTGCAGAGATAAAAATCAAGCAGGGAAAGAAATTTTTTTAATGAAACAGATTTTTGCCCTCGGGGAGTTTACATTGCATCCGGATTACACAAGGTACCATGTGTCAGGTGTAATTAAAGAAATTAAATCCTTTTTTCAAACAGCAAAAATCTGCTTTCTCTCCTAGGTTACTCCTCACTGAGAATGAAAGAAAAACAAAACCCCTATTATATATATGTAGAGCCAAACAAAACAGATTTCAGGACTGGACAAAAGAAAAAATGTGTTGTATATATTGATGTGTGTAATCTATCTTCTGTTGTTTGCTGTTGTGATTTTTCAATTGCTTCTAATTCTTTGTGAATCCATTTGGGTGTTTCTTGGCAAAGATACTGGAATAACTTGCCATTTTCTCCAGCTCATTTTACAGATGAGGAAACTGAAGCAAAAACAGAGTAAAGTGACTTGCCCAGGGTTCCATAACTGGTAAGTGTCTGAGGTTGGGTTTGAACTCAATGTCTTCCTTACTCTATGCCTGGCCTCTTATCCACTGCACCACCTAGCTGCTCAATCTAACATCTATAAATAAATAGATTAGATAGATAGATAGATAGATGGACAGATGGACAGACATTGACAGATACTCTTATGTTCTTCACCTCTCAGGAGAGGAATGACATGGTTCATCATTAGTCCTCAGGAATCATGGTTGGTCACTGCCACGATCAGAATTTCTAGTCTTTTAAAGCTGTTTGTCTTTGCGATACTGTTGTCAATTATATAAAATAATCTCTGGGTTCTGCTCACTTTGCATCAGTTCATGCAAGTCTTCTCAAGTTTCTCTGAAACCATTCCCTTCATCATTTCTTATAGCACAATAGTATTCTATCATAGTCAAGAAAACCATGAGCCATTGCCCCATTGATGAACACCCTTTGAGATGTCAATTCTTTGTCATCAGGTGAAATTTTAATCCAGACCTTCCTCACTCTAACTAAGCCTAGGACTCTCTTACTCCATATTGTCTCTCACTTTGCCTATAATAGATACTTAATTGTTTTTTTTTAAGTTAAATTGAAATTGTAATATTCAGTGTGTCTCCTTGTTCTAGGAGTTGATTATTAATAATACAACTATTCCATTGAAAGAAGAGATATCCATTTGGAAAGGTTACAATTGCAAAGACAGCATGAGTGTAAATGTAAACTTGCAGTGATTTTTTTTTCCCTAAAAAATCCTGAGGAGTCATATAACTTGCCTTGTCCTAAGATAATTAAGGTTGTTCTGATACCATCTTTTCCAAGAGTTAAATTGAAGGCTCTAAGTTAGTGGGTTAATGCTACTTATGTCCTTGGTCCTCAGGCCCCTGCTTTCCCCCCCCCCCCCTTTTAAAATTTTGGTAAAGTTGGCTAGGTAAAGAGAAAATGAGAGAAAGAGATAGCTGGCTAGCCTTGCTACATTTGGCATGGGGCAGATCAGAGTCCCCCTCAGCTCTTCCCTTCCTTGGGTTCCTTGGGTGTGACTTTTTTCTTGGTTTGCATTTCTCTGCCTCAAACTCAGAGTAACCAAAGGCCTTTGAATTGTTTAAGAAAGGAGATAGAGGGAGCAAATTTCTATAAGCCACCAACTTCTTTATATACTTGCCTGTTCATGACTCAGTATTCTTGAGGGATAGTTGGTCTTGAGTCACAGTGCTCACTTTCTCTTGGTATTAAAGAGCTTATAAGAATTATTCATTAAAAAATTATTAGAACCATGTAATTCTCTCAGAATTATGGTGCAGAGCCCCCAAACTGGGATGAAAAGAACACTGCCTAGTTTAGACCAAGGCTCATACAGTTTAGTCCTCTTTAGTTCTGAGTTGTTCTACAAATAATTAATTGGCTTCCTCCATTTAAGCGTCTCGTATGTAATTAATAACAGACATGAATCACATGGTTAGTGTGCTATGACTGGTCATAGTTTTATGTGGAAACTAGGAACTAAAAACAGCTAAAAGAAAAGAGAAATTTAGAAGTAATGTTCTGCCCTTTGCAGGCAGAGGTGGAAGTGTGGGTGGGGAAGATTAGATTTTCATTGCCCTTGATTTATCTTAACTCTGGTCTGAACCAGGGAGAATTCTAGCTACACTGACAACCCAGATGACCATCAGCCTGGACCTTCTTTGATTCTCACTTCTCTCCTATCTGATCTCTTGCCCCAGCTGTCTCTGCTCCCAGAGACAAATGCTTATCCTCATGGTTACAAACTCAGAAGTTGCATTGCAACCCATGGAACTTAACTCTTTTTAAGCATTTCTCTGGGTCCCAGAGTCACCCAGTTTATGCTTTATTGTCATTGTATAAATTATCCTTCTGGTCCTGCTAACTTTGCTCTGCATTGGTTCATTGAATCCTTCCCAAATTACTCTCAATTATTCATATTTAACATACTTTATGGAATAATAATATTCCATTACATGATTTGTTTAGCTATTCCCTAGTTGATGGGCACCTACTTTCCTTCAAATTCTTTGCTATTACCAAAAAAAAAAATATATATATATATATATCTTGAAATATTCTTTTTTTTCCCTTTTAAACATTATTTTATTTGGTCATTTTCAAACATTATTCATTGGGAAAAAAAGATCATTTCTTCCCCCTCCCCATAGCCAATGCGCATTTCCACTGGATATCACATGTGTCCTTGATTCGAACCCATTTCCATGTTGTTAGTATTTGTATTAGGGTGTTCATTTAGAGTCTCTCCTCGATCATATCCCCTCAACCCCTGTAGTCAAGCAGTTGCCTTTCCTCGGTGTTTCCACTCCCACAGTTTGTCCTCTGCTTGTGGATAGTGTTTTTTCTCCATGATCCCTGCAGATCCCCTGTAGGGACATTGCATTGACACTAATGGAGAAGTCCATTATGTTCGATTGTACCACAGTGTATCAATCTCTGTGTACAATGTTTTCCTGGTTCTGCTCCTTTCACTCTGCATCACTTCCTGGAGGTTGTTCCAGTCCCCATGGAATTCCTTTACTTTATTATTCCTTTAAGCACAATAGTATTCCATCACCAACAGATACCACAATTTGTTCAGCCATTCCCCAATTGAAGGGCATCCCTTCATTTTCCAATTTTGGGCCACCACAAAGAGTGCAGCTATGAATATTCTTGTACAAGTATTTTTCCTTATTATCTCTTTGGGGTACAGACCCAGCAGTGCTATGGCTGGATCAAAGGGCAGACAGTCTTTTATCACCCTTTGGGCAGAGTTCCAAAATGCCCTCCAGAATGGTTGGATCAATTCACAACTCCACCAGCAATGAATTAATGTCCCAACTTTGCCACATCCCCTCCAATATTCATTACTTTCCTTTGCTGTCATGTTAGCCAATCTGCTAGGTGTGAGGTGATACCTCAGAGTTGTTTTGATTTGCATCTCTCTGATTATCTCTGATTATCAGAGATTTAGATTTCATGTGCTTATTAATAGTTTTGATTTTTTTGGCTGAAAACTGCCTATTCATGTCCCATGCCCATTTATCAATTGGAGAATGGCTTGATTTTTTTGTACAATTGATTTAGCTCTTTATAGATTTGAGTAATTAGACCTTTGTCAGAGGTTTTTGTTATGAAGATTGTTTCCCAGTTTATTGCTTCCCTTCTAATTTTGGTTATATTGGCTTTGTTTGTACAAAAACTTTTTAATTTGATGTGATCAAAATTGTTTATTTTACATTTTGTGACTCTTTCTATGTCTTGCTTGGTTTTAAAGTCTTTCCCTTCCCACAGGTCTGACATGTATACTATTCTGTGTTCACCTAGTTTACTTATAGTTTCCTTCTTTATGTTCAAGTCATTCACCCATACTGAGTTTATCTTGGTGTAGGGTGTGAGGTGTTGATCCAAACCTAATCTCTCCCACACTGTCTTCCAGTTTTTCCAGCAGTTTTTGTCAAATAATGGATTTTTGTCCCAAAAGCTGGGGTCTTTGGGTTTGTTATAGACTGTCTTGCTGGGGTCACTTACCCCAGTCTATTCCACTGGTCCTCCTTTCTGTCTCTTAGCCAGTACCAAATTGTTTTGATGACCACTGCTTTATAATATAGTTTGAGATCTGGGACTGCAAGGCCACCTTCCTTTGTATTTTTTTCATTATTTCCCTGGATATCCTTGATCCTTTGTTCTTCCAAATGAACTTTGTTATGGTTTTTTCTAATTCAGTAAAAAAATTTTTGGAACTTCAATGGGTATGGCACAAATAGATAAGTTTGGTTAGTATAATCATTTTTATTATATTGGCTCATCCTACCCATGACAGTTAATGTTTTTCCAATTGATCAAGTCTAGTTTTAGTTGTGTGAAGAGTGTTTTGTAGTTGTGTTCATATAGTTCCTGTGTTTGTCTCAGGAGATAGATTCCTAAGTATTTTATTTTGTCTAAGGTGATTTTGAATGGAATTTCTCTTTCTAATTCTTGCTGCTGGGCTGTGTTGGAAATATATAGAAATGCTGATGACTTATGTGGGTTTATTTTGTATCCTGCAACTTTGCTAAAGTTGTTGATTATTTTCACTAGCTTTTTGGTTGATTCTCTAGGATTCTTTAAGTAGACTATCATATCATCTGCAAAGAATGATAGCTTGGTCTCCTCATTGCCTATTTTAATGTCTTCAATTTCTTTTTCTTCTCTAATTGCTACTGCTAGTGTTTCTAGTACAATGTTAAATAATAGAGGAGATAATGGGCATCCTTGTTTCACTCCTGATCTTATTGGGAGTGCATCTAGTTTATCCTCATTGCAGATGATGTTGGCTGATGGTTTTAGATATATACTATTTATTATTTTTAGGAAAGACCCTTCTATTCCTATGCTTTCTAGTGTTTTTAATAGGAATGGGTATTGTATTTTATCAGAGGCTTTTTCTGCATCTATTGAGATAATCATGTGATTTTTGTTGGTTTGCTTGTTGATATGGTCAGTTATGTGGATGACTTTCCTAATATTGGACCATCCTTGCATTCCTGGTATAAATCCCACCTGATCATAGTGAATAACCCTCGTGATGACTTGCTGGAGTCTTTTTGCGAGTATCCTGTTTAAGATTTTTGCATCTATGTTCATTAGGGAGATTGGTCTATAGTTTTCTTTCTCCATTTTTGACCTGCCTGGCTTTGGAATCAATACCATATTTATGTCATAAAAGGAGTTTGGTAGAACTCCCTCTTTGCTTATTATGTCAAATAGTTTGTATAGTATTGGGATTAGCTGTTCTTTGAATGCTTGATAGAATTCACTTGTGAATCCATCTGGCCCTGGGATTTTTTTCTTAGGGAGTTCTTTGATGGCCTGTTGGATTTCTTTTTCTGATATGGGATATTCTTGTATGCACAAGATCTTTCCCTCTTTTTTTTTTCAAATCTCTTTGGGATAGATTCCTGTATCTTTAGGACAAATTATAATTCCAAGTTGCTTCCCAGAATGGTTGATCTAATTCCTAACTTCACCAACAGTGTATTGGTGTGCCTATTTTCTCAGAACACCATCTATATTTACTGTTTTCATTGTCTGTGTATTTTTGTCTGTCTGATGGATAAGCGGGGAAGTCTCAGAATTTTTTAAAATTTGCATTTCTCTTATTATTAGTCACTTGGAGCCTTTTTTTAAATGGTAGTTGATAGCTTTCATTTCTTTCTTTTTTTCCCCCCAAACATCACTTGACTCCCTTTATCTTGTGATTTGCAGGAATCATTTGTGATTTATACTTGTTATTTCCACTTGCATCACTCAGCCTTCTCCATAAGACATTTAGTATCCTTATCCATAAGCCTGATTCCCTTCTTACTTCTCTGGAAATGGCACCATTATTCTTCCAGTTTCAAGATCTTAGACTCATCCTTGATTACTGCCACCATTCCTACTCTGCCACTTGAGTCTAATCATTTACCAATTCCTGTTGATTCTTAGTGACAGCTCTGTCCGTTCTGGATGCACACTTTCTATTACTGCCAAATCTATACCTCTCCATACCTATTTTGGTTCTCTGCTTTCTGCTACACTCCTGAAAATCAGTGATAATTTTGATGATTGATAATCCCACAAAGTGATGCAATATATAATTTGGCCACTGGGTGGTGCTCTACCTTAGCCATTGGCCAAGATGGAGGGATCTCAGTTAAGAATCCACTTAATGTAAAGAGAGACATCTCTTCCCATCCCACTCACACATGGCTGTGCAGGTTTAGTCTCCCTTATATTCAGATTAGATGAAATAGGGCAGTTCTTAGGAGGTCTCTGAATCGTTTTACTTTTGTTTTTTAAACCCTTACCTTCTGTCCTAGAATCAATATTGTGTATTGGTTTCCATTCAGAAGAGCAGTAAGGGCTAGGTAATAGGGGTTAAGTGACTTGCCCAGGGTCACATAGCTAGAAAGTGTCTGAGGCAAAACTGGAACCCAAGACCTCCTGAGCCACCCAGTTGCCCCCTGAACTGGTTTTTAAAATATTCTGAAACAAAATGGAAATATGTTTTTGCATGATAATACATATATAACCTAGATTGGATTGTTTGCTAGCTCTGAGAGGGGGAAAAATAGGGAGGGAAGAAGACAATTTGGATCATATAGCTTTGGAAAACTGATGTGAAAAATTGTTATTATACATAATTGGGAAAAAATACAAAATAAATATTCTGATCATAGTTTCACTTTAATTAGTTTCCTTTGTAATCTTGTTTATGCTGTTTTGTGCATTTTATTTTATTGTTTAAACCTTCCACCTTTGAATCAATACCATGTATTAGTTCCAAGACAGAAGAGTGGGCTAGGCAATGGGGGTTAAGTTAACTTGTCTAGGGTCACACAGTGAGGAAGCATCTGAGGCCATATTTGAACCCAGGACCTCTTGTCTCCAGGCCTGACTTTATCCACTGAGCCATGTAGCTACCTCCCGTTTTATGCCTTTTAAAACACTCTGAGAAAAGGCCCAAAAGGAGTCCATGATATCCCAAAAGGTTCAGAATCCATGGCCTAGGCAGAAAGAAAAATGGAATATTTCTTTGAATTATGAGAATTATAGAAATTGTAATATGGTTTGCCCCCCCCCCCAGTATGTGGTAAATTCCTTCCTTCCTTTTGTTTTCTTTCCCTTTCTCTTTCTTTTTCTTTCTTCCTTTCTTTTTTCTTTCTTTTGTTCTTCCTTCCTTTTTCTTTCTTTCTTTCTTTCTTTCTTTCTTTCTTTCTTTCTTTCTTTCTTTCTTTCTTTCTTTCTTTCTTTCTTTCTTTCTTTCTTTCTTTCTTTCTTTCTTTCTTTCTTTCTTTCTTTCTTTCTTTCTTTTTCTTTCTTTGCTTCTTCCTTCCTTTCTTCCTTCCTTCCTTCCTTCCTTCCTTCCTTCCTTCCTTCCTTCCTTCCTTCCTTCCTTCCTTCCTTCCTTCCTCCCTCTCTTAGTAACAACTCTAGGCATTCAGGGTTAAGTTATTACTATTACACAGCTATGCATAACTAGATTCATTATTCACAGATAGATTGAGCTTGCCCTCTCCTACCAAGGGCCCTCCACTCTGGGCACATGCATATGTTCAGTTCTATCCATCTGACTTCTAAAGAAAAAAGATCAGACTTTAAAAAAAATTTTTCTCTTTCTCTTTTCTCTTCTATTCTGCTGAGCTTCAGGAAAAAATTGTTTAATTTAGCTTCTGTGGCACACAGAGAGTCTCCTGATCTATGTTCCAGCTGGCTGCTTAGAATTCTCAGAGAAGGCTCTGGTCAGTTGCTGTCAGACTTCTGGGGGGAACTCTAAAGGGTTGAGAGTAGAGTAGAGTACAGTACAGTACAGTACAGTACAAGGATACCTCAGTTTTCATCAATAATCCCTCCAAAAACAATCCAGGAAATCCAAAACCAACAAAAATCAAGGTAGTTATTTCCATATGAATCAATGTAAATCCAATCAACTCATTCTATACACTCCAAAATACATACCAAAAACACATTTTATAGAGAATATAGTGTTTAATGCTAAAAACAATAAGAAACGAATATAAAAGATGAATGTAAAGAATAAATTTCTTCACATTTATGGCAGTTACCTTTCTGAAGAATCTTCTTGACATATGGAAGACAGGGAGGAGGGGAGAGAAAGGTTATTGTTTGAAAGGGAAATCCCCCTCCATAAGGACCTTGGGTATCAAGGCACTATCTGGAAAGACTTCAGTAGAGGAGTTGTTATCTTGCTTATGTCCATCTTCTCAACTGAACTACTTGGGATAATCTACTGGCCTGGGGTGGGCTATCTCACTCCCAAAGAGAGAGCTCATTCATTTTGTATAGTCGGGTATATATTGTCCTTTATCTGCTTTATCTCCTATATCTCCTTTATGCTTTTTCTGATTTTCATTTGCTTTGTATGGATAAATGAATGTATTTGCTTTTCAATACATGTATTGCTCACACTGAGTTGGAGAACACATCAAAGTCAAGTGGGCACAACAACAAAGTCTGGCAACATACCAAATTTTTCATGGAAAAAATCAAGGAAAACTGAAACTGACAATAACTGATGTCAATGAAAACTGAGATATAAGTACAGTATAGCATAATATAGTGTCAACGTGGAATCTGTACAGTATAGCATAGTATAGTGTCAACGTGGAATCTAGAAGTCCCTAAACTTGTAGCTTAGAAAGATTTAGTGTTCCCCAGTTTATTTAGTTTGGAGGTAGAAACCCCAGGTTTGACCTTGTCACAGGAGAGTTTCCTCCCTGAGGAAAAGTCCTACTTCACTAATCTCAGACTAACAATAGACTTTAAGATGTTATGTCTCTCTTTGGTCCCAATGGTTTCTCCCCCTAGGCTAAAAGTCCTTTACCAAGGGGACCCTGCCCTGGGCTGGGTCCTTCCCTTTTGTATCCATTAGGAAGCATTAGCCCCAATAGTTCAGTTGGTAGGGGATAAGACTCTTGATCTCAAGGTCGTGGGTTCAAGCCCCAAGTTCTGTGTGGAAAAGTATAATTGGGTTTCCCAGAGTACAGTGCCAGACTATAAGGGGTAAAATTGGGGGTTATTGACTGAATATATTATACTAGTGGTCGCCAGGGATTAATTCAATCCCAATAAAATACTCAAGTCAGTTTGGGATTTCTATGGTGGTTTAATTACAATAGAGAGAAGAAATTAAGAGGAAAGAGAGAAAAAGAATTTGGACTGATCTGGCAAGCCAGATAGGAGTTCAGAGGCCTAGGCTAAGGGGTCTTCTCAATCTAGCTTGGCTTCCAGTCACAAGGCCTCCTCTGAGATGGGGAGGTGTAAAGGAAAAAAGGAATCAGCCTAAACCACTCACCAAGCACTCTGAGGACACCCCACGAACTCCCAATGCTGAAAGAGCCAGAGAGAGAGAGAGAGAGAGAGAGAGAGAGAGAGAGAGAGAGAGAGAGAGAGAGAGATGCTTGTAATTGGGAAATGGGAGAATGAACTTTGGAGGAAGGGAGAAGAGCAGATAGAAGAGTGAAAAAAATAGTTGGTGTGAGGCTATATACTTAGCAGTTTGTAAAAAAAATTTTTTAAATTAAAATAAAAAAAAAACTTTTTAAATTTCTAGTGCTTAGTGCAGTGGCTTATTTACACTTGAGGAACAATGAGGTGGAGAAGTGGATGGAGCACTGGGTTTAGAATCATGAAGACTCCTCTTTCTGAGTTAAAATCCAGCCTCAGACACTTACTAAGCTGTGTGACCCTCGGAAAGTCATTCAACTCTGCTTGCTTCAGTTTTCATCTGTAAAATGAAATGGAGAAAGAAATGGCAGACCCAGAAACCCCCAAATGGAATCACAAGTAGCCAGCCACAATTGAAAAATAACTTAACAACAGCTATACTTAATAACTGCTTATTGAATATGATTGGGTATTGGATTGAGGTTCTCTGTTACCTGATTTAATGTGGCCAGAGTAGGGAGAAGGAAGCAGGGGAGCACACTGTGACTTACTCCAGTCCTCCTCCAATCAGGAGGGCTCTTCCTGTAAGAAGCTATGTTTGGGGTCAGGAATTGTGAGAATAAAGCTACTTTAATTCTGGCCAATTAGTCTCTTTACTAGTGCTTGAAGAATTGAGCCTGTCAGCAGGGGGCATCATTCTCCATCACTCAGCTCACAGATAGAAACCAGTTCAGCAGCCTCAGGATGTCCATTATCAACTCTATTCAGTGTTGTACTAGAAATGCTAGCAAATGCAGTAAGGGAAGAAAAAGAAATAGAAGGAATCAGAATGATGAATGAGGAAAAAAACTTACTCTACAGGGATATGATGGTATAGTTGGAAAATCCTAGATATGAAACTAAAAAGTTAGTTGAAACAATTTTTGCATAGTGGCAGGATATTAAAATAAACACATATAAATCATTAGCATTTCCATATATTACCAACAAAGCCCCATAAGAGATAGTAAGAGATATTTCATTCAAAATAACCATTGATAATATACAATGGGGGGGGGGGATATACCTGCCAAAATAAATTCAGGAACTCTATGAACATAATTATAAAATATTTTTACACAAATAAAGTCAGATTTAAATAATTGTAGAAATAATAATTGATTGTGGGTGGGCCAAGCCAATATAATAACAACAGTTCTGAGTAAGCTAACCTACTTGTTCAGTGCCATCCCAATTAAACTGCCAAAAAAATGTTTTACTGAGCAGAAAAAATTTAAGATTCATTTGGAAAAACAAAAGGTCAAATACAACAAAGGAATTCATAAAAAAAAAAGTAAAAGGAGATCTAACAGTACCAGATTTTATATTGCACTGTAAAGTGATAATTACCAAAACTATTGAGTATTGGCTAAGAAGTAGAATGATGGATCAGCGGACCAGAGTAGGTATATAATAGTAATAAACAATTATAGTAACCTTGTATCGTAGGATGAGAATTCATTATTTGGTAAAAATATGGGGGGAAATTGGAAAGTAGTCTAGCAGAAATTAGGTATATAGGCCAGTATCTAATAGCATTTGCCAAGATAAGGTTAAAATGGATACCTGACCTAGACATAAAGGGAATTATAAGTAAATTAGAAGGGGGAGCTAGGTGGCACAGTGGAGCAAGAACTGGACCTGAAGTCTAGAGGACCTGGGTCCAAACTGGGCCTTGGGTACTTCCTAGCTGTGTGACTCTAACCCTAATTCTCTAGGAGCCTTGCCCTTCTGTCTTAGATTTGTTACTAAGACAGAAGGTAAGAGTAAAAAAAATTAAATTGGAGGAGCAAGGAAAATATTACCTAACAGATTTATGGATAAGAAAAATTTATGAATAAATGAGGTGCGGTATTGTGGGACATAAAATGGATCACTTTATTACATTAGAAAATTTCTGTGTAGATGAAGTCAATGTAGCCAAGACTAGAAGGAAAACAGAAAATTGGGAAAAAAAATTTTTGTAGCCATTTTCTCAGCTAACGGCCATAAATCGAAACATTGAGAACTGAATTAAATTTTGAAGAATATGAATCATTCCCCAATTGATAAATGATCAAAGAATATGAATAAGCCATTATTGGAAGAAGAAATCAAAGCTATCTAGTTATATGAAAGAATACTCTAAATCATTGTTGATTAGAGAAATACCAATTAAAGCAGTTCTGAGATACCATTTCATACCATATTGGTCAAAATGAAAGAAGGAAAAAAATGACAAATGTTGGAGGGGATGTCTAAAAGTTGGGTCATATAAACTATTGGTAGAATTGTGAATTGATCCAACCATTTTGGAGAACAGTTTGGAATATGCTGAAAGAGTTAAAAAACTGTGATCTAGCAGTACCATTATTAGGTCTCTTTACCAAGGTGATCAGAGAAAAAAGAAAAGAACTTATTTGTTATCAAATATTTATAGTAGCTCTCTTTGTGGTGGCAAAGAATTGCAAATTGAAGGGATGCCCATCAATTGGAGAATGACTGAACAAGTTGTGGCATATGATTGTGATGAAATACTACAGTGCTCTAAGAAAAAATGTGCAATTTGGTTTTAGAAAAACATAATGAGCAACTAGATGGAACAGAGGATAGAGCACTGGGCTTTGAGTCAGGAGGACCCAAGTTCAAATCCAGCCTCAGCCACTTAGTAGCATGTGACCCTGGGCAAGTCACTTATTCTTGTTTGCCTTAAAAAAAAAAAAAAGTCATATTTAAGGCCCTGAAATCAAATTTGTCCTCAGACACCACCTGGCTGCCTTAGAACTAATATTTAGTATTGATTCTGAAAAGGGAAGGGTTTTGTTCTTAAAAAATAATAAAAATAAAAGAAAAACATGGAAAAACTTAAATGAAATAATGCAGTGAAATAAGCAGAACCAAGAGAACCTTGTATAGAGTAATAGCCATATGGTTCGAAGAGTAATTATCAATGACTAAACTATTTTAAGTAATACAGTCATTGATATCAACTAAGGTGGTCTTATAAAGGAAAATGCATATATCAGAATAGCTGATATATGTATTTCTGTATGGTTCCACATACATATATCTGTATCAAATATTTGCTTTTTCTAATGCAGGGATGGAGGGAGACAAATTGGAACTCAAAATGTAATTTAAACAATTTTTAAGAAGAAAATATCCCATGAGACTTAGTGGCAAAGCAGATGATAAAGTTTCTTTTTTACTGTCATTTACACTGATTAAATTGCATCAGCTTCTGACATAGAGTCATTTGAGAGGAAATTGGTTATCAGGCTAGTGCCTACATACAATGTCCATTCTGTTGACCATTATAGTCTGTGTTGTCAATTTCCAGAATATCTGTAATTACATTACATATATATAATATGTATGTTTGTGTGTATATAGAGAGGGGGAGCGAGAGAGAAAGGTGGAGAAAGAGAGGGAGGGAGAGGGAGGGAGGAAGAGAGAGAGAATGGGAGAAAAAGGGAGAGATGAAGAGAGGGAGAGAAGGAGAGAGGGGAGAAGAGAGAAAAGGAGAGAGAAGGGAGGGAGGGAAAAAGGGAGGGAGAGAGAAAGGGAGTAAGGAAGAGAGATGGAGAGAGAGGGCGAGAGGGGGGAGAGATAGTGAGAGAGAGGGAAGGAGGGGGGAGAGGAGAGGGAGGAAGGAAGAGAGATAGAAAGGGAGAAAAAGGAAAAAGAGGGGTGATAAATCCAGGGCTTGGTCAGGGAAGCCCTGGAAGTCTCTGGGGGTTCTAGGCTGATGGAGCCCTGGACTTATCAGAGGGGAGGAGGGAGGAAAGGAGGAGAAAGAAAGAGAGAGAGAGAGAGAGAGAGAGAGAGAGAGAGAGAGAGAGAGAGAGAGAGAGAGAGAAGGGAGAAGGAGGAGAGAGAAAGGGAGAGATATCTATAATGATATTCAGGGACATATTAGGAGAGGGTTGTGGTTGTAACATTGTCTAGATGTTGGAGAATTATTATTGTTTAATGTAACTAAAAGGTTTCCTGGAGTATCAATTCCTGTCTCTGGCCTTATCTACTTCCTATCCCTATCTCCATTCAAGGGTTACTTCAAGTGACATCTTCAAGTTCAGGTCCTCATCTCTTCTCTGGTCTACTGCAGTAGTTTTCTAATTAGTCTACCTGCCTTAAGTTCCTCTCCTTTCCAATCTATTTATCACATAGCTGCTATGATGCTATTACTAAAGAACATGTTTGACAATGTCACTCCGGTGTTCAAGAAATTCAGTGACTCCCTATTGACTAGGATCAAATACAAATTCCTCTGCTTGGCATTTAAAGGCCCCCTAAACCTAGCTCCAATCTAGCTGCTTAGTTATTTTATTTCTGTTTTCTCTGCCAAGGAAAATGACTTCAGCATTGGAAATTACAGGATAAAAGAGACTTAATAAGGAGTTGAGAACCATGCTGAGTAAGGAAATAGTAGAAGAGCACCAAGTTAGTTGCCCTTGATGAATTCAAGTCACCTGACCCAGATGAACTATATCCTCAGGTACTGACAGAAATAGACTGTGTGATTGTTGAGCCACTATCAGTAATATCGGAAAGATCACACAAAACCAAAACCAAAAAACAAAACAAATAAATAACCCCCCCCCAACACCATGAGCATGGAGATGGGCAAATACCTTGATAAAAAAAGACTACAGAAAAAGAAAGAAAACTGAGTCTGCAAACCATAGACCAATTAGGTTGATTTTGATTCCTGGGCACATCTACAAATGGAAGCAATGATCACACAGAACCAGCCTGGCTTTATTAGGAACAGATCATGCCCTAGCTGTATGACCCTGGGAGGGACAAGGAAAAACACTAAAGTAAAACTATCCATGAATAAAATAGAATTTTATGTCCATGAAATTTAAGACCTTGAAAGGTTCTCTAGTACAATAAAATTGTTTCCTGTATAATTTAAAAGATGATTTTTTTAACCCTTACCTTCTGTCTTAGAATCCACACCCAGTATTGGTTCCAAGGCAGAAGAGTGGTAAGGGCTAGGCAATGGGGGTTAAGTGACTTGCCCAGGGTCACACAGCTAGGAAATGTCTGAGGCCACATTTGAATCTAGGACCTCCCAACATTAGGCTGACTCACTGAGTCACCCAGCTGCCCCACTAAAGATGATTCTAATGTGGCTTTGGCTACTATGTTAAAAGAGTTTGTGATTTTATCAATTATAATAATTCTACCATTCTGTATAGCATAATGATGTTTTCTAAAAAATAGATTAAATATGTAAATCTTCTATTTAAAATTAATAATTGTGTATTATGTAATATGAGTTCTGGACCCTTAAGTTATTTGCAGATAAACTGTGAATTTTTGTGTCTAATTAGCCAAAACATTAAAAAAAATCTTCCTTATATAATATGACCTTTTTTGGTTGGTAATGGCTTTTATCCTTCTTGGTAATGTGTAGATTGGTATAAATTCCAGTATGTATATAGTTTAAGAAACTGTGATGATTGCAAAGCACTAAGATATTGTTTGTTAGGTGATAATAAACACAACCCAAACTGCCTAGCTCTTATTGCTCTTCTGCTTTAGAATTGATACTTAGACTAACCTCATTTCCTTTTTTTGATGGGCAAATAAGAGAAATGTCTCGGATGCAGTGTACTTAGAAAATGGATTTTAGCCAGCCTTTTGATAAGTTATCTCCAGTTATTCTGGCAGGGAAGATAGAGATGTGGATTTGACACTGCTTCAATGAAAAGGATGAAGAAATGGCTGAGTGGAAGGGTTTGAATGGTGGCAAGAAGTGTCTTAAGGAGTTCCCCAGGATCTGTGCTTGTATCACCTAGTTGTCCACTGGCAAGATTTGGAACAAGATTCAGTGTCCATCCAGGAAGGGAAAAAGAGAAGGGCGGAGCAATGGCAGGAAGGTTGGGACTGAATGATGAGGCACAGGGATGAAGAATTATAGTCTCACTGGGTGCCAGTTCTAGTTGTTGCCCTCCATGTGTCCAGGGATGGGATCTGGGTAGGGAGAAGTAGGGCCTTACTGAGCTACTAATATACCTCCATTTCTTTTAGGAAGTATTAAGAAATAATATTAATGCATGTGGAGAACTGAATCAAATTTATAAAAACAAGTCATTCCCCAGTTGATAAATGGTCAAAGGATAGAAACAGGCAGTTTTTTGAAGAAGAAATCAAACTATCTACAGTCATATGAAAAAAATATTTTAAATCATTAATAAGAAGAGAAATGCAAGTTAAAATAATTCAAAGATACCACCCCATACTTATCAGGTTGGCTAATATGACAGAAAAGGAAAATGACAATTGCTGGAGGGGAGATGGAAAAATAGGAACATTAATGCACTGTTGGTGGTATATGATTATGAGGCAATATTACTATGCTATAAGAAATGATGATGAGGGGGTGTGGAAAGACATATATGAACTGATACAGAGTGAAGTGAGCAAAATCATAAAATCATAGTAAAAGTAACAGCAATATTATAAAGACTTAGCTATTCTGAACAATATAATGATCCTAGATAATTCCAAATGAAAAGTGCTATCCACCACCAGAGAGACATGAACTCTGAGTGAAAATTGAAATATAATTTTTCCACTTTTTCTCGCTTTTTTTTTATGACATGGTTAATATGGAAACATGTTTTGCATGATTTAACACATTTAATCAATATCATATTGCTTTGCCTTTTTGGTGGGTGAGGGGTGGGGGTGGAAACTCAGGTGAGGGAGAGAATTTGGAACTCAAAATTTAAAAAAAATTGAAAATAAACAATGATTTTTAAAAATAATGTTATGTAAGTGTCTTGCTCTAAAGTCCTTGATCTTACCTGAGTAGAAAACCGTATCAGTACTTTTAATCAAATTCCAAGAAGGCAATGTACTATTCTGAAAACAGTTTTAAAAGGAAGATTTAATCAGGTTTGGTGGGGAGGATTGGATTCCCTGAATTTAAGATGAGAATAGTGATCCAAGAAAAAAAATAGCAGTGCCTTTTGATTAAATCAATTAGAGCAGTACATCTCTGTTTGACCCCTACCAGACTAAATTGTTTCAGGAAAATATTTTCCTCAAGCCTAGCTAAAATCCTGTCTTCTACTAAGAATCCTTTCCTGATCTCCCTTAATGTTCTGCTTCTATCTTGTTTGTACAGAACTATTTGTGTATTGTCTCTCATTCAATTAGAGCTCCTTGTTTGTTTACCTTTCTTAGCATAGTACTAAGCATCTAGTAGGTGTTGAATAAATGTTTACTGACGACTCACATTTCTCCAAGGATGTAATAACTTTGCTATTGTTTTATTTAAACAAATCACAATACCTAAAACTGAGCTTTTTAATCTGTTTTATCATATTGCAGAATTTTGTCTTTTGTTTCATGTTTACTAGAAAAATATAAATGGGCATCACTTGGGTCAGGGAGATTTTTCAATAAACAAGAAAAAACTCTGGACCTTTGTATGTCTGTCTTTGTTTCTGTCTGTCTGTCTCTGTCTCAGCAGGAATGCTTGAATAATAATGAATTATCTCTGTTAGACTTTTTACTAAAGTCTCAAATAGAAAGTTTTTCTTTCACTCTATTTATATAACATGAGTCCTACAATATCCCCTTCTCTCCACTCATACAGCCATTAGTTCAGCTCTTCATCACTTCTCTCCTGGATGATTTTAATCTCAATTGTCTTTGTGACACAAATCCTTTCATGTTCTCCACAACTACCATAGAGATTTTCTGAAAGCCCACTTATTACTGTATTCTCTACCTCACTAGGATGAAATTTAAACTCTGACATTTAAGTTCTTTAAAACCTGACCCCTTCATATCTTTCCACTGGCTCTCATCTTGTGTTACCTATATGGCTTTAAGCAAGCCATGTCTTCTCTGGGCTTCAGGTTCCTTAAAATCTGAAAGAAGGGGTTGGACAGAATGGGTCTTAGCAATCTTAACTGTCTAAAGCTATGATCCTTTAGACAAAAAAAAAGTTGGGATGAGAAAGGGACAAATTTCATATTATTTTAAACTTCACTCTAACCATACCGGGTTTATTGGGCAGCAAATACTTTGGAGACATGGAGAGAAGGATCTTCTGTCATTTAAATATGAGAAAAGTTTCTGATATTACAGCAAGGTTATAGGTTAGACATAAGAAAGAACTTCCAGACGTGGAGTGGGAGGGAAAGGGTGTGAGAATCTGGAAGTAGATGACCAGAGAGAATGTGGAATGTCTTTCCTTGGAGAGGTCTAGGAAAATTAGAAGGGGAGACATACAGTCCTGGTGGGAGGGTTTTTCCAGTTTCTAAGACACTCTCTCCCTTCTTGGGCTGGCAATTCTGCTAAAGGTATCCCCTTTGTGGAGTTCTCTGATCTTCGACATTAAAATCAGGAGGAGATAAAAATAAAAAAATAAAAAAAAGTAAAATCGGGGACGCGTGGAGGGGGGCGGATTGGTGATGGAAACCTAGGAAACCTAGCTGTAATCTCTCATTTTGCTTCCTCTCACAGGCCCAAGCAGCAGGAGAATCATTGGGCTATCTTTCCAGATGCTGGCAACTGGAGACGCCTCCGGGATCGCTGATTGGCTGGTGCCACGATGACGACACGCTGCAGGTTTTAAGGCTTGAGACTCGCAAACCCTGAGCAGCAGATCCCAGCAGCCGCGCAGAGGGAGGCAATCGAGGGATCCACAGACTCAGACCTAGGCTGGGAGAGAGAAGTTCTCCACTGGACCTGTCGGAAGGTATGGAGGGCTGTCATGCTGATACGACCTGGTGGTCTAGTCCTTTGAGCGCAGGACGCTGGGAAGCATGGAGGGTACACGCCGGAGCGGTGGGACTGGAGGGAGAATCAGCTGGAGCAGAAGAGCTGGCAGTAGACTGCTGGGCTTCATAACCCTGAATTGGGGACCTTTCTAGTCCCGGAGCATCTTCTGATTAGGGGTGGGTTTCCGGAAGGCAGCGCCATGCCACATGCTCAGCGAGGAGAGTCTCAGTGACCCCTTGCCTGGCATATCCCGTCTCTTCTCGCCCTCGAATCCCTACCCCACTCAGTTCTAGTCTCGATACTCGTACTGAAGTTTTGCAGCACTGGGTGATGGTTTGTGTAGGAGATGGAGTCCCTTTTCTGCTCCGCCCCTCTTTACCCCTTCCTCGCCCCGGTAAATAACCCTTTCTGGAAAAGAGCAAGCTAAATTTGGAGCAGGGAGGGAAGTTTAAACCAAGATTTTTTTTTTTTTAAATCGAAGAACGCTGTGGGTTGCAGAGAATTTAATGAGGGAAAGAGAAAACGGGTAAGGCATGTGCAGTCTGGTGTATTCCGTGCCACCCTGCACCCCACTCATCCCCTTGTCTTTTCTCTTTCCAGGTAACCCACTTCTCACGTCTTAATGTCTTGCTAAGGAACTTTCTCTCCAGCACTGACCTGAGTCAGTGAGAAATAAGAAACAAGCTGCCTTAGGGGAGGGTCACCGTCATACCATGGGAAACCACCTCACAGAGATGGCACCCAATGCCTCCATATTCCTGCCTCACTTCCAAACCTTACACGTGGTGGTCATTGGGCTGGACTCAGCAGGAAAGACCTCTTTACTGTACAGACTCAAATTTAAGGAATTTGTCCAGAGTGTACCCACCAAGGGCTTCAATACAGAGAAGATCCGGATGCCACTTGGAGGATCTCGGGCCATTACCTTCCAGGTGTGGGATGTAGGGGGGCAGGAGAAGCTACGGCCACTGTGGCGTTCCTACACCCGGAGGACTGATGGGATGGTGTTTGTAGTGGATGCTACTGAGGCAGAGAGGTTGGAAGAGGCCAAGATAGAACTCCACCGGATCAGCCGGGCCTCAGACAACCAAGGCGTGCCTGTGTTGGTGCTGGCCAACAAGCAGGACCGTCCCGGGGCTTTAAGCCCGGCAGAAGTGGAGAAGCGGCTAGCAGTCAAAGAGCTGGCCGCTGCTACCCTCACCTATGTCCAGGGCTGCAGTGCAGTGGATGGACTGGGGCTGCAGCCTGGGCTGGAGAGACTTTATGAGATGATTCTCAAACGAAAGAAGGTGTCTTGGGCTGGAACTGGGAGGAAGAGATGGTGAAGCCAGAGACCTATGATGACCCCACCTGTTCCAGGACACTGGGGACCTCTGTGTGTCCCTTTGCCCTTCTCACTTATGAAGGACCAGGAGCTCCCAGCCTCCATGAAAATATAGGAGCATTGGAAAAGAACCTTTTTCCTACTTCCATTTTGAATGCCTTCTGAGAAGCTAGGATTTCATAACATCACATACCCTACTCAATCTACCACTTAAGTGAAGTGGAGGAACCAATGGAGCTGTGGACTCAGAATTTAAATGTGACTCTACCTCATCCCTGCTTCCTATCTTTTCCCTTCTGGGTTTGAAAAAATCAGGATGGTTTTGTGTGGAAGGGGTGGTTTGGAAAATGGACACAAAGTGGAACTTGGACCCTTCTCCTGAAATTAGGGTTTGTTTTCTAAGGACTTCAGATAGCAATAAATAGTCTCTATTTTTTTTTTTTGGGTACATGTGAAATGAAATTCTCAAGGGAAACTTCTATGCCCCCCTCCCCCTTTTAAAGCCATGTCTGTTCTGGTATTATTCATAACTAATTTTTTTAAAGAATTTATCTGTATTTATTAAAATAGTAAAACTATGGTCTTGGTAAACTGGTACTATCTCCCCCTTCTGTCAAGGTCTTTCTATACTTATTCTCCTTTCCTTACATCCTACTCATTCCCCTTTATCCTTACTTGGCTGTAATCTCAGTGGATTTATTCGGGGGGCCTGTAGTAAATCAGTAACTTGGTAGTTTATTGGCAGGGACTGTTAAGATGTCACTGACCCCTTCCCTTTTCTGACAACTCTTCCAAGATTCATTTGGGAGGCAGAGAGTGACCCTCAGGGGAATTCTTTCCCTGTATCCCCAGACAGACAAATCAATTGCATAGGTTGGCAATGGAAGAAAGATAGCCGGCTCCATCTCCCCTGTACTCTCAACACCCATCCCCAACCCCCAAGGTCTCCTAATCTTGTTGACTTCAGATTTGGGGCTGCAGCAGCTGGAACTAGAGAAGTTAGGGCTGACTGGGGCCAGCCTGCCCGCAGTGACTAATCACTGAATCTCCAGCCCTGGGAACTACTGCTTTTCCCATGTGAAGGGCAGAACCAGATCCAGACCTCTCTGCCTGTGCCTGTCAGGAGTGGAGTGTGCCAGCTCTTTGGGACAGGATCTTTTCTTGGGATTTTTGCTGCAGCTCAGGGAGGAGTCACAGGACACCACAGCCCCCTCCCCCAAAGAAAGGGAGCTGTCAGGTAGATAGGGGCTTTTAAAAAAAATTCACATTAAGATGTGGGGCTAAATTGCATCCGTGTATCTGAAAATCTCTCCTGAAAGTGCACACCTCACTGACCCATCCCCCTTGCTTGATTCCCGAAGTCCTACAGCCATCTGTGTCCCCACACGGCCCAACAATTAGATTAAGTTAATCTTTTTGGTGTGAGGTCAGGATAAGGAGGTAGGCAATTAACGTGATTCTCAGACCATCCTTCTTCCCCTCCCCCCAGCCCAAAGGAAACCTTTAATCCCCGGGGACAAACTGAATCTAGAGAAGCAAACAATGAGGGGATGGGGCAGTAGGGAAGGGTGGGGTGTGAATTGGAAGTCTGGCCCTCATCCCCACCCCCAAATCCAAGCCAGAGGCCTGGCTGGTCCTGGCTTTTTTTTCCTCTTCTGCTGTGTTTGGGGACAGTTCATATTTGACCCCTGGCACCTAGCAGCTGGCAGGAGGAGGGGCATTGAACCGAATAATTGCGTCAGTGCTGGTGCCGGCAAGAGCTGCTGGGCAGGTTCTTGGAACACGTTCCCCCTCCTCCTCTCCCCTCCCCCCCACACACCTGTGACTCATTCCCTGGGCATGAGCTGGATGTATCCAGGGCACAGAGTTCACACCTGCCTGCCCAGGAACATTTGTGGACATGTCTCAGGCAGGGGAATGATCTGATCAGAGATCCCGTGCCCTTCACCTTCAAGCTCTGAAGTTCTTTTCCCCCTCTTGCCTAATCAAAGATCTATCTTATGTAACAAGGGAAAAAAAGGAAGAAAAAAATGAGAAAGAGACTTTAGCAAAACTAACCAACTTAGTCTGACCCTGAGTAGTGTTCTCCACCCACATTCCTCCCCGTTTCTGCCAAGAAGGAGGGAAGGAACATTTCTTCAACTCTTCCCAATGCCAACCTCGGTTGTCAAAATTATTGTTTGGTATTCAGTTTTCCATTTCCATTATTGTATTTGATATTATTTTCCTTGTCCTACTTCACTGTTTCTATGCCCATGTAAAGTTTTCCCAAAATCCTTTGTATTCCTATATATAACCATCATTTCTTATCACTAAGACATAATGTATTATATTCATGTACCATACTTGGTTTAACCATTCTTCAACTGACAGGCACCTATGGAATAGTTTGCTCTGTAAATTCTAGACCCTTTTATTCTTCTTAGCTCCTGAACAAGAGTCCTTCTCAGTTCAAGTCTATTATGTCTGGCAGGAGTGAGGATGAAGGTTGGAGAATCCCAGTTATTCCAACTAGAGAGCGAGTAGCCATAGATGACATTTTTAAGGCAGAGGTAGAGTACTCGATCATTTTGTCTTCATTATAACTTGAGGGTTGGGGGGCAGCTGGGTGGCTCAGTGGATTGAGTCAGGTCTAGAGATGGGAGATCCTGGGTTCAAATATGACCTCAGACACTTCCTAGCTGCGTGACAAGTCACTTAACCCCCATTGTCTAGCCCTTAACATTCTTTTGCCTTAGAACACACAGTATTGATTCTAAGATGAAAGGCAAGGGTTTAAAAAAATAGCTTAAGAGTTACAGAGAGTTTCTCTTAGTGTTTTCTATAGGGTTTTCTGGGAGGAGATATCTCTATGCTAAAGGTTGGGTCAGGATGTTCTTCAAATCTTCCTTACCTCTTGTCTTCCTCAGTGATGCTGTATAACGGTGATGGTGAACTTTTTTTAGAGACTTAGTGCCCAAGCTGCAACCCTCATGATGCATGTGAGCCCCCTGCCTTACCCCAGATAGGGGAGGAAGGAAGCACTCCCATTGGGCTGCTGGGCAGAGGAGTGGGTGATGGAGAGAAATGTCCTCAGGTGCATGTGGAGAGGGGGAGGGAAGCAGTCCCCTCCGGCACTGTGCCATAGGTTTGCCAACACGGTATAGGATCATAGCTTTAGAGTGGGAGGAGCTTTAAAGTAAAAAAAATCCACACCCTGCATTAGAAAAAATAACCATTACCTTCTGTCTTAGAATCAGTACTAAGTATTGGTTCCAAGGCAGAAGAGAGGGGAGAGCTAAGCAACTGGGGTTAAGTGGCTTACCGAGGGTCACCCAGTTAGGAAGTGGTTGAGATTAGATTTGATCTTTTATTTTACAGGCAAGGAAAGACCTCTTCAAGTTCACCTAGGTTGAGTGAGGTTTCATGAGGCTATATTTGAATCCATATCCTTGAACTCTAAATCCAGGACTCTTTCCATCCTTCCAAGATGCCACCCCCAACCTAGAGCCATTGATAGCAGGAGTTTGGCCTGAGACCAGAATCATAATGAAGTGGAAAACCCAATGAACTAGAAATCTGGAACATTTAGTTTCTAGTTGATTCCTGGGGTTCCCCTCCAAAAAAAGAGTGTTGTATCCTAAAAGTTCTTTCAGCTTTGTCATTCTGTAATTCCAAAACAAGGGAAGATTTTTCCTATTTTAACATGTAATCCTCCCATCTCCCCTAATCTGATGAGGCAGCATAGGGCAATTAGTGCCAAAGGGTCAAACACAGCCCACAGGCTTGCATGCCTAGAACACATCTGAGGGTTTCTCTAACCAGAGAAGGTAAAGGTGATGATGTTTTGATAGTCTACCAAATAAATGCCGGGCTTGACAAGTCTTATTTCCTTTGGTTCTTACAATAGTTCTTCAATGTAGGCAAAGTTGTAAATCCCATTCTACAGATGAGGAAACTGAGGCAAATAGCAATTAAGGGACTTGCCCCTGATCACCTAGCTAGTAAATTTCTGAAAATGAATTAGAATTCAGGTCTTACTGGCTCTAGACTCCATCCACTGGGCCATTGAGCTGGGGGGGAGAGGGGAAACAGAAGGGAAAGTGATCTTAAGGTATATTTGCAGTGAGCTGGAAAGCTGTAAGCTCTTTGAGAGATGGAGTTGTTCAGCAGTTTAGTTGTGTCCAATTCTTTGTGACCCAGTAGACCACACTGTCCTTGTAATTTTCTTGATAATGATATTGGAGGGTTTTTTTGCCATTTACTTCTTCAGAGGATTAAGACAAACAGAAATTGTGACTTGACTACAGACACACACAAGAAAATATCTGAGGCTCTATTTTAACTCAGATCTTTCTTTAAAAAACAACTGTTAAAAAAAAAATCCCCTTCCTTTCCGTCTTAGTACCAACTCTAAGACACAAGGGCTAAGTAAACAGGGTTAAGTGACATGCTCAAGGTCATACATTTAGGAAGTATCTGAGGTCAAATTTGAATCCAAGACCTGACTCTAGGCCTGGCTACTAAGACACCTAGCTGTCCTTGAGGAATGGCATTATCATTTTTTAACCTTATACTAACACCCAACACAAAAGGTGATTAGTGAAAGTTTCTGGAATTAATCAAGCATATAGGTGGGGACTTTTAGGGAAAGACACTCTGTTTGGTTTCTACCATGTTTTGCTCTCAGAAAATTGTAATATGCAACTTGAAGATAAAAATCTGGAACCTCATCTAGCTGTCTCCCTCTTCTTCCTGGTTTCACAATTTAGGTAGGCCACCAAAAACATCTGTCAATTGCTTTCCCTTCCTTGATCGCCCCAATTTTTGCAGAGAATTTTGAAGGGCAAGAAACTTGCATAGGATTGTCTTTTTTCCAAAGAGAGAAAGAGTAAGAGTGGCCTGAATTCCTGAATGTTACTTGGATGCTGGGGCTATCTGAGGTTGCAGGGTTAATGATAAAACTGGGATTAGGAAGTGTGATGTAGTGGAAAGACTGCCAGATTTGCAATAAGGATAACAGGGATCAAATCCCAGCTCTGGAACTTAAATTAAATATTTACAGAAGCCCATTTACCTGGGTCCAAATCCTAACAGTGACCAGCAGCTCACCTCTATGAGCCTTGATTTTCTTTTCTGTAAAATGGGAATAATAATATTTTGGAAAGCCTACATACAACACGCACACGCTACAGAATGTCCAGGAGGACAGGTCCCTACTGCTCCTGATGCCTTGGGGAAGGATTCCTCTTAGGTCCAAGAGCCATATGCCCCATAATGTGTTTTAGGAGTCACAGAAACTAAACAAGTGTAACCCTCTCCACGCCCAGTCCCTGCCCTGAGACAGGGAATATATTATGCAGAATACATGAAACTGAGCTTGTCCCTCACTGGGCAAGGGCTAGGAGGACCAGAGAGGAAACTCTGCATCTTTAAACTCCCAACCCAGCCCTTGCTTCCACACCTCCCTTGGCCGATTAAATTAAGGGCAAGCTTTCCTCTTTCCTTCCTCCTCCTTTCTTTGTATCTTCTCCCCTGGGTTTCTCTCCAGGATGTGCACTTATCACTCCAGCTCGGCCATGTGGGGCCCTGCCCAGATAGGGCCTCACATCTGGTGGGAATTTTTTCCTCCCAATTGTCCCAGGCTTAATCTCCCTTTCAAGAGACTATGTCATACTGAGTGCAGAATGGGATAACAACATTAATGATGATGGTGAAATTAAATCAAAGTTCAATATATGGTCCATGAAGGAAATGGGGAATTGGTAACTAAGGGTGATCTGTGGTGGAGACTTCATGCTCCTTAACAGGAACCTGGAATTCTGGGCTCTGGTGATTCTACTGATTGAGTTGTTTAGTTGTTTTTCAGTCATGTCCAACTCTTTGTGACCCTGTTTGGAGTTTTCTTGACAAAGATACTAGAGTGGTTTGCCATTTATTTTTCCAGCTCATTTGACAGATGAGGAAACTGAGGCCAAGAGAGTTGTTTAGTGACTTGCCCAGGGTCATGCAGCTGGTAAGTATCTGAGGTTGTGTTTTAACTCAGGTCTTCCTGACTCTAGGTCCAGTGCTCTGTCCACTGAACCAATGAAACCTAGGTTAGATGAAACAAAAGACGAAATCATAGAGTGACTAATAACTAAAGAGAGAAAATTTGAAAGAACCAAAGACACAGAAAATCTTCATTTAACATAGCCTCAAGAAATACAACTTAAATCAGTAATCCAAAACAATACTGATACCTCAAACCATTTTGGAGAGATGAGCATACTTAGCGTGGAATTTTGAAATGCCCTTTCTGGGTCTGATAACATGAATCCAACTAGCCCAGCACTCTTCTAGAAAAGAAAAATGTTTAAAAGCTGACATTTGCTATCATCATGAGCATTCTGAATTATTTCGGTCTTTTTACACAGTAGTATATGTAGCTGCCATTTTCACAGTAAGAGCATTAGAGGTAAAGGTGGAGGAATACTTGGGACAGGTGTCAAACACCAGCATATCCAAAGAACTTGAAAGGGCTGTTAAAGATCTGTGGAATCTGTGGAAAGGCTTTAGAAGATGATATCACTAATTAGGGAGACTGCACAGTAGATAACCAGAATGTCAGATCACCCAATTAAAAACAAGGGGAGCCAGGAAACAAAAGTATATCAGATATTCTAGATCTCCTTAATCAGCAAATGAAAGTAAAAGTCAAAAGGTTAAGGCCATATAAGGAATCAGATCAACACAAAGAACAAAATAAACAATTGTTTAGACCTTTCTGTCATGTCTGACTTCATGACCCCATTTGGATTTTTCTTGGCAAAGATACTGGAATAGTTTGTCATTTCCTTTTCCAGCTCATTTGACAAATGAAGAAACTGAGGCCAATAGGATTAAGTGACTTGTCCAGCATCACCCAGCTAGTAAGAGTCTGATGCTGGATTTTAACTCAGGAAGATTCATCTTTCTGATTCCAGGTCTGGCACTCTTATCCACTACGGCACTTAACTGCCCCAAGACAATTCAATATCAATCCATATATTTAAGAAATAAGACCTTTATCAGAGAAATTTGTTATAAAATTTTTCCCAATTTGTCATTTCTAATCTTGATTATATTAGTTTTGTTTGTATAAAATCTTTTAAATTTAATATAGTAAAATTATTCATTTTATAACTTGTGATGTCTCCTTTCTCTTATTTGGTCATAATTTCTTCCCTTCCCCTTAGATCTGACAGATAAACTAGTCTAGGTTGCCCTAATTTCCTTAGAGTATCATCCTTTATGTTTAAGTTATATACCCATTTTTATCTTATCTTGGTATAGAGTGTGAGATATTGGTCTATACCTAATTTTTGCCACACTGTTTTCCCGTTTTCTCAAAAGTTTTGGTCAAATTTCAATATCATTCCAAAAAAAAAACCCCAAAAACTATGGAGGCCTGAGGAACAAATAAATTAGGAAAGCAAGAATCCCTAAAAAAAGGAGGCTGTAGAAAATGTTGGGCTTTTGATATGACCACAGAAATGGAACTCAACAAAGACTTAAATGAGAAACAAAATTTGAGCTCTATTAATTCATTATAATCAATGATAGAACAGAGAAGGTATAAATGAGGTAATGGAGAGGGAATGATGAAGCATGCTGATCGAGACTCTAGTTTCTCTGCAGAAGTAGTAGGGATGGTTAAAAGCCATAATTATTGGCTTGAATGCTTGACAATGTTGCATGAATGCCATTTTACTAGCTTTCTCTCAAACATAGGCATGATCCCATTTTTAATTTTTTTATCCTCTTTATTATGATGAGCTTGACAAATGTCAGCAAATATGAATATTTCTTTACAGAGAACAGACACTCAGGATTATATAATATTGGGAATTGGTTACATAAAGCTTATTTATTTATTTTTTAACTTATCTTGATAGTGCAAGAACTGCCTTGTTTATTTGTATATGCTTGCAAACTTCCTTCTACTCACTTCTATGTATTTTTTAAAATATTCTATTTCTTTTTCTTTATTCTTCCTTTCTCTTTCTCTTCTCTCTTTGTCTGTCTTTGTTTCTCTTTTTCTTCCAGTATCTCTTTTTCTCTCCCTCCTTCCCTTCCCTTATTCCTTACTTCTCTCCTCTTCTTCCTCCTCTTCTTCTTCCCCTCCTCCCTCCACTCCTTCCTTTCTTTTCTATCTTTCTATTTATCTTTCTTTCTTTCTTTCTTTCTTTCTTTCTTTCTTTCTTTCTTTCTTTCTTTCTTTCTTTCTTTCTTTCTTTCTTTCTTTCTTTCTTTCTTTCTTTCTTTCTTTCTTTCTTTCTTTCTTTCTTTCTTTCTTTCTTTCTTTCTTTCTTTCTTTCTTTCTTTCTTCCTTTCTTTCTTCCTTTCTTCCTTTCTTTCCTTCTCTCTCTGTCTCTGTCTCTCTGTCTCTATCTGTCTGTCTGTCTCTCACAATTAACCACAATTAATCATTCTATACCTGTATTCTTGTATGCCAACGGGTAGGAAATGCATTTCATTGAGATGTGCTTGGTCATTTCATTGATCCTGGTTCTCAAAGTTCTTGGTTCTTTTGTTCCTAATTCTTTTGTAGTTCTTTTCTTTTACGATGTTGTGGACATTGCAAAACTTGTTTTTCCTGGTTCTTATTTCTCTCTACATCATACAAGTCTTCCCAAGTTTCACTTAATATCCCTTTTGTAATTTCTTACATCTCAAAATATTCTCTTGTACTTTGGGGGGGGGACCATTTCCCAATTGGTGTGCACTGTTTAGAATTCTTTGTTAGAACAAAAAGTCCTGCTACAAATATTCTTATGCATAGAGATTTTTCCTTTATTTTTAATCTTACTTTTAATCTTAATTTTAAACTTACTGAGAATATATGCCTAGTAGCCATATTGTTGGTCAAAGGAAAGACATAATTTAATAACCTTTCAAGTATAGCTCCATACTGATTTCCAGAATGATTAGACCAATTCAGTGCTCCATTAACAGTCCATTAGTTTGCTTGTCCTCCCACACCCCTCTAACAACTGTCATTATCTTTTTGGCTCATATTCCATAAGAGCAATGTGGAACCTCGCAGTTGATTAGATTTACATTTTTCTTAGTGATTTGGAGTGTTTTAATCATATGGGTATTGATACTTGTTTTTCCTTCATCTGAAAACTGGTTGTTCATGTATCCTTTGGCCATTTATCTACTGGGAATTGCCTCTGTTCTTTTATATTTGGATTTATTTACTACATATCTTGGATAATAGGCTTTTAAAAACCTCTTATATTCTGTTTTAGAATCCTGTTAGTTCCAAGGCAGAAGAGTGGTAAGGACTAGACAATTGGGATTAAGTGACTTGCCCAGGGACTCACAGCTAGGATGTGTCCCAGGTCAGGTTTGAACCCAGGACCTCCTGTTTCAAGGCCTGGCTTTCTAGCCACCTTGCTGTTCCTGATAATAGGACTTTGTCAAAGAATTTGCTGCAAAGATTTCCCCCAATTAACTGTTCTCTTTCTAGTTCTAACTGCATGGGATTTTATAACACCGTTCTAATTTTAGGTCATCTAAATTGGACATTTTCTATCTTATGATCTCTTTTATTCATTGTTGGGTCACTTCGGGTCATCTTGGGGTCTCCTTTCTCCAGGCAATGGATCCTCTGGGAGTGGGTGGAGGGAGGAAGGGGAGACATATCTCCAAGTCATATTTAACTGAAAGCTTCCCAGAGCTTCCCAGTTAAGCCCCACCAAGAGCAAAGAATGTGCTTTGAGCCTCCAGGAGCGTAGAGGGCTGGGCTTCCGTCCAGGAGCTGGAAGTCAGGACAGATGGGAGAGGGAGGAAGGGTGAGTGAGGTGGGGAGGCGAGCAGACACGCTCCGCGCGGACTGGGGAGCAACCTAAACAGAATTCTCCGGGGACATCACGACAGTACCCTGGGCAACGCAACAGCGGCAGAGGCGGTTCCCAAAATAAATCCCTGGGCTCGATGCTCTACAGGGTGGGTGGGAAGAGGGTGTTCTGATAGAAGGCTGGCGTCAGGGATGGGTCTCCTAGGATTCTGGGCAGAGATTGCTGACAGCCTCCCAGGGACCATTTAGAGAAACAATTCGGGATGTGCCCTACCCTAGAAAGCTTTGTACAAAAAGCAGCCATCCTCCTCCTCCTCTTCCTCCCCTTCTTGGACCCTTGACCCTATCCCCTCTGGATTCCTCTGGCAGATTGCACACAATCATTCCCCTCACCCCTCTTCAATCTTTCCTTATCTACTGGCTCATTCCCTGCTGCCTCCAAACATGCTGAAGTCTCATCCATCCTTTAAAAAGCCTTCAGACCCTTCACTTGACCCTATCATCCTCTTTCCAGCCTTAGTAAATATTATTTCCCTCCACCCCCACTTTGGCCCAGCAAAACGAACTTTCCTGCTATCCCTCACACATGACATTGCCTTTCTTGTGTCTGTTCCTGTTCCTTTGTACAGACTGATTTAGCCCCTTGGGAGGAAACATGTTTTCCCAAATGTCCAATCTCACCTCTGCTTCCCTCTCCCCAGCTCCAAAAGATTCTTGTATGTGGGTCAGCAGGAGAGTCCTGAGACATCTTCCCTTGTCCTGTGGTTTGGAGTTCCTTGGGACAGGAAAACTGCCCTGGGATTAAACTGGTTCTCTCTCTCTCTCTCTCTCTCTCTCTCTCTCTCTCTCTCTCTCTCTCTCTCTCTCTCTCTCTCTCTCTCTTTCTTCCTCTTTCTCTCTTAAAAATTATTATTATTTACTTATTACAATTACATGTAATAAATTTCCGTAGAAGTTTTCTGAAGTCATTTGATCCATATTGTCTCCCTTCTTTCCTCCCTTCCCCCTCCCAGAGCTGGCAGGCAATTCAAAATGAGTTATATATGTATTGTCATGCAAAACATATTTCTATATCATTCATTTTTATAAATAAATAATCTTATAAAACCAAAACTCCAAAGCATATGCCCAAATAAGTAGGTGATAAATCATATGCTTTGATCTGCACTCTGACTCCAACAGTTCTTTCTCTGAAGGTGGATAGAATTCTTTGTCATGAGTCCTTCAGAATTGTCCTGGATCATTGTATTGCTGAGAGTAGCTAAGTCTTTCACAATTGATCATCACACGTTATTATTATTACTGTGTACAAAGTTTTCCTGGTTTTGCTTATTTCACTCTGTATCTGTCCATGTAAGTCTTTTTAGTTCTTTCTGAAATCATCCTGCACAATTGTATTCCATCACCATCATGTACCACCAATTTGTTCAGCCATTCCCTCTCTCTATTTTAAAAATTATTATTATTATACCAATTACATGTAATAAATTTCCACATAAGTTTTCCAAAGCTATATGATCAAACTTTCTCCCTCCCTCCTTTCCCTTTCCTCTCCTGAAGCTGGCAGATGATTTGATCTGTGTTATATATGTATTGTCATGCAAAACATATTTCCATATTGTCATTTTTTAAAGTGAAAAATCACATAAAACCCAAACCTCAAAACAAAAACCCAAATAAACAAGTGAAAAATCACATGCTTTGATCTGCATTCTGACTCTAAATAGTTGTTTCTCTGGCAGTAGATAGCATTCTTTGTCATAAGTCCCTCAGAACTGCCCTAGATCATTGTATTAAACTGGTTGTCTTACCATTGGAATGCACCTTGAACTTGGCATTGTGACAAATTCTTTGTCAGGGTGAAACATGGAAAAGGAGAGCAAGCCTCAAAACTTGGGGTTGCTTCCCTAGAAATTTCAGAATAAAAGAGCCTCTCTCCCTGCTCCCAATCTTGGCCCCAGACTGGGGGTGGGGGTGGATAAATTGACTTTTGAATTCCTCCCTTGTTTTCTCTCTCAGGTCCTTTTTTAAAATTCTAAAGTGAAAAATTGAAGGAACAGTAGTGATGGATACTGCCACTATCTTTCCTCTCAACCTCTTAAGATTAAGATCTTCTGCAATCTGGTTTCCATTATTCCTTCAAATGAACTTTTCTCCAATGATCTCTTGATTGCCAAATTGAATGACCCTTTCTCAATCCTATTGCTTGTTGACTTCTCTGCCAATTACCCTCTTCCTGATAATGTCTTCTCTCTAGGTTTTCGTGGTTTCGTTCTCTCCTGGTTCTCCTTCTGTCTGATTACTTCTCAGTCTCTTTTTTTGTCTTCATCCAAGTCACATTCACTATAATAATGGATGTCTCCTAACATTTATCCTAGGCCCTCTTCTCTTCCCCTCTTTATGTTATCTAGATTGGTGATTTCATCAATTTCCATGGATTCAATTACTTGATTTATGTAGATGATTCTCATATCTAATTTCCCAGTCCTAAACTGCTGGCTTTCCAGTCTTAATCTCCAATTTCCTACTGGATATCTTAAAAAACAAAAACAAAAGCAAAACCCTTACTTTCTGTCTTAGAAAGAATTACTCCCAAGGCAGAAGAGCAATAAGGGCTAGGCAGAAGGGGTTAAGTGACTTGCCCAGGGACATACAGTTAGGAAATGTCTGAATCCAGATCTGAACCCAGGACCTTGCTCTCTAGTCACTGAGCCACCTAGCTCTCCCTTCCTATTGGACATCTTGAGCTGGATGACATTGCTATCATAATGGTGCAGGCTCTCCTTACCTCAAACTAGAATGTTGCAATAGCCTGCTGGGTTGATCTCTATGACTCCTCTCTCCCCATTCCAGTCCATCTTCCACTCAGCTGTCAAAGTGATCTTCTAAAACATAGGTCTGACTGTGTTAGCACCATATCCAATCAATTCTAGTGACTCCCTATTGTCTCCAGGATCAAATAGAAAATCTTCTCTTTGGTTTTTAAAGCCCTTCCTGGCTTTTCTGGTTTTCTTATATCTTCCCTCCCCCCCCTTAAACCTTTATCTTCTGTCTTAGAATCAATACTAAGCATTGGTCCTGAGGCAGAAGAACAGCAAGGGCTAGGCAATGGTGATTAAGTGACTTTCCCAGAGTCACACAGCTAGGATGTGTCTGAGGTCAGATTTGAACTCCCGACTTCAAAACTGGCTCTCTATCCCCTGAACCACCTAACTGCCCTAGGTTTTCTTATATCTTGATGCCATCTTACTCTGGAATCCTCTTTGTTGTTCTTTGAGCAAAAGATTCCACCTCCCTACTTTGAGTTTTCTCTTTGTCTCCCATGCTTAGAGTCCTCTCCCTCCTCATTTCCACCTCCTGGCTTCCTTTGTTTCCTTCAGATCCCAGCTACTATCCCATCTTCTCTTCAATCCTCCTCAGTCTTACTGCCTTCCCTCTGAGAAAATCTCCAATTTAGCCTTTATCCAATTTACTCCAACATCTTCTTTGTACATAGTTATTTTCATGTTATCTTCCACAATAGCCTGTGAGCTCCTTGTGATCAGGGACTGTTTTTTGCCTTTGTGTCTCCAGGGCTTAGCATAGTGGCTGGTATATAGAAGACATCAAATAGATGCTTGTTGGCTTGATATGATTTAGAACTACCCTTCCTTTACTAGGCCTTTACACAATGGACACAGGATAGTATTTTAGCTTTCAGATATCAAAAATGAGCAGAACTTGTAAACTTAAGTGTGTATTTGTGAAATTGCATAAATATAAGCTTTGAAGTCAGGAACTATTTTCCTCCCCTTTCTATTCTCAAGAACCAGCATATTGACTGGCACAAAGTGCCAAGAACTAAGTGGTTGTTGATTTAAATTGAAAGAAGAAAAGACATTGGAGGTAGCTAGGTAACTCAGTAGATAGAACACCAGAACTGAGTTCAAATTTGATACTTCCTAGTTGTGTGACCCTGGACAAGTCACTTAACCTCCATTGCCTAGTCCTTGCTAGATATTGATACTAAGACAGAAGGAAGGGAGGAAGAGAAACAGAGAAAAATAGAGACAGAGACAGAGACAGAGAGAAGAGAAAGAAGGAAGGAAGGAAGGAAGGAAGGAAGGAAGGAAGAAAGAAAGAAAGAAAGAAAGAAAGAAAGAAAGAAAGAAAGAAAGAAAGAAAGAAAGAAAGAAAGAAAGAAAGAAAGAAAGAAAGAAAAAGAAAGAAAGAAAGAAAGAAAGAAAGAAAGAAAGAAAGAAAGAAAGAAAGAAAGAAAGAAAGAAAGAAAGAAAGAAAGAAAGAAAGAAAGAAAGAAAAAGAAAAGAAAGAAAGAAAGAAAGAAAGAAAGAAAGAAAGAAAGAAAGAGAGGAAGGAAGGAAGAAAGAAAGAGGAAGGAAGAAAGAAAGAAAGAAAGAAAGAAAGAAAGAAAGAAAGAAAGAAAGAAAGAAAGAGAAAGAAAGAAAGAAAGAAAGAAAGAAAGAAAGAAAGAAAGAAAGAAAGAAAGAAAGAAAGAAAGAGGAAGGAAGGAAGGAAGGAAGGAAGGAAGGAAGGAAAGAAGAGACTTTAATTTTCAGTAAAATTTTCATTTCTCCTCTGTCTAAGGACTCAATTCAACACTGTCCCTGTCCCCATCTCCTCCAACTGACAGGTGTATGCCAAAGAGCTCATCAGACGCAGAGCAAGTGAGACTGGTGTACATATTTATATGAAACCAGAGTTGTTGCCTCTGGAGAGAAGAGGGAGGTGGCGACTGGTTCCAGGTGTGGGTGTCCGGGAGGTGACACCACAACTACACCTCCACAGGTTTCACCTGAACTCCACCCCAGCTTTGGTCTCTTGTCCTAGGCCAGTGCTGGGATATTGACAAGCCCTTAGGTGACAAGCAGACCAGTGGCCTAGATCCAAGCTGGAAAAATTAGATTTAAGTTAACTATGAACTGGGATTAAACAGCAGAGAGAACTTCCAGACAGAAATAGAGATGAGTGAATGGGACAGGTTGGGGGGACTCTCCTTCTTTGGATATCTATTTAAAACAGGTGATCAGTGGATAGAAAGCCAGGTCTGGAGATGGGAAATTGTGGGTTCAAATCTGGCCTCAGTTACTTTCTAGCTGGGTGACTATGGGCAAGCCACTTCACCCCCATTGCTTAGTTTTTACTGCTCTTCTGCCTTAGAATCAATATACAATATTGATTTTCAGACAAAAGGTAAGGGTTTAAAAAATAAGTCATTTTGTACAAGGGCAGCTAGGTGGCTCAGTGAATAGAGATCCAAGCCCAGAGATGAGAAGTCTTGGGTTCAAATGTGGCCTCAGATATTTCCTAGCAGTGTGATCTTGGGTAAGTCACTTAGCCCCAGTTGCCTAGCCCATATTGCTCTTCTGCCTTGGAACTGATGCTTAATAACAATTCTTTAAAAAATAACCCCAACCTTCCGTCTTAGAATCAATACTGTGTATTGCTTCTAAGGCAGAAGAGCAATAAAGAATAGGCAATTAGGGTTAAGTGACTTGCCCAGGGTCACACAGCTAGGAAGTGTCTGAGGCCACATTTGAACCTAGGGCCTCCCATCTCTAGCTCTGGCTCTCAATCTACTGAGTTCCCCAGCTCCCCTCTAATATTGATTCTAAAATAGAAGATAAGGGTTTTAAAAAATCAGAAGAAACTCCCTTGTATATTGAGTCTATGTGAAGCCTACAGAGAGGAGAGGCAGGATGACTGCTTTGGAGGCTATAGCTTGGAAAGTGGGAGGGTTTCTGACAGTTCACCATCCACCCCGTAGCTGAATTATGGCTAGAAGTAGCATCCATATTAGACTGGGTTAGGGCTGTAATTGTTGTAATTTGTTGATGAATGCAATTTGCAGCTGGCTTCTCTCCCTGCCACAGGCCTCAGAGCTATCAGAGCATCTTGGGTGGGAGGAGGAACCAAGATGCTATTTCCAAGCCTCTTCTGGTTCTTCTCAGAGTAACCCCCACTCAGCTCTCGAGCCCAAAGAGGTTTCTTCAGCAAATTATTTCACCACCGTGAGATGTAATTATAGAGTGAATAGGCTCAAGATGGAGAGGGGTGAATGGGTGGGGTTGAAGGGATGTAGGTTAGCCTGGTTTGCTGTGGATTTAAAGCTTCATGTTTGCTTGTTTATTTTAGTCCCCTATAAAAATCATTGAGGAGGAAAATCCCCTTTCCCCCCACAGGGAAGGTGTGAGTCAGAAAGATGGATGGAAAAAGGAGAGAAGAGAAGGCAAGTCATGTATTAAGTGCTTACTATATGTTACGTGACCCATTGAATAGAGGACCAGATCTGAAATCAGGAAGGCTCCTCTTTCTGAATTCAAATCCAGCTTCAGACACTTCCTAATTCTGTGACCTTGGGCAAATCACCTCACCCTGCTTGCCTCAGTTTCCTCATCTGCAAAATGAACTAGAGAAGGAAATAGCAAACTATTCCGGTATCTTTTCCAAGAAAACACCAAAGTGGGACATAAAGAGTTAGACATGACTGAAAATGACTGAATATAAACTAAGTAGGGCAACTTGGTGGTACATGGATAGAGTGCCAGCCTGGAATCAAGACTTACCTTCTTGATTTCAAATCCAGCCCAAGACACTTAGTAGTTGCTTGATTCTGGGCAAGTCACTTCACCCTGTTTGCCTCAGTTCCTCATCTGTAGAATGAGCTGGAGAAGGTAATGGCAAAGCACTCCAATATCTCTGCCAAGAAAACCCCAAATAGGGTCACAGAGAGTTGGACTGCTAAGCACTATGCTAAGTGTTTTACAAATATTATGTCATTTGAGAGAGGGAGAGGAAGGGAGAGCTCTTCGCCATAAAAGGTTGTTTTGTACCCTTCTGAGAGACTCTGTCCATCCCCAGCATGGAGTAGGAAGCCAAAAGCCAGAAACAAACCCCTCAAATGAAGAAGAAGACTTGGGTTTAAATCCTGGCTCCAGGACTCATTACCTATTGTGACCATGTAAGTGTAAGTCAGTTCTATCTTTCTTGGCCTCAACTGTAAAATGAAGGGGGCAGCCTAGGTGGCAGGCATCTAACTCCTTTTAGCCCAGCTTCTGTGATCTGTGATCCTAGATCTAACAGAATGTTAGAGCTGGAAGAAACCTTGGGGATCATCAGAGAATGGAAGAGAGAGAGAGACAGGAAGAGAGAGACAGACAGACAGACAGAGAGGCAGACAGAGAGAGACAGGGAGACAGAGAGAGAGAGAGAGAGAGAGACAGACAGACAGAAACGTAACCCAAATCATATAGAAAATTAGCCCCATCCTGTAGCTTTTCAGTTCTCTGCTTTCTTTTTTGCTGTGACCCTTTCATATATTGGGCTCTGGAATCTTGATAGTTACTGGCACAGGTATTTGAGTGGGTTCCTTCTTTTTTTAAACCCTTATTTTCTGTCTGAGTCAGCAGGGCAAGGGTTAAGCAAACAGGGTTAAATGACTTACCCAAGGTCATATAGCTAGGAAGTATCTAATCCAAGGCCAGATTTGAACCCCAGTCCTCCTGACTCCAAGACTGGTGCTGTATCCACTGTGCCTCCTAGCTGCCCCCTTTGAATGTATCCCTCAAGGGAACCTTAGAAAGTAAGCTCCTTGAGGGCAGGAGCAGTTTCCCTTTTGCCTCTTTATTCCCAAGATTAGCATGGCATCTGGCGCCTAGTAAGGGTTTAATGAATGCTTGATGAGTGATGACTTCATTGCTTTGCTGACACCAGATTCCCAGAACCTCCACCATCTCCATTTTCAGACACGGGAACAAGACCAAATAAGTATTGCTTTGCCGTTATTTGCTCTCTGGGATTACTCATGTGGTTGCTCCGTTCTGTTATTGAAAAAAGAAAATTGAGATTTTGTGAAAATGCTTCATATGGGCAGCCTATAAAGGAGACAGCTTGAGCCTGGAACAGCCTAAAAATACCAGGCAGGGAGAATGTAGGAGGGAAGGAGAGGAGAGAGAGGGAGCAGCAAGTGCCAATATGATTAGAAAAGGATGAAGAGAAATTGGTTCAACTTCTTCATGCATTCAGTATTCTCTGGGGATAAAACCCTAGGACTGGAGTCAGGAAGACCCGAATTCAAATTTAGACTCAGATACTAGCTGTGTGACCCTGGGCAAGTCCCTTAACCCTGTTTGCTTCAGTTTCCTTAACTGTAAAATGAGGATCATAATAGCATTTACCTTCCAGGGTTATTATGGCTATGAAATGAGATAATATTTGTATTTAGCATACTTCCTGACATATAGTGAATGCTGTATAATTGCTCATTCCCTTCTCCCCTACTAATTAACTCTATGATGTCAGAAGCACAAGAGTTAATATTCCTGCTGAGGCAGCTAGGTGGTACAGTAAGTAGATAGAGCGTCAGACCTGGAATCAAGAAGATCTGAGTTCAAATTCAGCTTCAGATACTTACTAGCTGTTTGACCATGAGCAAGTCACTTAACTGCTATTTGCCTCAGTTTCCTCTTCTATAAAATGAGTCGAAGAAAGATATGGCAAATCTCTCCAGTCCAGAAAACCCCAAATAAGGTCATAGAGCATTGGAAGGGACAGGAAAAAAGACACAACAACAAAACCATGTAACCTCTGCCTCGGTTTACTCAACTGTAAAACATTGTATCAGTTCATAATAACACAACCTCCTTGGTATATTATGAGGTTCAAATGGGATCATATAGAAGCACATAGAAAGAACCTTTTCCCCCTTCTCTGAGAGGCACTGTGCTATGTTAGCTGCTAAATCTACAAAATCTACAAAAATAAAAAGCAAGTGGTTTCTGTCCTCAAATTTACATTCTACGGGGGAATGTTCATAGAAAGCCGAATATAAAATATAACAAAACAATTTTCTGGGAGGAAGACACCAGCACCCAGGTAGAGGTCAGGATAAGCCTTTTGTAGATGGGGGCACGTGAATGGATCTCTGAATAAAGGCAGGAACACTAAAAGGTGGAGGTGAGAAAGGGTACATTTCAGGCAAGAAGGACAGCTCATACAAAGACAGTGAGGTAGGAATGATAGGAATGTTGTACGTGTGTTAGGACTGTCCCTGCCATGTAGCCTGGGGAGTTGTTGTGTGCCTCTAAGGGACAGACATCTTTAGCCTCTTCTCCAAGGGTGATTTTCATTCCTGTCAGGAGGGGAGCAGGAGGCAGTGGAAGCCAATAGTCTGCTCTTCTCACCGAGATGGGGTACCAGGCTGGAATAAAATCTATCTGTTCCCTCAAATAACATTAGCCTAATATGGAAATGTTTTGCACGACTGCACATGTATAATCTATATTAAATTGCTTGTCTTCATAAGAAGAGGGGATGAAAGGATGGGAGGGAGAAAATCTGGAACTCAAAAATGAAAAAAAATATTGAGGGGGCAACGAGGTAGCTCAGTTGATTGGGAACCAAGCCTAGAGATGGGAGGTCCTGGGTTCAAATGAGGCATGAGATACCCTGGACATTACCCCCATGGCTTAGCCCTTACCACTCTTCTGCCTTGGAACCAATATATGGTATTGGTTCCAAGAAAGATTGCACAGGTTTAAAAAAAAGAGCACACACACAACGAAAACCACTGGGGCATCTAGGTGGCTCAAAGGATAGAGTGCCAGGTCTGGAGTCAGAAGGTCAAATCTGGCCTCAGACACTTCCTAGCGGTGTGACCCTGGGCAAGTCACTTAACCCCAATTGCCTAACACAGGCTCTTCTGCCTTGAAACAGATACTTAGGGTGGATTAGAAGAAAGTAAGTGTTAAAAAAAAAGTCAATAAGATTTGCCATATGATTAGATGTGAGAGGTGAGGAAGAGGGAAGGGTTGAGATTGACTCTGAGGTTGTAAGCCTGGAAGGATGATGTTTCTCTCTACAGAAACCGGGTAGCTGGAAAGGGGCATAGATCTGGGGGAAAGAGAGTGGGTTATATTTTTGGACCCTTTTGAATTTGATGTGCCTATGGGACAACCAAGTGGAAAAGGCCAACCCATGGCTGGTTATGCAGGAAAGGATCTCAGGAGAGATTGAGAGAGGACAAGTTTGGTTATTTGCTTCTGGAAGTCATCTGCATAGAAGACATAGTTGAACCTGAGGGAATTCATGAGATTCTTAATAAGGAGAGCAAGTTTTCAGAAGGAAAAGAAGAGGGTGCAGGGCAGATCCTGACCTTAAAACTGTCCATTTCCCAAGACCCCAGGACCCCTAGTCAGGAGAGTACATGTGCAAAGGCAACATGGTCCAGTGAAGCAAGTAGGAGACACCAGGCAGCTGATTTTCTTTTGACTTCTAGTTCTGTTTTTTTCAGTTTCCTATATGACCTTGGACTGGTCACTTCTCTGCCCTAAGCCTCAGTTTTCTCCTCTGTAAAATAAGGGGACTCAATGACCTTTACTATCCTTTGCAGCTTGAATTTTTATGAGTCATCTCTTCCCTGGGTTTTGAAATAAAGGGAGATGATGGTGGTCAAGCTTGGCAATAAGGGAGAGGGAGGAACTAAATGACCTCTTGCTGCTCATTCTTGACCTACAGGGCTTTGATCTTCCCATCAGCCCAGCAGGGGAGGCGGGTTTGAGAGAGGCCCTAAAAATCAATAAACTTTCTTCTCCCTAATCTTCTTTGAACTCCTCTCATGGTCACACCCTCCTTCAGCACAGAGCCAGCCCAGCTGGCTTCCTCTGTAGGATGTCAGCAGGCATGCAGGAGTCCTCCTCCCTTCCTCCCTGGCTCCACCTTTGCTCAGCACTAACTTTCTCCTTTTTGGGCAGTCAGAGCTTTGGGGGGTGGTAGCGGTCTGTGGGAGAGCAAAGAAGTAGGTCATGGGTAAAGGAAGCAATATGTGGCTATATTAGAGAATCCAAGCTGGATTTAGAGCTGGAAGGCATGTTAGGGGCCACCGAGACCAACCCCCTCACTTTACAGATGAGGAAACTGAGGCAAAGAGGTGTGACTTACTCAAAGATCATATAATAAGTGGCTCAGGCAGAACCCATAGCTTCTAAACTCTAAATCTAGTGAGTATGTAGGAAATAGTAATAATAATAATATTCTACTCTTCTAATAGTGTCTGATGCTTCATAATCCCATTTGGGGTTTTCTTGGCAAAGACATTGGAATGGTTTGCCATTCCCTTTTTTGGCTCACTTGACAAATGAAGAAACAGAGGCAAACAAATTAAGTGATTTGTCCAGGGTCACATAGCTAGTTTGTATCTGAGACCACATTGAAGCTCAGGATGGCTCATCTTCTTGACCGTGCCACCTAGCTGCCTAATAATAATAATAATAATAATAATAATAATAATAATAATAATAATGAAATTTACATAGTGCTTTAAGTTTTACAAAGTGATTTACATACATATTTTCCTTTGATTCTCACAATAATCCAGTGAGATAGATCTTATTATTATTTGCATTTTATAGATGAGGAAACTGAGGCAAATGGGTTTAAGTGATTAGATTTGAACTCTCCACTCTTCCATTCTACATTTCATTCTTCCTTCTAACAAAGATACTACATGAAACAACTAATAGAGTGCAGGACCTGGAGTCAAGAAGGCTTGTCTTCCTGAGTTCATCTTGCCTCAGATATTTCCTAGCTGTGTGACCCTGGACAAGTCACTTAACTCTGCCTCAGAGTTGGACATGATTGAAAGACTAAATAGCAATGTCAAACAAAGAGTTGAAGCAAAATTCAATGAACAAAATGACTGTATCATTCCCAAACTGTAGAAAGCAGAAGTCTCCTGGAGGAGGTATGGGCAGCAATCTGTGTTCAATAATGATGTATTCATTCATTCATTCTTTTCTTTATTCAACAAATATTTATTCTGTGTCTCTGGTGCTGGGGAAAACCTTTATTTCCAAAGCATTAAACAAAGTGGGGCTTAGGCATCAGAGAGTATTTTCTCAAATCAAGCTGCCTACAGGAGAGTGTGTGAATAAAAATACGTGTGTGATTTGTAGCAATGTCTCATTAAAATAGAAAGTGCCTGTCTCATACAGACAGAACCACAGGGCTTCCCCCAGAGTAGGGAGGCGGAGTGGAAGGCTGCTCGTTTTGGCAGAGTCAGCAGCTACCTACCTGATGGAGGCAGAGGGGGCTCACTGAGGATGACTCAGTGCCTAAGTCAGGAAGAATGTTAGACTGGGGAAGGTCTTTGGGATCTCCTCCAAACCCCTCATTTTACAGAGGAGGATCCCAAGGAGCAGGGATGTGATTTGCCCAAGGACACACAGCTAATTAATGGCAAAGCTAACACTAAAAACAAGGTCTTCTGCCTCATAGATGTCTCACCCACTCTGTCTCTATCCCTTTCCTCGTCCTTCTTCCATCTCTTTCTCCTTCCCTCTTTCCCTCCCTCTCTTCCTCTCCTCCCTTCTTCTCTGTCTCTGTCTCTGTCTGGTTCTCTGTCTCTCTCTCTCTCACACACACACACATATTCTATCTTTCTATTTCCATCTGTCTCCTCTTCCTTCTCTTTCTTCTTCTTCCTCTCTCTGTCTCTGTCTCTCTGTGTGCATGTCTTTCATACACACATACTCTGTCTTTCTTTTTTATCTTTATTCTTTTTATTTAATTTATTAATTTAGAATATTTTCCCATGGTTTCAAGATTCATGTTCTTTCCCTCCCCTCCCCCCAACCCCCTCCCATAGCCAATGTGCAATTCCACTGGGTTTAACGTGTGTCATTGATCAAGACCCATTTCCAAATCATTAATAATTGCATCAGGGTGATCATTTACAGTCTACATCTCCAATCATATTGCTATTGAACCATGTGATCAAGCAGTTGTTTTTCTTCTGTTTCTTCTCCCACAATTTTTCCTCTGGATGTAGATAGTGTTCTTTCTCATAAGTCCCTCAGAATTGTCCTGAATCATTGCATTGCTACTGGTAGAAAAGTCCATTACATTTGATTGTACCACAGTGTACCAGTCTGTGTACAATGTTCTCCTGGTTCTGCTCCTTTCACTCTGCATCACTTCCTGGAGGTTGTTCCATTTCACATAGAATTCCTCCAGTTTATTATTCCTTTGGGCAAAATAGCATTCTATCACCAACATATACCACAATTTGTTCAGTCATTCCCCAATTGAAGGGCATCCCTTCATTTTCCAATTTTTGGCCACCACAAAGAGTGCAGCTATGAATATTCTTGTACAAGTCTTTTTCCCCATTATCTCTTTGGGGTACAAACCCAGCAGTGCTATGGCTGGATCAAAGGGCAGACAGTCTTTTAGTGCCCTTTGGGCAGAGTTTCAAATTGCCCTCCAGATTGGTTGGATCAGTTCACAACTCCACCAGCAATGAATTAATGTCCCCACTTTGCCACATTCCCTCCAATATTCATCACTTTCCTTTGCTGTCATGTTAGCCAATCTGCTAGGTGTGAGGTGGTACCTCAGAGTTGTTTTGATTTACTTCTCTCTGATTATAAGAGATTTAGAGCACTTTTTCATGTGCTTATTAATAGTTTTGATTTCTTTATCTGAAAATTGCCTATTTATGTCCCATGCCCATTTTTCAATTGGAGAATGGCTCGATTTTTTGTACAATTGAGTTAGCTCCTTATAAATTTGCATACTCTCTTTCTGCCTTTGTCTCTGTCTCACATGCATACACTGTCTCTATCTCTCTTTCCTTCCTTCCTTCCTTCCTTCCTTCCTTCCTTCCTTCCTTCCTTCCTTCCTTCCTTCCTTCCTTCCTTCCTTCCTTCCTTCCTTCCTTGTTTCTTCTTTTCCTTTTCTCTCTTCTTTATGAAAGTATTTGAAGTTTCTGGGGAAGGAATTACTCTTGATCTGAAACCTTCCAAAGAGGATCCTGGGTCTGAGGCTCTTGATCTGATATCAGAGAGGGACTTTCTCAAGGAAAAGTGCCTCAGTAGCTATAAAACTTGATACATAATGTGTTTTTATTATTAGTTGAGAAGGAAGTAAAGGAATAAACATTTATTAAGTGCACACAATGTGCCAGGTACTGTGCTAAGTGCTTTATAGTAGTATCTCATTTATTCCTCACAGTAGCCCTGGGAGGTATGTGCTGTTATTATCTTCATTTTTAAAAATGTTGAGGAAAACTTTGGCAGACAGAAGGAAAGTGACTTACCCCAGGTCACACAACTACTAAATGTATGAGGACACCTTTGAACACAAGTCTTTTAACTCCATGGCTCCCACTGTATCCATGAATCCATCTAGCTGAGAATGACCCAACAATAGAATATGAGCATGACTTTTTCCTAAATTGTATCAGAAGCAGGATTTAAAGATCATAGATTTCTGACTGGAAAGGTTCTTAGAGGCTATTGAATGCAACATCTCCCTTTTTATTTTGCAATTGATATACAGAAAGGGTAAGTAATTTGTGGTCACACAACTAGTAAATATTTGAGGTAGGATTTGGACACAGATCTTTCTGATTTCAAGTTCAGTTTTCTATTCACCATGCTGCTTCTTTAGTCTTTTCTCCACCATTATACTGCTTGTCTTAATGTTGGGTTCCTGAGGGGCAGCTAGGTGGTTAAGTAGATAGAGACAGATTTAGAGTCAGGGGGTCTTTGGTTGAAATCTGACCTCAGATACTTCCTAGTTATGTTACCCTGGGCAAGTCACTTAACCCCAATTGCCCAACCCTTACCACCATTCTGCCTTGGGATGAATATATAGTATTCATTCTAAGACAGAAGGTAAGGGTTTAAAAAAAATAAAAGGAGAGAGGCATGTTGTATTGTACTGGAGAGAGAGAGATTGTAAGAGAACTAGAGGCTTTATAAGATCTATTCTAGAACCTTATAGGGGTTGGAAGTAGACTCATAGCTTCCAGAAGACTCTTTCTTTCTCCTTACAAGTTATCTATGGTTTGATAGCCATGTGATTGCCACACTGAATTTAGAAGATAGAGAAAAGTCTTTATTGGGTGGAAAACTGCCTACTAACGCTAGTCCAGTGCCCTTTCCTCTACATGACACAGATCTTAGACAAATCACTTCCCTCTTCTAAGTGGTTCCTATGAGTCTTGGCTTAAGGGTAAAAGATCTTAGAGCCCTGAAAGAGGGATCCTCCAATTCCTCTCCCATCAGGGAGTGAGCAAACTTTCATCTCAGATACAGAGACCAGAGCCCGTTTGGCACAGAGGTTTTCATAGCTCCTGACTGAAGGGCTGGGAATGCCTTCCACTTATTTACAGTCCCAGATGAAGCCAATTTTGATTTTATTTTTTAAAAAATAGAACCCCTTACTTCTGCCTTGGAATCAATACTATGTATTGGCTCCAAGGCAGAAGAACAGTAAGGGCTAGGCAAAGGGGTTAAGTGACTTGTCCAGGGTTACATAGCTAGGAAGTATCTGAGACTAGATTTGAACCCAGGACCTCCTATCTCTCAAACCACTGAGCAACATACCTGACCCCAAAGCCAATTTTTAGAAAACTACAACACTGCCATACACAGGCAGGGTACCCACAAGTGAGGGATTGCTCCATGCAGAATGATCACCTCTTTCTCACCCCCCCCCTTCTTTTCTGGACAGTTACGTCTGTGAATGGGGGGGTAAGGGAGGGTGAGTAATAGGGTTTGAACAGTACATATGCAGAACTGTCTTACTTGCTTCCAGCCTGTCATGTATGTTAGCTCAGTTCTTCAACCCTTTGGGAATGGCAAACTGCCTGGCTGCTTCTGCCTGATATCTGTGGGTCAGTGCTTAGGGATGATGAAGTCATCCCCTTATTGGCCATTGAGCTTAAAGAACTGATGATTCAGTGGGCTTAGCTCTCTCTCCTATTTTCATCCTTGCTATGGTGCTTTGAGCATCTTTCGATCCTCTTTGCAACCTCCCCGCCCGCGAGAGGTTACAAGGAGAGAAGATAGAAACAGGATAGAAGTTTTGGATTCCGCGAAGGGCGTGAACGAGCCGACTTTAGAGATGTAAATAATCGAGTCAGTAATCAATTATTGATTTTCGGGAGCCACAGCCTGCTCCGACCACTGGTGGTTACTAATTCAGGCTATTCCCATCCAATGATCTCAATTTAACACTGCACTGGTCAGAGGATAAAGCTAGCTCAGAAGGAAAGGAGATCAGAAACTAAAGGAGGTAGATAATGCTAGGTATTAGCATTAGAAGAAAGAGAGAGAAAGGAAGGCCTGGCCTAGAGACCAGGCCTCAGGGAGAAAGATAGAGAGGAGAGAGAAAGGGGAGAAGATGCTCCTTTGCAAACCTGTCGTGTCCTCCAAGTGGGCGGGCTGGCTGTGATATACAAATGAGCTCAATACATATTGATCAGTTACATGATACCTCAATACATATGGATGAGTTACCTGGTGTATTGCCATTGGATAATTGCAACTTATGACAAGGTGAAGGTGGGGTTATTATCCTCGGGCGAGTGAGACAAAGGGAAGCAAGGTTTCGCGCCTAAACTTCAGCCATGCTGGGAATAGAGTTCATTGCCATGCGCAGGGTGGCCATGTGCTCACTCACAATCCTTGTCTCTCCATAATACCTATGGGCTGGACTGCTACACTCTTGATGGAAGGGGAGCAGGGATGGGGATGACTTTCCCATGGTAAGTAAAGCAGAGGAACTCAGTCAACAAGCCTGAACCTGGGACCCTGTCTGCCTTTTGGATCTTGTGTCTCCTTTCTTAAGTAGGTACAGGAATATTTGATCTTGAGATGAATGGGTCCAGGCTTGGAGGTGATCTTGTGAGTTGAGAGGTCCTGGGTCCATTGGTGGAACTGAATGACAGAAGAAAGAGTGTCTGCATCATTGGTGACCTCTGACAAGAGGAGATCAAGCCTTGGACAAGAGACATGAACTTTGAAGAGGCAGTACAAAGAAAGGGTGAAATCTAACAATGTCCATTCAGTGGTCTTGAAAACTGCTTCATATTCTGGTGAAGTTTAAGTGTCAGTCTTTTAGGAGAGTAGAAAAATAGTTATAAGTTAGGTTATTTATTTCCTTTTAGGCCTTTTTTCTTATGTGTCCTTACTTGTGAATATTTATCATTTCTTTGGTTTGTTGGAAATAAATACTTGTCCCAGTCCTGATTTATATTTTGAAATGAGTACTTTTCTATTCCCTTCACTATGGAGTGAGGTTGTGAGTCAAACTTTACATTTTAATTTCCCCCTGATCTCTAGTGTAGAAGTTATATTGAAGATTGTGAGAAAAGAAGACTAGCTCTCTTATTAGATAGAGACAAGATTTCCCTAGGAGTGGACTGGGTCTGGATTGCTCTTGTGAAGTCCAGAGCAGATAGGGCCCCTCAATTTGGAACTAAGCCCAATAAGCTTTAAAAGACTGTCTGCCCTTTGATCCAGCCATATCACTGCTGGGTTTATACTCCAAAGAGATCATAAGGAAAAAGACTTGTACAAGAATATTCATAGCTGCGCTCTTTGTGGTGACAAAAAATTGGAAAATGAGGGGATGCCCTTCAATTGGGGAATGGCTGAACAAATTGTGGTATATGTTGGTGATGGAATACTATTGTGCTCAAAGGAATAATAAAGTGGAGGAATTCCATGGAGACTGGAACAAACTCCAGGAAGTGATGTAGAGCGAAAGGAGCAGAACCAGGAGAACATTGTACACAGAGACTAATACACTGTGGTACAATCAAACATAATGGACTTCTCTACTAATAGCAATGCAATGATCCAGGACAATTCTGAGGGACTTATGAGAAAGAATGTTATCCACGTCCAAAGAAACTGTGGGAGCAGAAACATAGAAGAAAAACAACTGCTTGATCACATGGTTCAATGGGGACATGAATGAGAATGTAGACTCTAAATGATCACCCTAATGCAAGTATTAATAATATGGAACTATGTCTTCATCAATGACACATGTAAAACCCAGTGGAACTGCTCGTGTGCTATAGGATGGGGATAGGAAGAGAGAGGGAAAGAAATGAATCATGTAACCATGGAAATATATTCTAAATTAATTAATTAATTAAATGAACATTTTTAAGGGGAAAAAAGAACAGATGGGCCCCTTAGCCAGGAGGGAGAGGTTGTAGTGCCCCCTACTCCAGTGGGCCCACTAGTAATAGTGGCTATTTTTAGATAATAGAAAAAGACAGTCTTAAGCAGATCTTATAAATTGCTCCCCAGTATCAGCTGCAGATATGTTGGATAAGCAGTGCAGAAACAAATAGGAAATTCAGGCAAAGAAAAATCCACAAAAATAAGGTTTTTTTAAAAATGTATTTTTCTTATGATATATGTGATAACTCATGCATAACCCAGATTGAATTGCCTGCCAGCGCCTTCTCATCCCAGGGATGGGAAAGGGAAGGAAGGGAGGAGATAAATTCAATCATATAACTTGGAAAAACTTGCGTGGAAATTTATTACATGTAATAAATAAATAAATTTTAAAAAATAAAATGTATTTTTCTTAGAGTAAATTGGTTCCTATTAGAGTCAGATTCTTCAGAGGGAGCAGAGAAGGGTTAGACTTGTGCTAAGGGGTCTGTTAAGGAAACTGCCTTCTTGACCTCATTCCCTCAAACTACCATCTTATATCTCTGTCCTCTTTCACAGATAAACCTCTACAAAAAACTGGCTGCTTCTTCCCTCTCTCTCCTCTTTTCCCTTTGCAACCTGGTGTCCAAAATCGTAATTTTACAGGAATGGTTCTCTCCAAAGTAGCCAGTTTCCTTGTTGACAATTCTGATGGCCTTTTCTCTATCTTCATACTTCTTGGCCTCTCTGCAGTATTTGGGGCCATTGATCATCTTTCCTCCTAGATACTCTCCCCTCTGAGTTTTTGTGACTCTGCTCTCTCTGGTTTGCACCCAGACCCAGGCCTGCAGACCATCAACTTCTGTCCAAAGGGTGGGCAGAAGGGAAGGGACTATCCTTTCATTACCCCAACCCAATTCACCATTCACACACAAGGATGGTCAAACCCAGACCCAGACCTGTTTCAGCTCCTTCTGCAAGACCTTGTAGAGACTGGGTTCTTCATTATTTATCTGATACCTACTACTGTTCCTGTTGCCTTTTCAGTTTCTCTTCCTATCCGTGTATGAATCAATCATGAGAGATAATTGGGAGAAAATCATCCTGATTTCCCATCCCATTTGCTCCTCCCTATCTTTTTCTTTAATCCCTTACATTCTGTTTTAGAATCGATATTAGGTACATGTATAACGCAGTGGAATTACTTGTTAGTTCTGGGAGGGTAGAGGAGAGGGAGAGAACAGGAATCATGTAACAATGAAAAAATATTTAAAAAATAAATTTAACACCCCCCCAAAAAAGAATTGTTATTAGTTCCAAGGCAGAAGAGTGGCAAGGGCCAGGAACTTAGGGTGACGTGACTTGCCTAGGATCACACAGCTAAATAGTGTCTGAGGTCAAATTTGAACACAGAACCTCCCATCTTCTGACCTGTCTCTTAATACACTGAGCCACCTAACTGTACCAAAGTAATCTGACTATAATCTGATTGCCTATTCAACTAACTCCATTAAGTCAACAGTCTAAAGTGCTTGGCATGGTGCCTGACACATAGTAGGCACTATATAAATGCTTATTTACTCCCCTCCTTCTCACTAAAGGATATTTATTAATCATTTCTTAAGCACTCTGCTGACATATTTATTAATCATTTCTTAAGCACTCTGCTGGCTCTATAATAAAATATAAAGTCCTGCATGACCTGGTCCCAATCTATCTTCCATCCTCATTGAATATTACTTTCATTTCTACATTCTGTAATCCATCCAAACTGCCTTCCTATCTATTCTGCACACATTACACTCTATCTCTTTTCTTGGTTTTTCTTCCATCTCAGAGTCCCTCCCTCTCTTCCTTCAGGATATAGCTCAGCCAACATCTGCATGAAGCCTTTCTTGATTGTCCAACTATTAGGATTCTTCCTCTCAAACTGCCTTGAATTTAAGTAGACTATATAAACGAAGTTTATTTTTATGCTGTAAAAATGAATATATACGTATATGCATATACATGACATATAGAGGGAAAATGAGATATTCAGGAAGACTAGTACCTCTGGTATGAGGGCTTGCTGAACCCTCTTCAGGATTGCCCATCTTCCTTTGGTGTCCACTTGCTGCCCAGCACACACGTGTGGTTCTATGAAGCTTTAGCATGCTCAATGGCCACACCATGGTAAAACCATAATTTTATTTTTTTTATTTTATTTTATTTTATTTTATTTTATTTTTTTAAGGACAGATGGACTACATCCGGGGGTGTAACTGAATGGCCTCAAACTCTTCTGTGAGCTGGGAGGTGGGGCAGTGACTACCACAAGCATGGAAAGAATTTGTTCCAGGGGCCACAAAGATAATAAAAACTGGCATTGTGGAGTGCTTAGGGCTTGGTGCGACATCGAAGAAGCCAAGGACATCCGCCGTCGCCAGTCTTCCTGATTTTTATCTTGCCACTGGACTTTGATGACTTTTACTCTAAAAGAGAGAATGAGGTCTATGGCTGCTTTTATTTTTGTTTTTATTTTTAAAAACACTCACCCTCTGTCTTAGAATCAAAACGGTTCCAAGGCAGAAGAGTGGTATCGGGTAGGCAATGGAGGTTGTGACTTGACCAGGGTCACACAGAGGGAAAGTATCTGAAAGACCGATGACTTTGTATAACAGCTTTATTTAAATCCAATTTACACATGAGTCAAAAGACATTACCAGTGATGTCATTTTGGTCCTCTTCTAGTATGAAGGACAACAACCAATCATATCTAGAGGGAGGGAAGAATAAATGAATATAGATTTAAATATATAAATTACATATGTACTGTTTCTGACCTTACAGCGTAAGGTCCTTCTGAGTAAGCATTGTTTCACTCTTTATGCTTTTATTTATTTAACTGTATACATTCTATCCAACCTTGGGCCACTCCCATAAAATGGTAAGTGCCTTGAGATCAGATACCATTTTGTTTTTGTTTTTATATCACTGGTGCTTAGCACCATTTTTTTTTGTTTTTGTTTGTTTATGTTTGTTGAATTGAATGTATCTGCCCCAACTAAGGACAGTACTCCAGAGTGTACCCCCTTGGCCCTGGCTTAGGTACCCCTGGCTCTCATTCAAATGAAGGGATCAAACCCTAAGAGACCCTTAGGGGATATGTTTGTGAAAAGAGCTTCTGCAGACTCTGCTGAACTTGTGTCCTGATTTAGCCATCTCCAGCTAAGCATGGTACCCTCAGAGGTAAGTGGAGTGTGGCTAGCCACGGCGACTTGTTATTCTATCGCTTCAATTGGGAAGTAAATAGCCAAGCTTCTCTTGATTTGGCTAATTCAGGCCCAGATGTGAGGGAGGCAGGATTGCCGTTATGTGTCACAAACCCCTCATTTTGTCTGGCTGATGAGAGATCATAATTGCCCAGATGGTGAGATCTCATGATTAGCTTTTTCTTTTATGCTGAGCCCAGGAGGGAGACTGGGATTAATCACAGCGCTAAAGATGGGAGGGTGTCTCTATCCTGCAGCTTTCCCTACGGGAGGCAAGGAGGTCTTTGCTGAATATGCATTACAGTTTTATCTGCTGTCTCCCTCCCCCCACTGCTGCTCTGGGATTTGCTCCTTTGCATCAAACTAACTCCATTTCTCACAGAATCTCAGAACTGGTAGAAACCTCTCCAGTCAATAAAGGAGTTCAACATGGCAGGCAATGGAAGGATTCAGAGTCCGAGGGCCTGAGCTAGGCTGAATGCCATATCTTCCCCCTCTGAATCTATGCTCTCATGATCCTTTGCTTGAAGACCTCCAATGAGAGGTAACCCACTACCTTCTAGTTTTGCAGAGTTCTGAAAAATTTTCCTTTTCTATCAAGCCTATATTTGTAATTTCTATTCAACTCTGCAGCCTTTTCCCTCAAAGTCCATTTTAACTTGTTCTGTCCCTTGGGGCCAAAGGATCAAGTCTTACCCCTCTTTTACATGTTTATTGTTATTGAATTGTTCAGTCTTATCTAGACTATTCTTGACCCATTTTGGGGGCAGATACTGGAGTGGCTTGCCATTTTCTTTTCCAGCTCATTTTATGGATTAGAAAATTGAAGCAAACAATGTTAAATGACTTGTCCAGGGTCACATAGCTAATCAGTGTCTGAGTTTGGATTTGAACTCAGGAAGATGACACCAGCCAGGTCTGGCACCATCTAACTGCCTCTCTTTTATGTGACAATCCTTCAAATACATGAAGCCGATTACGGTGCTTCCTTAAGCCTTCTCTTCTCCATGCTAAATACCCCCAGTTCCTTCACCTGATGCACATATTGGACCATTCTGAAACTATGAGCAGGAAGATTTCAGTAAAACCTGGAAAAACTTACATGAACTGATACAAAATAAAGTGAGCAGAACCAGGGAAACTTTGTATATAGTAACAGCAACATTGTACGATGAATGACAGCTATTCAGCAATACAATGATCCAAGACAATTCCAAAAGACCCATGATGGAAAAATCTATCTGTCTCCAGAGAAAGGACTGATGGAGTCTGAATGCAGATTGAAACACATTATTTTTCACTTTATTTTCTCTGGTGGCTTTTATAGTCTTTCTAAAAATGAGTCTTCTACAACATGACTAATGAGGAAACATGTTTTTGCATGATTGCACATGTATAACCTAGATTAAATTGCTTACAGTCTCACAGAGTGGGGGTTGGGTTGGAGAGAATTTTGAACTGAAAATATTGAAAAAAAATTAAAAATTGGGGAAAATAGACAAAAAATTAGAATGAAAAATGTTGCTATCTATATTTTGATATAATTCATTTTCATTATAAAATTTTACTTTATGCCTTTAAATGATATTCTTCTGAAATGGCTTCACTAGAATAGGCCTAATTAGATTCCCAAAGGGGTCCATGATACCAAAAAAAAAAGGTTAAGAACTCATGGATAGGGAGCAGTTGGGTGGCTCAGAGGATTGGAGAGCCAGGTCTAGAGAAGGGAGGTCCTAGGTTCAAATCTAGCCTCAGATACTTCTTAATTGTGTGACCCTGGGCAAGTCCCTTAACCCCCCATTGCCTAGCCCTTACCACTTTTCTGCCTTAGAACCGATACATAGTGTTGATTTTCAGAGAGAGGGTAAGGGTTAAAAAAAAACTGGATAAAGTAATTTCTAAGGTTTCTTCAGGCAAAGTCTAATATCCTATAAACTTGTAATATCTATTTTGAGCCTATTTCCCTGACACTGGACCAGCCTGTAACCCTGTGCTATCCCTTTTATTTCTTAGTATCCCAAAAGAAATTTCATCCCACTTGCCAGGAGCCTGACCCATGTTTTAGGGTTCCTACCAGTTCCTGCCCACTGTGGCAATCTCAGGGCACATGGAGTTGCCCCTTTATATATCATTATGGACGACTTTCCTTCCTTTGCCATTTTTGCCTCTCCCCCACCCTACCATATATAAATAATGAATTGAAGGCTGGGGGGGGGATCATTATGACCTTTATTATTTAGTGAGAGAAGCAATATAGAAGAGTAGATAGAAATCCAGTCTGGAAGACTTGAGTTCGTCTTGCCTTTGACACATTTGCTCTGAGACCATGAGCAGATTACTTTGATGCTATGATATTCTCTTAAGTCTAGAAATTTCAGAAAAGGTATCTGCCTGTATTGGTAGAGGGGAAATCCCCTAAACCGATGAAATCACAAGTCCAGCCTTTATTCTATTATAAGTGAAAATAGTCATCATAATTGGTGATGTCATTATTGTTATGTTTTGATTATTACACATTGATAACAGTGCTCAGATTCTCACATTTTTTTTTTTATTAGAGATAGTCCTTTTCAGGGGCTGCTTATCCACCTTTAGTGTCCACTTCTCATCCAACTCTCACCTGTGGCTCCAAGAAACTGGCGTGTGCAGAGTGGCTACACCCTGGTAAACCATTGCTTTGGCAGGAGGGCTAGACCAAGTTGAGGGTGACTGGAAGACCTCAACCCTGTTGGTGCCTTAGAGGGATGTCTACCCTAAGCATGTGAAGACTTTCCCTGGTGGAATGGGCAGATGAGCACAATTTATTCCAGTGACCAGGAAGGCAGTGGAAGCAGGCACTATGGAGTACTTAGAGCTTGGTCAGCCATGGGAAAAAGCCATGGACGAATGCTGCATTTTGGGTCATTTCCAGTTGTCCTGACTTTTGTTTTGACACTAAACTTGGATGCCTCTGGAAGAGAGAGGGAGGCCTATGACTTTGTGTAATTCTGCCTCACTTAAATCTTTTTTTAAATTAAAAGAAAAATTAAAACCCCTTACCTTCCATTTTAGAATCAAAACTGTGTATTGGGTCCAAGGCAGAAGAGTAGTAAGGGCTGGGCAATGGGGGTCAAGTGACTAAGTCACAACGCTAGGAAATGTTTGAGGCCAGATTTAAATCCAGAACCTCCTGTCTCTAGGTCTGGCTCTCAATTCATTGAGCCATCCAGCTCACATGTACACACACAATTCGAGACATCCCCTAGTGGTGTCTTTGACTCTCTGGGAAACTACGAGGAGGAACTACATCTATGGTGGGGGAGAGAACAATAATAGCTCTTAGGGACACATAGCCGTATCCACAGAGTCAAGGCAACGCCCTTGACTTTGGATCTGTACCTCTAGAGGGACTCACATCTTCCACAAGGGCTATTAGCACATCAAAACAGCTATTTGTGGAGCCTGACCAAGTGACAAATTGCTCATCTAGTTACTCTTTTGTTCCCTAGCCCAAATTCCCTTTTGACTGAGAGCTCCCAGGGGGCGCAGTTAAATAAACAAATCCACTGCGCTTATTTATTTATGAATTGACTGACTTTGCTTGACTTTGGCTGTCCCAAGGCAACCCCGATATTGACAAGTGCAGAATTAAGTGAACTATCCCCAGGTAGGAAGTGGGAAGGACGTTCTGGGGCTTTTCCCAAAAGGTCAGAGACTGCACCCCCTCCCTATCTCTTTTGGCTTCCAGCCAATACCACCGGCTCCTGAGCCTTTGAAGGTGGGGATGGATGAGCTGTCCGTCCCTGGTCCCTGGGTGGTTGCTCTTTTCAATCAGCAGCTGCAGTCGTCCCTTTGGGGCTGAAGGGGGTCTGCAGGTTTTTCCTTGAATTTAGGGACTGGAAGGGGAGGGGTTTATGGCAACAACTTGAGTTGATGCCATCAATTCTAAAGGATAATAATGGTGATGAACAATTTGCATTTAAGAGATCTGGGAGTCAAAGTGAATAGCTTCTGATTGTGGATAAACACCACCTGCCAAATCAGTCCATTTCCAGTCTTGGGCTGGGGGAGGGGAGGGAGGAGTTCCTTCAGTGTAGGAAAACCCATCTCTAGTGTCTCCCTGGCTCTTTAGTTGGAAGAAGAAACGGCTTTGATGACCCCTGGCATAAGCTCAGCCTTGCCATCTGGGGCCTGGAGAACCATTTCCAAATGGGAACAGGGTTTCTCAGGGTCTTAATGAAGCCCAAAATGTTTGCCTTAGAATGCCCCTCCTGAGAGCTCCTTGAGAACCGACCAAGCTAAAGAAAGGAAATGAAAGAGGGGCTCTGCCAGCACATGGCCTCTCTTTGTAGCGGACTAGCAATCAATCAGCAAACACTTATTAAGCATCTACTTTGTGCCAATTACTGGGATTCAGATGCAAAAGTCAAACAGTTTGCATTTACATTCAAATCTGTCCTATAGAATTTAAGATTTGGCCCTTGTAGTACTTACCACTGGAAGGGACCGGCAGTGGGCAGAGCAAGGGGGCTAGGGCTTGGAGTTCAAATTCAGACTCAGACATGTAATAGCTCTATGACCCTGGGCAAGTCATTTAACCCTCTTTGCCTCAGTTTCCTCATCTGAACTGGAAAAGGAACTGGAGAAGGAACAGTTCGGTGGCTCTGTGGTTAGAGAGCCAGGCCTAGAGATGCTAGGTATTGGATTCAAATTTGGCCTCAAACACTTCCTAACTATATGATCCTGAGCAAGTCACTAAACCCTGTAATCCTTACCACTTTTCTGCCTTAGAGCTGTCGTGTGGAATCTAGAAACCCCCAAACTTGTAGTCTAGCTAAGTCTGAAACTTCCTTCGGTGCAAACTCTCACAGGGATAAACTTGGAGTCTCCAGCTTACAAACTAACCCTAAAACTTGGGGCTCATCAGACCTTATTAGACTACAATACCCTATTATCTTTGCCAAGAAAACCTCAAATGGGCTCACCAAGAGTCTGAAATGACTGAACAAAGACAATATGCCCCTGAGCCTTACTTAACTTACTCTCTCAAAGTAAGCCTAACTACATCTGCCCTGGAAGGTTCTAGGATGTCACTTGTCAGATATCATTGGTGTTGTGGGGGTGAAGAGGTGCACCCCTGGGGTTTGGGAAGGATACCTTTCTGCAAGAATGCAAGACTCCAAAACTTAGCTTAAAAATGAAAAGAGAAATTTATTAATTTAGAAAGTCATGTTGAGAATGGCCAGGGGGATAGTACAGGTGGAACAGCAAGATGCTCCTTGGGAGGACAGCATGGATGGAAAAGCTGTCCCCCAGACAACATCTGTTCTGGGGATTTTATACTCTTTACAACAGATGATGTGTCATGGTGTGGACATGACTCTAGAGTGGTAAACTCTCAGGCATTTGGTCAGAGGTTTGGTCATCTGACTGGGGTCTGCCTAGAGACATAGGGAATGACCCTCATAAAAGATTCCTTAGTTTTAGGGAACAGACAGATGTCTGAGATATAGCCCAATAGAATTGAGGTGTAGCCTAGAGGTGCATCTCTCTGTCCATCTTAAATCTAAAGGAGAATCAAAGGAGGACAATCCTCCCAGGGTCCTTTAGGGGTCATTGGATGTTTTAGGTTAGGAGTCACAAGAATGTAAGGGAGCAAAGGAATTTCCCTGATAATAGTTTGCCTGAGTTTCTGGGGGTGCAATGCCCATGTCAATTGGCTCAAGCCCTCACCAGCTGTTCCTACCTGCCCCCTCCCTGTTAGGTACTAGTGACTAATGCCCCAGTTCTATTTTGCCACTTAGCATCTATTATTTTCCAAAGGAATATTTACTTCAAAGCTATAGCAAGAATAATAGGGCAAATATTTTCCCCAAAAAACCTTGGGAACACTCTATCCCTTATCCCATATCAGTCTCTGAAAGAGTTGTCTCAAACTTAGTACAATTCCTGCATGATATTGGTCCTGCCAAGTTTATATCCCCAAATGGTCTTGCTGCCAGAAAAATTCTTATTTCAGCTACCTCTGTGTTAGGTCCCAAAGGTCACTCCTTGCTTCTTGGGGCATCAATGGTAGCCTGTTGGCAAAACCTGGATGCTGAGGTGCAGAGGTCTTCAATCCTTTTATTTTGAAAATGGAAGAGAATAAATACCAAGGTGGGCAAAGACCCCAGGCCTATATTCATGGGCCACATGGCTTGGAAAGGAGAATTCCTCAAGCTCTCCACCCTTATAGCTTTGCTTCTGATATGCAGCAGTCAATGAGATTCATCAAGATTGAGCTGCTGAGATTGGCCAATATGGCAGCAAAGTGATAAATGTTGGAAGGGATGTAGCAAAATTGAGATACTAATACACCGCTGATGTAGTTGTAGATTTAATGCAACTATTCTGGAGGGCTATTTGGAAATATGCGCAAAGGGCTTTAAAAGGCTGCCTACCCTTTGATCCAGCCATACCAATGCTGGGTTTATACCCCAAAGAGATAATAAGGAAAAAGACTTGTACAAAAAAATATCTATAGCCTCACTCTTTGTGGTCTTAAGGGTAAAATTAGGGTTGTTGATTGAATATATTATTTTAGTGGTCGCCAAGGATTTAAATTCAATTCCAATAAAATACTCAAATCAGTTTGGGATTTTTATGGTGGTTTAGTTACAACAGTAGGAAGAAATTAAGAAGAGAGAGAGAGGAAAGGGTATAAGATTTTCTCTGGCCTAGCCTAAGACAAGGGAAGTTCAGAGGCCTTGGCCAAGGAGCCTTTTCAGAAGATTAAATCTAGCTCAGCTTCCAGCCACGAGGCCTCCTCCAAGATGAGGGGCCTCCTAGGAGGATAGTGCTTTTTAGGAGGTCAAGGAAAGGAGGAATCAGCCTTACCACTCACCAAGGTCGCTACAGAGCCAAATGCTGCAAGAATGCCAAAACGTTGTCCAGAGCTCCCAACACTGCCACCAGATAGCACAGGAAATTACGCGAAATATATAGGCAGTTCTTTACATCACTTCCTGTGTCTCACATGTATCAATGGTAGCTTAAGCTTGGCTTAGGACAGCCCAGGGGGTCAGTCAGTTGTTTCTGATTTGCCACTTGCTAGCAAATACTGGTCACAGGCCATCTTCCTCTACAGTAAATCCTTAAGTGGGGGTGTATACATTCCTTGGTTGCTAAAATTCTAAAGACTAAGCAGGGTGGAGTAAATCTAAAATTCACAGTGGTGGCAAAAAATTGGAAAATGAGGGGGTGTCTATCGATTGGGGAATGGCTGAACAAATTGTGGTATCTGATGGTGATGGAGTATTATTGTACTACTAATAATTGTAATACTGAATAATGAACTGGAGGAATTCCATGTGAACTGGAACAACCTCCAGGAAGTGATGCAGAGTGAAAGTGCAGAACCAGGAAAACATTGTACACAGAGACTGATACACTGTGGTACAGTCAAATGTAATGGACTTCTCTACTAGTAGCAATGCAATGACCCAGGACAATCCAGAGGGACTTATGTGAAAGAATGCTATCCACATCCAGAGAAAGAACTGTGGGAGCAAAAATGCAGAAGAAAAACATATGATCGATCACATGGTTTGATGGGGATATGATGAGGGTTTTGGTGTTAAAGGATCACTTTACTATAAATATGAATAACATGGAAATAGGTTTTGATCAATAATACATGTATAACCCAGTGGAATTGCTTGTTAGCTCTGGGAGGGGGGAGGAAAGAGGGGTGGGAAAAATCATGACTCATGTAACCATGAAAAAATATTCTAAATAAATAAATAAATTTTTTAAAAGTTTGAGCTGCTGAACAGAATGGAGGAGAGACCAAGCAAGGCTGACTAAGGCCTTTTTGAAGATGACTCTAGTTCTGGTAATGTCGCTCATAGAAAAAGGCCTTCCCATGTGGTTATCAGAACAGAAACAATTATAGAAAGTCTACACGTGTTCTACAGTCTCTTTAAGGCATTTCTTCATAGCTTTCCAGGAAGCAGGAGGTTCTCCAGACTCTCCCACAGGATTCTCCCATATGGGATTCTCCTGTATGCATCCACTGATGTACTCTATGCATACACCAATCCCCAATACAGCTGTAAGAGGGCCTGGGTTTGGAACTTGCCAACTCAGACATTTATTAGCTGTACAATTAAAAGGTAAATCCTTTGAACTTTCAAAGCCTTAGCTTCTTCCTTTGGTGGAAAGAGACAGTAATACTTTCACTATCTATCTCACAAGGTTATTGTGGTCTCAAATGCTTGGCAAACATTTAATCCCTATAGAAATGTGATTCATTATTACTCAACTGGGATCCTAAGCAGAAAGGGAGGATCTGGGTGCTTCCATCCAGGATCTGGATTGTATGAAGCTGGGTCTGTCATCTCCCTCAGGCACTGGGTTTGGCATTTGGCCCTGAGCCACTGTTGGCTGAGAGTTCCTGCAGACTGAAGCCCCTCACTGATTATTGGCCAAGTCACCACTTGGTTATCCAGCTTATGTTTCAGAACCTCCATTGAGAATCACTTTCATCCCCCAGGCTAGTTGGAATGGATCCTTCCCATTATTCTCTAACAGCCAAAGTCTAAGCAAGAAGTAGGTTCAGAGCCAGTGGCTCTGGATGGAGCATTTGGGAACCAGGCATTTATGTCCATTTGCACTTGATTCAAAATTTGTATCTTGTTGTGTGATACTGTCCACCGGAGATTTTGAACTGACTGGGAAGAGACATAGATTGACTTCTGGGCTGTCTGCTAACAGAGTGAGGTCACAGAACTTGGGAACTTCTAGGATCTGTCAGCCGTGCATGGAGGTTGAGGACAACAGCAATGGAGAGACATATACTAAATGATATGTCTGCTTCTAGTTTCTCTCCTCTCTAATACATCCTACACAATTGCAAAAATAATCCCCTGGGGCAGTTAAGCAGCTCAGTGGATTGAGAGCCAGGCTTGGAGATGGGGGATCCTAGATTTAAATATGGCCTCAGACACTTCCTAGCTATGTGATCCTGGACAAGTCACTTAACCCCCATTGCCAATAGCCCAGTGATGGTGAACCTAATGACACAGGTGCCAAAGATGGTACACTGAGCACTCTTTGTAGGCACAACCTACTCCCCCTCCCAGTTCCTTACTAGAAAGATAGAGGGACTGGGTTGGAGCTGTTCCCCTCCCCCTCTCCATTGTGCCTGACATTTTTTCACATTTACCTACCCCTCTGCCCAGCAGCCCAATGGGAGTGCTTTCTCCCTACCCTGTGTGTGGTAAGTATGGTGGGGGGAGCAAGGCGTATGGTCTGAGGAGGACAGGGAACTTCATCTCTAAAAGGTTAACTATCACTGGCCTAGCCCTTACTGGTCTTCTGCCTTGGAACCAATACACAATATTGATTCTTAGATGTACAGTAAAGATTGGGGGGAAAAAATCCTTGTGAATGCAACCCTGTATAGCAATCATCATGGAGATGGATAAATTTTCCTAGAATCCAGCAGCAATGTGTAAGAATGGTAAGGGCTAGGGAATGGGAGTTAAGTGACTTGCCTAGGGCCATATAGCTAGGAAGTATCTAAGACCATATTTTAACCCAGAACCTCCCATTTCTAGGTCTGGCTCTCAATCCACTGAGCAATTGCAGCTGTCCCCCAGGAGCTCAAAACTTTTAAGAAATGCATGTTAATGGTTTTACATGTAATAAGGGATAATTTAAACATTATTTTTAAAAATTAAAAGCTGTCTATAATAAGTACCTCCATTATCACTCTTCTCACATTCTTCTTACCCAATTACTATCTGGCTTCTGACTTTATCCATCATTCCATAGGAACTCTCTCCAACGTTACTAATGATCTCTTAGTTGCCAAATCCAATGGCCTTTTCTCAATCCTCTTTCTCCCTGAACTCTACAGTCTGATCACTGCCTCCTCCTTGATATTCTTTTCCCTCTAGGTTTTTGGGACATCTGCTCTTTCCTGGTTTTCCTCCTACCTATTTGACTTCTGTCTGTCTCCTTTGTTGAATCCTCATCCAGTTCATACCTGAGCTGAAGGTGTCCCTCAGGAGTCTGTCCTGGGCCCTCTTCACTTGGTAAGTGAGCTCAACAGTTCCCATGGGTTTAATTAGAGGTATCCTTTCCACATTTGCAGGGGATGCGGGCGTTGGTACCTCCGCCATCTCTAAAATGTTTTGATCTTCCTTTCATACCAGAAAAGAAGTCTTAATTTTTTGTTTTCTTTTATGTGGTATTTATGGTACCTTCTTGTAAAATTTGTGTTAAGTAGTTGGCCATAGACTATATATAAGTCAATGTTAACATTTCTAGTCTTTGTGTGTCATCTTTGGCTTTTGCCTTCTTTTTTTTGCAAACTTATCCTTTTTGCTTATTTTAATTTAAACTTTTTTAATTTAAAATTTTAATTTTAAAAAACAATATATATTAAATATATATAAAAGATAAAATAACTTTAAGAAATAAGTAAGTTTTCAGAAAAAGCTGGAAAGATCTACATGAACTGATGTAAAGCAAAATTAGCAGAACCAAGAAAGCATTGTACACAGTAAAGGCAATGTGATTGTCTGATGATCTACTGTGAAAGACTTGGCTACTCTGAGCAATACAATGATCGAGGACAAATCTGAAGGACTTATGGTGGGGAAGGCTATCCATAGATATCCATGGATGTGGATCAAAGTATACTATCTTTCCCATCAATGTATTTATGTTTTTATTTTAGGGTTTGCTTTTGTAGGAGAGTGCTCTTTGAACAGTGATCAATATGGAAGTGGGTTTTGCATGATAATACATGAATTGCCCATATCAAATTGCTAATCATCTCAGAACTGGGGGAAGGGAAGGGAAGGAGGAAGATGGTTTGGATCTTATAATTTTGGAAAACATATGTTGAAAAATTATTATTACATGTAATTGGGAAAGTTAAATATCTTTGAATAAAAAAGATGAATATGTTGTTATTATACATATACTTCAGGCATTTCTCAGTTTCTAAACTTTTTCTGTCATCTGCAAAACTTCCCCAAAATTCCCCATTTAAGTTCTCATGCCAACCTGAGATATATCAAAACCTCAATGGAGAAAATTCAGTGTGAAAGGGTTACCTATACCATTCTTATGCTGATGATTCTCAATTTTATCTTTTCTTCCCCATTCTATCTTTTGATCTCCAGTCTTGCTACTCCAATTGCCTTAGAGGCATCTTGAATTGGATGTCTAGTAGACAACTTAAACTCAATCTGTCCAAAACAAAATGAATTATTTTCCCCTTCCACCCCTGACCTGTTCCCTATTGCTGTAGAAGGCAACAGCACCCTCCTAGACTCTCAGACTGGAAACCTTGGACTCTTCCTGGACCCTGGACTCTTCACTCTCTCTCATCGACCCATATCCAACCTGTTGCAAAGGCCTTTGGATTTTCCCTTTACAACTTTCCTCAAATCAGCCCCCTTCTGTCTCTTGACACTGCCATCAAATTGGTGCAAGTCCTCAGCACCTCCCTCTTGGGCTATTGCAGTTACTAGCTGGGAGGACAGCTTGCCCCAAGTCTCCCCCTCCTCGAATCCATCCTTCATTTAGCCACAAAAGTGGTTTTTCTAAAATGCTTGTCACTCTGTCACTCCCCATTCAATAAACTCCAGTGACTTCCTACTGCCTCCAGGAACAAATACAAAATGCTCTTCTTGATATCCAAAGCCCTTCCTAATTTAACCTCCTCTTGCCCTTTCAATCTTCTTGTACCTTATTCCCCAACACATATCCTTCCTGGCCTCCTGGCTGTATTCCATGAACAAGACACTCCCTCTCTTGGCTCTATGGCATTCTTTCTTCCTGTCTCTATGCTTGGAGCACTCTACCTCTTCTGCTCTGACTACTGACCTCTTCTGCTCTGACTACTGACCTCTCTTGCTCTGACTACTGACCTCTCTGACTTCCTTTAAGCCCCAACTAGATTCCCACTTTTTTTTTAAATACCGTTACCTGCCATCTTAGAACAATACCATGTATGGGTTCCAAGGAAGAAGAGCAGTAAGGACTACACCATTGGGGTTAAGTGACTTGACCAGGGTCACACAGCTGGGAAGTATTTGAGGTCATGTTTGAATCCAGGTCCTTGAAAAGGGTACTTATATTCTAATGATGGAGACAACATTCATGAGGCAGGAATAGCCAGGAAAGGGTGATTTTATTCAGAGCAAGAGCTGTATGATTTGAAAATCATCATAAACCAATAACAACTAATAATATCACTACTGTGTTGGTCCATTTCTTCATACCCTCTGAGTTCCAGCCACACTAGACTTCTATTCTTGGAGCTTTGCATTCCCTTTCTTACCTCTGTTCATTCATACCAGACATCTTTCCTCCTCCTTCTTCCTCCTGGGCAGAAGCCATTTCCACTTCTTAGAATCATTATCCTCCTTCAAAGCTCAATTCTGGGCATACTCTTTCCATATTTCTTTTCTTAAAAAAACAAACAAACAAAAAACAAAACAACTGTGGGTGTGGAATGTAGTATCCGCTGCCAGCCATAGTCTACTGGTTTTGCTTGATGATTTTTCTTTGTTATAAGGGAAGGCTTTCAATAAAGGGAATGGTGATGGCAGGAATGGAAAGGGGAGGGTTAATATTATGAAATGATTATGTGTATTTATTTTTACTGCTTTTTCCTGTTTTTAACATTTTTATTTCTATATTTATAAATAACTATGTTCTATAAAAAGAAAAATTACAAATAAAATTATTATTTATTAAAAATAAAAACATTAAACTTATTTTTTTACTTACTTTCTATCTTAGTATCAGTTCTAAGACAAAAGAGTGGCAAGGCCTGGGCAATGGGAGTTAAGCCACTTGCTCAGGTCATACATCTAGTAAATATCTGAGGTCACATTTGAACTCAGATTTCCCAACTCCAGGGCTGGCACCCTGTGCTACCTAGCTGCCCCCTCCATATTTCTTTCTCAGGATATAGGAGGTATTCTGGAACAGCTAAGTGTCACAGTGGGTAGAACACTGTCAGGAAGATTCCTCTCTTGAGTTTGAATCTGGCCTCAGACACTTCCCAGCAGTGTGATCCTGAGTGAATCATTCAACTCTATTTACCTCAGTTTCCTCACCTGTAAAATGAACCGGAGAAGGAAATGGCAAACTATTCCAGTGTCTTGGCCAAGAAAACCCCAAAAGTTTGTCGCTTTTTTATATGGGCATAGGATTTGGGGTCTTGGTTTTAAAAGACTGCTCTCTTACAAAAATGAATAATATGGAAATAGGTATCAAATGATAACACACATATAACCCAGTGGAATTGCTTGTCGGCTCTGGGAGTGGGGAGGAAAGAGGGGAGGGAGAGAACAGGAATCATGTAACCATGGAAAATATTTTGAAAATAAATAAAATTTAAAACATACAAAATAAAAAGAGCAAAATGGATATTCTATTTTTAATTCATTTGAGATCCACTGAACCAAAACAGTTACATAAAGTATTTGAGAGAAATTTAAAAAAAAAACCCAAAGAGGTCTGACACAACTTGAGGAACAGCAACAGCAGCATCAGGTATTCATTCCCTAAGTAACCAGTAATTGAGAATGTGGAGGGTTCGTCTTTTTTTCTATGTATCCCCAGTCCTTAAATATAGGACTTGGTACAGGGTGATCCTTGAATAAATACCTGCTGAACTGAATACATGCATGTTGTTAAATGCATGCAGAGTCGAGTGGCAGGTCATCAGGACAAAAGATCTGGGTGTGAATCCTACTTCCTCCACTCACAGATTCTGTGAATCTCAGTCTACTCATCTGTAGCCCGGACAATAATCCAATAATCCTCTCACACTGCCTACCTCCCAGGGCTGTTGTAAAGTACAAAATAATTACATAGTTGTTCACTATGTAAACTATGTAAACTATTCACATCCCTCCCTTTGCCAAGAACAAATTCAATCTGATTGTTGGATTGCTCATGGGTAGAACAAGGGAGGCACACCTTGGGCATGAGCTCCCCAGAGCAGCATTTACATGCTTATAGGCGTCTTATTTTTTTGTTAGGTCCCCCGCGAGGGAGCTTTGCAATGCTGCGCTGCGTGCCCCCCCCCCCCCCCCCTGCCATAAGGAAGAACTGGGACAAGGCTGTGAGTTGAAACAGAGCCTGGGGGGAAGGCATGGACGTGAGCTGTCAGGCCCCTGTGGATGCTGGGAGAGCCCGGGGCTTGCTGGCCACCAGGGCAGCCAGGTGGCTCAGTGCATGGAGTCCCAGGGCAGGAAGTCGGCTCACATCTGGCCTCTGACACATACCCTGGCCAAGCCACTGTCATCCAGTAGGCCTCAGTTTCCTTAACTGTAAACCGAGCTGGAGAAGGAAATGGCAAACCTCTGCCGTGAAAACCCCCAAAAGGGACCATGAAGAGTCCCTGAGTTGGGCACAACCCAACAATGATAAATGGCAGCCAAAATGCTCCAGGCTGAAACAGCTTTGGGGGAGAGGGAAGAAGCTGAAAGGGGCTTGCAGGTATCTGAAGCTCCACTAAAAAACAAACAAAACGGGGGCATCTGGGTAGCTCAGGGGATTGAGAGTACTACTTCACTCTTAGTAGCGTTATATTTATTTTAGCATATATTATAATATACATATATATTTTTAAGGCTTTATAAGCCCTTCCCACTCCCCTATAAACCTTTTCCATGTTCTTATTAACCTTTTTCACACTCTTATAAATACTTCATAGGCTCTTTTTTTTTTTTAAACCCTTACCTTCCATCTTGGAGTCAATACTGGGTATTTGTTCCAAGGCAGAAGAGTGGTAATGGCTAGGCAATGGGGGTGAAGTAACTTGCCCAGGGTCATCCAATTAGGAAGTGACTGAAGTCAGATTTGAACCCAGGACTTCCCGTCTCTAGGCCTGGCTCTCAATCCACTGAGCTACCTGGCTGCCCCCTTCATAGGCTCTTAAACACTTTCTGAATGTATGATACAGTGCAGGAGAGCAAACAGACTGATGCTACAGCCTGCATTTCCATCCACTGAGCCACCCAGCTGCCCCTGCGGATCACCTCTTTTTAATTCCCTGACCTGGAAAGACAAAGAGGCCATGTTTAGGAAATTTGCAGGTAGGTAGGATGGCTCACACATGAGGATCCCAAAACATCCCTGTCAAAGACTGGCTGGCTATTTGTTGGGGACGTTACAAAAGGGACTCCCTTTCAGGTACTTCTAGGACTCTTTCAACTCAGCCGTCCCAGAATTATTTAGACTCTCTGGTGGTTGGGAGGACAACAATAAAACTAAAAAAAAACTAAAAAAAAAAGAACTTTCTCGAATTTTCTGACCCCTTTGGGTGGATTCCTTCTGGCTCTGTCATCACCTTTGGTCACCCGCTGGTGACCTCAGCAAACAGAAAGCTGGAGGCGTTGCAGAGGTGTCTCTCTCCCAGCATGGGCTAGTTGAAGAGAGGGATGAGGGCCCCCTTCCTTCCATTCTTCCCAAGTGGTCGGAGTTCTTTTCCCTGGAGACATCCGGATAGCAGAGGAGGACTGCTCTGGACAGCTCCAGCCAGCTTAGCTTGTTCCTTAACAATTTACTAATGGAACAAGAAGAGTTAATTGTGTCCGGCGTATGGTTGGTGGGAACCTCCCGCTAACTCCCGCTGCCATGTGTATGTCATTTGTCCTGGAAGATACTAAAGCTGTCTGCCTTCGGATGCTCTGTCTGCTCCCTTTGGCCCTCAGATGGTTTTATTAACAGAACTGCCTTTGATTTATGCCTCTTTGCTTTGGCTTTTCCTCCCAGCTTAGGACCTCAGCAGTGAGTGTGGAAGATGGCTTTGAAAGGTCTGGAATGCTTATGACTATGGGAGGAAGCTGACGAGTTGCAGCCTTGGCTCCTGAAGATGCAGATGAGGAAACAGGTCCAAGGTCTATGGCAAAGGTAGGGATGTCTTGATTGAATGATGGGCTACTCAGTAGAACCAAACCTTTAGTACTGTTTCTCACAGAGCTCTCCCTTTTTGCCTCTCCTTCAGTAACGGGTGAGTTTTGTAGGGTTTTTTAAAATCCCTGATTCTTAATGTGGAGCTTAAAGGACTCCTTCAGGTCATTCTATCCATCCCCCTGCCTCTTGCTTCAATCAAGACCATACTTTGATCTGTTCTTTTTAAAAAGTTTCTTTTTTTATTCATTTAAAAAATATTCATTCATTCTTTTATTCAAAAGGCATTTATTTAGAGCCTAGTATGTGTCAGGCACTGGGAATAGGAGGACAAAAAAAATGAAGCAGCCTTTGACCTCAGGTAGCTTACATTATAGTAAAACATAACAAGAGAATTCCTAGCTATGTGACCCTGGGCAAGAAACTTAACCCCCAATTTTACCTAGCCCTTGCTGTTCTTTTGTATTAGAATTGATACTAAGACAGAAGGTAAGAGTTGATTTATATCTATATTTAAACATAATGATTTCAGAATATCAATCCTGCCCCTTCCATTCCTTCGATCACCATTCTCCTTCCCCCTTATAGAAAGGCTTCCTTTATAACAAAGAAAAATGGTCAAGTAAAACCAATAGATTGTGGCTGACAGTGTATGCAACTTTCTACACCCATCATCCCCAACCTCTCCTCAAATTCTTCTCTGGGGTCATGATTGTTCACTAAACTTACTCAAACATTGAAATTCATTTTAGGGTCTTTTCATTTATAGGCTGTGGCCTTCCCCTAAAGATTGTCATTCAGGTGGTATTTATTTTTTAATATACATTTAAACATTTTTAGTTGCAAATTTTTCCCTCCCTCCAGCCCCTCTTCTACCCACTGAGAAGGCAAGAAATACAATACCCATTATACATCATGAAGTCATGAGAAATATTTCCACATTGGCCATGTTTTGGGTGGGGCAAGAAAAATAAAGTGGAAAAAATGTACTTCAATCTGCACTCAATTTCTCAGTTCTCTCTCTCTGGAGGTGGATAGCCTTTTTCATCATAATTCCTTTGGAATTGTCAGACCATTGTCTTGCTCCAAATAATTAAGTCTTTCACAGTTGATTATTGCTGTAATATTACTATTACTAAAAACAGTGCTTTCCTGTTTCTATTCACTTCCTTTTGTATCAGTTGATGTGTCTTCCCAGATTTTTCTGAAACCAGCCTTTTCCTCATTTCATACAGCACAAGAGTGTTCGATCATAATAATTTACCACAATTTGTTCAATCATTTCTGAATTTATGGGCAGTCTTTCCATTTACAATTTTTAAGTGTTTATTTTTGTTTACTGTGTGCCAGGTACCATATTAGAAAAGACATTTTCAAGGAAGACATTTCCCCATAGGCTGATTGGACACCAAATTTAGAATCAGAAGACCTGGGTTCAAATGTGAATTCTACCAATTATTGACTTGGGGAAGTTACTTAATTCTTTCTCGGGTTCCGTTTCCTCATTTGCAAAATTATCATATTGGACTAGAGATTATTTCTAACTCTAAATCCTAAGGTCAGCAAAAAACTGACTTCTGGGGGCACCTGGGTAGCTCAGTGGATTGAGAGTCAGGTCTAGATATGGGAGGTTCTAGGTTCAAATCTGCCCTCAAGCATTTCCCAGCTGTGACCCTGGGCAAGTCACTTGACCCCCATTGCCTAGCCCTTACCACTCTTCTGCCTTGGAACCAATACACAGTATTGATTTCAAGACGGAAGGTAAGGGTTTATTAAACAAAAAAAAACTGAGTTCTCTCCTTCCTGCCATTCACATTCCTCCTCTGATAGTGAAGAAAAGAAAAATAAAACTATTTTCTTTTTTAAATTTCAAATACAAATCATTTTCCAATTGATAAAAGTCAAAGGATATGAATAGGCAATTTTCAGATGAAGATGCTATATAGTCACTTGAAAAAATGTTCTAAATATCTCTTGATTAGAGAAGTGCAAATTAAAACAACTCCAAGGCATCACCTCATAATTCTCAGATTGGCTAATATGGCAGAAAGGAAAATTAATAAATGCTGGAGTGGTGTGGGGAAAATTGGGACACTAATGCACTGCTGGTGGAGTTATGAACTGATCCAACCATTCTGGAGAGTGATTTGGAACTATGCCCAAAGGGCTTTAAAACTGTACTACACCCATTGATTCAGAAATACCACCACTAGGTCTGTATCCCAAAGAGATTTTTAAAAAGGGAAAAGGACCTGTTTGTACAAAAACATTTATAGTAGCCCTTTTTGTGATGCCAAAAAAGTAGAAACTGAAGCGATATCCATCAAAAAAACCTTTTTCAACACAGAAAATACAACTGCTTGATCACATGGGTTGATGGGGATATGACTGGGGATGCAGACTCTAAACGATCACCCTGGTGCAATTATCAATAATGTAGAAATAGGTCTTGATCAATGACATATGTGAAACCCTGTGGAATTGTGTGTTGGCTATGGGAGGGGATTGGGGAGGGGAGGGAAAGAACATGAATCATGGAACCATGGAAAAATATTCTAAATTAATTAATTAAATAAAATTTTTCAATTAAAAAACCCTTTTCTAGAGGTATTGTAATATATTTATATTGTAAAAAAGGGTATGCTTTATTGTTAAGCAAAATAAATTTCTGTACTGAATTTCTGAAAATTTTCTATATAGAGAATATAAATAAATAAAAATATATATACATTTTCTCTCTCCTACCTCCGGCTCTAAATCCCTTTGTCTCCCTGAGACCTCAGCTATGCCATGCATTAGCTGTGCAACCTTAGGCAAGTCACTTCCCAGCTTCTCTGGGCCTCAGTTTCCTCATATGGAAAATAAGAAAATGATCCCTAAGGTCCCTTCTAGCTCTGATTTTTTCAACTATTAGCTTTTCTTGGAAATCCATTCCAGAGTTTTGCCAGTTAGGAATGGCTGTCTATTCAGAGAGACAATATAGTTTAATCATTTCCATTTACATCACACTTTGAGGTTTTTTTCTCTCTCATTTGATACCTCTAAAGACCCTGTGAGGTAGGGGTTATTTTTATCCCCACATTTTGGTTGCTGTCTAGTTGTTTCCATCATGTCCAACTCTTCCTGACCCTATTTGAGGTTTCCTTGTCTAGGATACTGGGGTGGTCTGCCATTTCCTTCTCCAACTCATTTTATAGAGGAGGAAACAGAGGCCAGCCCAGGTTAAATGACTTGCCCATGGATACACAGCTAATATTCTCATGTTAAGGTGAGGAAACTGAAGCTGACAGATATTAGGTGACTTGCCCAGGATCACTCAGAGAGTAAGTTATCTGAGATATGATTCTAAGTCAGGTTTTCTGAATCCAAGCTCTGTGCCTCATCTATCACACTACTAGGCTTCCTTAAAGAGTAAGCACCAACCTTAGAGCCAAGAAGCCTGGGGTTCAAATCCCACCTCTGAGCTTTACTAGCTATGTGACCTATGGTATTTTAGACAACTCTCAAAGACAATAATGATTTGTTAATAAGATGAATTGCTATTGTATGTTTTAGAAAGGAATTCCCTACCTAGATAAAATGATAGGTAACACCACCCCCTATTTATCCTGGGGACTTGGGTTGGGGGAGCTTTTCTAGACTCTGGGATTGGGGAAGTGAAGATTGCTCAGGGACCAGAACATATATTTCCATATATTTTGTAACTGAAGACCCCCACCACCTTTCTCCTTCAATTAATCCCTACTTAGAAACAAAGAATGCAAGATGCAAATAGGGTGACATCTGGCTTATAATGATCCCATTTCCTCTTATCATAGAAAGCCACCTTGAGCAACCACATGGGCTCTGATGGTCTTCCCTAGTGATGGATGGTCCCCTTTTGTCTGGAGACATAGATCTGGGGAGCCCCTGGTTTTGTTATCCATCTGCCTCCCTGCCTTCCAATCTGTCACCACTTCTGGACAATTTAATCACTCTAATGATGCTGTCAACAGAGAGCAAACCCCATCATTGCTGCTCCTCAGACTTGAGGCCATTGGAAAAGAAAGATAGGATTTAATTCATTTTGATAAATACTTATGAAGCACCTACCGAGTGCAAGTCAGAAATAGTGTGACACGGTGGTTCGAGGGAACACTTGGAGTCAGCATCTCTGGGTTTAAGTCTGACACATAATGACTATGTATCCTTGGGCAAGTCACTTAACCCTCAGTGCCCTGGGTAACTCTCTTAAGACTACAAATTATAGAGACTAGCTGCATGGATAAATGGGATTTCCAGATTGGAACTTGTCTCACCATAGATGAAATTCCATGTTCAAAGACACATCTAGGCTAGACACTGAGGCTACAAAGGCAAAAATGAAACAGTTCTCTAGTTGCTGAACAATGGTAAAGGCTAAGCAATGGGGGTTAAGTGACTTGGCTAGGGATGCACAGCTAGGAAATATTTGAGGCTAGTCCCTTCTATCTCTAGACCTTGTTCTCAACCCACTGAACCACTTAGCTGCCCCTGCTAAGGGTTGTTTTCTTTCTTTCTTTCTTTCTTTCTTTCTTTCTTTCTTTCTTTCTTTCTTTCTTTCTTTCTTTCTTTCTTTCTTTCTTTCTTTCTTTCTTTCTTTCTTTCTTTCTTTCTTTCTTTCTTTCTTTCTTTCTTTCTTTCTTTCTTTCTTTCTTTCTTTCTTTCTTTCTTTCTTTCTTTCTTTCTTTCTTTCTTCTTTTTTTCTTTCTTTCTTTCTTTCTTTCTTTCTTTCTTTCTTTCTTTCTTTCTTTCTTTCTTTCTTTCTTTCTTTCTTTCTTTCTTTCTTTCTTTCTTTCTTTCTTTCTTTCTTTCTTTCTTTCTTTCTTTCTTTCTTTCTTTCTTTAACAATATCCCAGATACTGGACTAAGTGGTGGAGATACAAATTCAAGTAAGAAAAATAATACTCGACCTCAAAGATCTTACATTATAATTCATCATTTACCTATTTCTCAGTTTCTTTTTTTAAAAAGTCTGATAGGTGGATATAGATATAGATTTATATATGACTCTGAGGTGGCTTAAATGACAATACAGTAGTGGCCTGGCAGAGAGAATGGCTAAAAGAAGGTAGTTTACTGTAGAACCTAGTTTAAGAGAGTTCCTGGTAGGGTGATGAGCTCCCTGGAGGATGGGTGCTCCCTATCAAAATCAAAGATGAAAAACCGGCTCTTCAACACTTTTTGAACTAAAGTCACTTACCAGAAGTTGTAGGGAAGCAGAGGAAGTGCTGAGTCCTCCGGCTAGGGAGTGTGGCTAATTTTTCCACCATGGTGTATGTAGGATAGCACATACTCACCAGATAGAAGGTCCTGCCAGTCAATTTAGTGAAGCTGGGTTGTGTTTTTTTTTAATTGTTAAGAAAAGGTTGAAATTCTGAGTCACATAATTCATGTTACCATTTGCAGAAACTTCGAGCTGACTTGCAGGAGGATATTTATTTTTTATCCTAGAAAGTCAGAGCTAAAAGTGATCCTCATGATTATCTGACTGTCTCATTTTCCTGATAGAGAAATGGAGATCTCAAATAAAAAATGTGACTGGTCCAAGCTCACAAAACCCATCAATGGGGAGATGGGGGCTGGAGACCAGGTCTTTGGACTCCCTAGATGAGGGCTCTTTCCTTGGCTTCAAGCTGATTGTCTGTAATAACAAAGCCTTTACCCTCTCTTGAAATTACAGGGAATTTGTAAGCTAAGGACATACCACAAACATCTAATTCCAAATAAAAGGGAAATGGAAAAGTCTCTCTCAGTAACCAAAGGGAGCTTCTTCAGGTTCACCTTTTGCTTATTATAGATGTCAGAAGATTTCATATCCAGAACACCTGAAATAAACAAAAATGAAAGTGACTGAGGTAAGGGACATTTGTTGAACCGAGAAAACAAACCAAAACTTTGCTTATCTCAAAATATTTAGCACCTGGGACATACAGAACTAAGAGAGTCTAACAAAAGAGAGAAAGGAGCTGGCGGTTTAAATTCCTGGAAAACACTTTAAAATGGCATTACTAGTCTTTAGTGGAAGAAAAGATAATGCACATGGGAGAGAAAGGTTATTATTACCTCTGTCAGCCTCCTTTGGGGTTTTCAGGAACATTGGAATGGATATAACAATTTCTGGAAAAGGTGTCTACTGAACACCAGCCCTCGTCCCCATCTGTACCTGTCACTTCTCTGGGACAATGGAGTCCATTGGGAGAAGCTATGTGTCATTTGCACATTTCTGTGGGGAATGAGGAGGAGGGGAAGGGAGGAAATAGGTGGGGAATGTGGAAAAGTGCAAGGAGGTTTCCCAGAGGGAGATGCTTAAAGAGGCACCAGAAAACTAGAGGGACTTTATCTCTTTCTTGTTTGAACTGCTATAATAATTGTACCTTAAAACCTCTTTTCTGGTGGTTATCTTTTAATCAACCATCAATCAGGATGTATTTATTCACCTCCTATTATATGCAGGAGCTAGGAATATAAGTATATGATGGCTAGGTGGCCTAGTGTATAGAGTACTGGACTTGGGATCAGGAAGACTCAATATGGCTTTAAATCTGGCCTCCAGAAAAAAAAAAATTGGCCTCAGACTCTTACTAGCTATGTGAGTGATCCTGGGTAAGTCACTTAACTTTGTATGCCTAGGTTTCTTCATCTATAAAATGAGCTGGAGGAAGAAATGGCAAACCATTCCAGTATCTTTGGCAAAAAATCTCAAATAGGGTCACAAAGAGTGAAAGACTGAACAATAACAAAGGAACAGAAGTGAAAAGAAAGAAAGAGAGAGAGAACTAAAGAAAGTGAGAGGGGAGGAGGGAGGAAGGGAGGAAGAAAGAAAGGAAGGAAGAAAGGAAGGAAGGAAGGAAGGAAGGAAGGAAGGAAGGAAGGAAGGAAGGAAGGAAGGAAGGAAGGAAGGAAGGAAGGAAGGAAGGAAGGAAGGAAGGAAGGAAGGAAAGAAGGAAAGAAGGAAGGAAGGAAAGAAGGAAGGAAGAAAGGAAGAAAGAGAAAGAAAGAAAAGAAATAAACAAGGAACTTACATTTTAATAGAGGCTACCAGAAGTACATATAAACATATATACAATATAACTATGAAGCTAATAAAGATAAATATGTGCAAAATAGCTAAATACAAGGTGGTTTGGGGGAGAGATGACACAGTGGTTGGGGTGGGGTGGCTCAGGAGTGGCTTCATGAAGAATAAGTTGATGGAGTTACAGCATAAAGAAAGAGAGCCTCTATGAAATGGAGATAAGAAGGGAAAGCCTTCTGGCCACATGGGCTACCCAAGACAAAGATATGGAGCTGGAGGATGGAGTGTTGCCTGTGAGGAACAACAATTTAGCTGGATCACAGAATGGGGAATGGCAATGTCCTGAGAGGATGAATGTTTTGAACTCGGGTCTTCAGGGCTTTCTCTGGAATCAAGTCTTCCTGACTTCAGACCCAGTGCTGTATCCCATGTACCACCTGGTTGCTGCTGCAGAACATACAAAGAGACGGATCAGAGATCAGTATTTGAAAGCTACATGATGGCCTCCCAGAGGGACATTCTGTGATTATTCCCCATTCACTGGTTTATTGGTATGTCTTCCTTAATGGAATGCAGTCAGGGAGGAAGAGCCAGACCAAGGACTGATCTGGCTGATAACTACCTTTCCTCCCCTTAAAACCTTACCTTCTACCTTAGAATCTCTTCTGAGACAGAAGATTGGCAAGAGCTAGGCATTGGGGGTTAAGTGACTTGCCCAAGGTCACGTAGCTAGGAAGTCTCTGAGGCCAGATTTAAACCCACGATCTCCTGACTTCAGACCTGGCACTCTGTCCTCTGTGCTGCAGCCAGCTCTGTCGAGATAGCCAAGCAAAAAAACTTTTCCCTCACCTGACTGGTGAACTAGAACCACTTCAGAATGCCAAAGTAATTGTCCAACAGAGAGATGGACGCTTCCATTCCACATCATTGTGCCCTTCTGGGAGCAGGGTCTCCTGCAGTATCCTTCATTCAGGGGATTGCTTCAGCACCTTCCTAACCCTTAACCCAACTGATAAATGGATGAGTTTACTGTGTGTGTGTGTGTGTGTGTGTGTGTGCTTTTCTGCCACTGTAACTTTTTTCTTTGCATGATCCTTTAGATCCATTAAAACATGGAGAATTAAGAAATGCTGAGCTGAGGGGGCAGTTAGGTGGCTCAGTGGATTAGAGAGCCAGGCCTGGAGGTGGAGGTCCTGGGTTCAAATCTGACCTCAGATACTTCTTATCTGGATGACCCTGGGCAAGTCACTTGACCCCCATTGCCTAGTCCTTAACCCTCTTCTGCCTTGGAACCAATACGCAATAGTGATTCTAAGACAGAAGGTGAGAATTAAAAAGAAAAAGAAAGAAAGAAATGCTGAGCTAAGCCATAGAAGATGTTTTATAATCACAAACTATATAAAAATGCAAGCTGTTATTATCTCATGAAGGCACAAAAAAAGAGATAGGAGAAACAAAGAGAAAAATTAATTTAATAGATGGTTCTGTTTAGTCTTGGTTAGTTGGGTCCTGGTTAATTGAGGATTTTGTCATCCATTTTAAAATTAGCTTAGATTTACAAAATTTTCATTAAACACAACTTTCTCAAAGACATTGTTTGCATAAAGCACATATATCTGATGCATCTGTGAGGTCACCAATTCATTCCATTTTTCCCTTTTAAAACCCTTCCGTCTTAAAATCAATCCTGTGTATTGGTTCCAAGGTAGGGAAGAGTGGTGAGGCTTAGGCAATGAGGATTAAGAGACTAGCCTAGAGTCACATAGCTAGGAAGTACCTGAGGCCAGATTTGAACCCAGGATCTAGGCCTGGCTATCCATCCACTGAGGTACCTAGCTGTCCTCTGCTCATTCATTCTTAATGCATGATATATGTTGAATCATGAAAAGATTTCCAGAGCCTTAATTTAATTTTTTAAACCCTTACCTTCTGTCTTAGTAACAATTCTAAAACAGAAGGACAAGGGCTAGGCAAATGGAGTTAAGTAACTTGCCCAGGGTCACATAGCCAGGAAATGTCTCAGGTCACATTTGAACCCAGACTCTCCCAACTCCAGGCCTGGCGCCCTCTCCACCTTGCTACCTAGCTGCCCAGAGCTCTAATTTTAAAAACAAACTGAATGGGGCTTGGGGGAAGATTTGCAATCATGAGAGGAAGAGCAGTGGACTCTGTTCCCAAACAGAGGCAATTAGCACCCTAAGAAAGCCTGGATTTGGGGGTTTAGGAAGAGCAAGCTTTAGTTAAGGTAAAAAATAGAGGGAGTTACCAGGAAACTGGTGAGTCATTTCTAGGGCAGAGGAAGGTGTACATGGAGTGCCAGGCTTGGGACGATAATATGCCATAATAACTCACATTACTAATGATATGTGCTGAAATGTACAAAATGCTTTCCATATATTGTCTCATTTGGCCCTTTCAGCATCTCTGTGAGTTATGTAATATAGGAATTTATTGTTGTTGTTGTTCAGTTGTGTTCGATTCTTCATGACCCCAATTTGGGATTTTCTTGGCAAAGATACTACAATGGTTGGCCATTTCCTTCTCTGGCTCATTTGACAAATGAAGAAACTGAGGCAAACAGGGTGAAGTGACTTGCTTAGGGACACCCACCTAGGAAGTGTCTAAGGCTGGATTTGAATTCAGGTCTTCCTGACCCCAGGTCTGACACCCCCTAAGGAATTAGCATCTTCATGCTAAAGATGAGGAAGGTGAGACCAGCAGGGTTAAGGGGTTTGCTCAGGGTTCCATAGCTAGGGTCTGCAGCTGGATTGAAACTCATGAAGTTGAGTCTTCCTGATTTTTAGCACTGTGCTCTATCCACTGAGCGGCCCAGAATTAGGGGTGAATAGCCTTGTACCAAAGATCAGGAAGATGAGGCTGAGAGGTGGGATTGAAAGGGAGACAGCAAGCCTCAGGATCACCATCCAGATTCATGTCTTCTGTCTCTATAGTTAGTTCTCATTCATTCATTCCTCTGCTTCCCTCCCACCCCCTTCTCCCCCTGCTCCCCATTTTTTGAGATCTACTTTCCCTGTCTTGCCTAGACTGGAAGTACAATGTGGCCATACATGGACAGGATCCAATACTCATCATAGAAGCTTTAACGAGCACTGTTTTACTATTCTGGGCTCCTCCTTTGGCATTATGAGAACTTTCCACCCATGGTATGGTACTCAGACACTCAAATGACTTTGGCCCTACTATATCTCAGAGTTCTTGAATTCAAGGTTTCTACCAGCCTCAGCCTCCCCAGCAGCATGGGCCACTGTGCCCAGATCACAACTGCCTTCCAAAGCAGCAGGAGTTTTCCTGGTTCCTAATCCATTCCAACAAGGCTTTTTTACCTTTTAGGAAGGATTTGTTAGAGAAACTACAAAGGAGAACTAAGGCCATTTTTGGAACTGAAGATTTCAAAAAAATAAAAACAAAACCCCAAACATTTTCTATTTTCTTTTCATCCAAAACAAGACAAAGGTATTTTCCAAGATCTAAAAAAAAAAAACCTAGCAACAGTTAAACCTGGGAAGATGATACAAGGGCTGGCTTATTTCCTCCCCTAACCAAATGGCATTTTTAAAAAACCCTTACCTTTCATCTTAGAATTATTACTGTGTGTTGGTTCCAAGGCAGAAGAGTGGTAAGAGCTCAGCAATGGGGGTCAAGTGACTTGCCCAGGGTCACACAGCTGGGAAGTATCTGAGGCCAGATTTGAACTTAGGACCTCCCATCTCTAGGTCTGGCTCTCAATCCACTGAGCCACCCAGTAGCCTCCCCAAATAGCTTTAAAAAAATCAATGAACTTAAAAAAAAATCTGAAATGTTTAGATGGGTCATTTCTAAAATATATGCCTTCCCAATTTGAAACTATGTCCAAAGGGCACTAAAAGACTGATTGCCCTTTGATTCAGCCATAGCACTGCTGGGTTTATACCCCAAGAGATCATAAAAGAAAAAGACTTGTACAAGAATATTGATAGCTGCACTCTTTGTGGTGGCCAAAAATTGGAAAATGAGGGGATGCCCTTCAATTGGGGAATGACTGAACAAATTGTGGTATATGTTGGTGATGGAATACTATTGTGCTCAAAGGAATAATAAAGTGGAAGAATTCCTTGTGAACTGGAACAACCTCTAGGAATTGATGCAGAGTGAGAGGAGCAGAACCAGGAGAACATTATACATAGAGATGGATACACTGTGGCACAATTGAATGTAATAAACTTCTCTACTAGCAGCAATGCAACGATCCAGGACAATCCTGAGGGTCTTACGGGAAAGAACACTATCTACATCCAGAGGAAGAACTGTGGGAGTAGAAACACAGAAGAAAAACAACTGCTTGATTACATGGGTCTAGGGGATATGATTGGGGATACAAACTTTAAATGAACATCCTAGTGCAAACATCAACAACATGAAAATAGGTTTTGATCAAGAACACATGTAATACCCAGTGGAATTGCATGTCGGCTACGGGAAGGGGTGGGGGGAGGAGAGGGAGGGAAAGAATATGATTCTTGTAACCAAGGAATAATGTTCCAAATTGACTAAATAAAATTTTAAAAAATAAATAAGTAAATAAAAATGGGCATTGGTTTAAACACCAAATAAAATAAAATATATGCCTTCCCCAACTCTTCCCAGTTTTTCAGTCTTGGCCCAAGGTAGCTATCTTTTGTGATATCTCAAGATAATTGGACATTAATAAGAGTCTGATGATAAAACATGGAAACATCCAGTGATTCTCAGCAGATGTCCTTGGGCAGCCAAGAGGATCTTTGTCCGTAGAACTTGCCCATACTCAAATCTTCTCTCTAATATGAGAGATTTAACACACCTTGGTGAGTCCTCAGGAGCAGGAAAGTTGTCATTCATTTCCATTTGGGTGATGATTGGTGCCCTTCCTAACATTTCATGAGGCTCTTTCCCATTTAAATGTCTGTGGCAGTGGGCAGAACGGATCCTCCCTGTGAAGAATGCAAAACAAGTGGAATTGAAGCACTCAGCTGTGGGGAGGGAGGAGAAGATCTGCCAAAAGCCTTGACATTTGTCTCACTCTGCTTTCAGATCTAATCTTGTCAAAGGAGAACTGGCATTTTCCTTTTTTTAAAAGAAGAGAACTGATTTACATTTGCCTTTTTGACAATGCCTTCTGTACAATTAGAAGGAGCTTTAAAGAGTTGTCATTATCTTTTAAGAAATCCAAGTCTCTGCTTTCTGATAGCTCCTTATGTTTCCAGGAAGGAATAATTACACGTCCATATTGGCCGTTTTTGTATAATTCCCAGACAGATGATTGATCACAAGAGTCCGCGTTCCCCTGTATAACTGTGCTCAGGGCAGGGACCACAGGTCCCCATTCTCTAAGGTCTGTCAAGGTCACTGGATGATTAATGATTCATAAAATGTTCATCTGGGACAGGCGCTATGCTCATGTCCTTCTGGACAAAGGCTGGATATGCAATACAAAGACAACTGTGGCGCTTTCTCTCAGACTTTTAGGAAATCCTATGAGATGACATGATTCATGCCCCAGTGAGCCGGATTTAGAGAATCTTCTTAGAGCAAATCGACTCATGCAGTTGACCTTTGAGGCTGTGTGATAGTGGACCCGAATACTCTGGGGACAGAAAGGGATATCCTTTGTGGTAAAAACACTGGAATTCTGGCTTGTCAGTCTCTTATGAGTTTAATCAGCATGAATTAAATTCATGACAAGATCACGAGTTCTTTAACCTTAGATCCTTGAACTTGTTTTTCATGTTTTGATAATATATTTCATTTTAATTGGTTTTCTTGATGATCTGATATGTTTTATATATTTAGAAACATTTTTTTCCTGGGGGCATCTAGGTGGTTCCATGGATTAAGAGCTAGGACTAGAGATGGAGAGGTCCTAAATTCAAATTTAGCCTCAGACACTTCCTAGCTGTGTCTTCCTAGTCAAGTTGCTTAACCCCCATAGACCAGTCCTTATTGCTCTTCTGCCGTGGAATCAACACATTCTAAGATGAAAGGTAAGGATTATTAAAAAAAAAAACATTTTTTCTGAGAAGGGGTCCATAGATTTCATCTGACATGACACAAAAGAGGTGAAAAATCCCTGGCCCTAGCTTTTGTTCACAACCTGGATGGATAGATAGAGTTTCTGAATCTGCAAAGCCGAAAACAAGATCTAGGATCCAAGGTGACCTGTCTAATGTGGGACACTTGGTAAAGGTCTGTCTGAAACAGCCTATCCCTTCCTTACGACAATCCCCAGTGTGAATGTAAGCTCCTTACAGACGAGCTTAAGGGTAGAGATCTTGTCCTGTGATCACAGCTAGCACTTATATAATGCTTTAAGGGTTATAAAGCATTCTACAAATATTATCTCATTTTTAATCCTCACAAGAGTAATGTGCCAATATAGTCCCCAGTTAATAGATGAGGGAACTGAGGCTAAGAAAGGTCAAATGACTTGCTCAGTTGGTAAATGTCTGAAGGTTGGATTTGAACTCATCTGTCTTCCAGGGTAGCTAGGTGATACAATGGTTAGAGTACTAGGCATAGAGTCAGGAAGATCTGAGTTCAAATCCTGCTTCAGACACATACTAGCTGTGTGACCCTAGGCAAGTCACTTAACCCTATTTGTCTCATTTTCCTCATCTGTCAAATGATCTGGAGAAGAAAATGGCAAACCACTCTAGTATCTTTGCCCAGAAAAGCCCCAAAAGGGGTCATAAAGAGTTGGACATGATTGGAAATGACTACAACAACTTCCTGACTTTGAGTTCACTGCTTTACACCACCCAGCTGGATGTATAGCTTTCTATCTCCTCTGTGCCCAGCATGGTGCCTTGGGTATATTATCTTATGCATACATATATACGTGTAGTGTTTATTAAATATTACGTATTGCATAATGTTTGTTAAATGAATGAGTACATGAAGGCATGACCTAAAGTCAGGACCATTCCTAGAGTCCAGGACTAGGGGAAGCTCTGATTAATCAGAGTCCAAAAGACTTTTGCTCTTGTAAGGAACTGCTTAGAGCTGGAGAAATCCGCCTGGAGAAGCATGTTTCCCCAGGTAGAATTGTTCTATTTATTTAACTGGTCAGTTATCAACTAATCTAATACCCTCATTTTATGGCTGAGGAAACTGAGGGTTTAAGTCCAGGTAGAATTCTGACCAAAGTCCCAGATCCTTTAAGACCAAAATGTAGAAATCTCTGGTCTTAGCTGTGTCCTTCTAGTTTGAGGAACGTGGTCCTTCTGTCAAATGCAAAAGTTGTTCAGTGACAGATGGCCCCTAAGGGACTGGGGGAAGGGCTCTTGAAACTTCAGCTAAGGGCAGAGTCTCTCAGTGACCCCAATTCATATCCATTTAAATTCTGATTCAATTTCTGCTCATGATTTGTGAACCAATATTCTCAGGGTGGCCCAGGAATCAGGCACGGCAGAATTACCTTAGGATATTGTAGAAGGGAAACCTTATTACCCTGCAGTCCAGATTGACAGCATTATGATGCTGTGTTCTCAAATCTAGCACATGCACTCACACACACTATTTGGCCAATAAAATGTCTGTACTACCTCTTCCCATTTTCTTCAGATGCCCTTGGCTCTCAGTCTTCTGGGCCACCTCGATGCCCCTAGATTTTGTTCTGTTCCATGGTTGGGGGCAGGAGAGAGGCAAGAAGAGAGGGAGAGATTTTGTCCTTTGTCCTCAACTAATTCTGCTGATGTGGTCATGGTAGACAAGGACAAATGACAAATTGTTAATGTGTTAACAAGGTGTTAACAATTACTGGTTTCTTCACAAGTATGAAAATCTTTCTCTTATTGAATCTAACAGGAGCAATGTCATTGGTGGAATAGAAAAATTGGTCTTACCAGTTGAGTATGTTCCAGAATGCCAAGTCATAAACTGGCTAATGGAGGACCCATTGTTTACCTCTTGAGGAGGAGGGGATTTTTTTCCCCTTACACCCCAGTCGCTGGCCATGGTGTCTAGTAGGAGAGCTACTCCCCCCTGGAGGGAAACCTACCATTTAACACATGGAGAGAAATTGAAGCCCCAAAGGATGCTACCTAAAGATCATAGGATTAAGAGCTGAAAGGAACACTAGAGATCTTTTAGTTTAACCCTCCTCATTTTTCAGATGAAGAAATTGACATTCAAAGAGGGTAAGGGACTTTCCTCGGATCAACAGAAGAGCTAATAAATTATCAATTTAAGATGAAAAACATTTTTTTCTTCTCTTCTTCAAAATCTCTAGAAATCAGAGAGGATTGTGTCCTCAGGAAAGGAAGTTCCACAGGGGAATTTAGTTAAAAGTGATAGATATGTCTATTCATTTTAGGTGGGAAAATGTTTTCTTCCTTTCATCAAAATATGAAGAAATCAGAGAAGACTTGTGTTCTTAGAATTTAGGGTTCTCTTCAGATAGTTAGTGAAAGTGGTAGGTGTGGCTATTCATTTCAGGTGACTCATTCTTAGGGTGCTGAGGCTGTGCACAATCAAGTTGAAGAACACTTAAAAACCCTTATTTTCTGTCTTAGTAACACTTTTTTATTGAAAATTTTTATTTAATTAATTAATTTAGAATATTTTCCCATGGTTACATGATTCATGTTCTTTCCCTCCCCTTAGCAACAATTCTAAGACAAAAGGCAAATGGGGTTAAGTGACTTGCCTAGAGTCACATAACCAGAAAGTGTCTGAAGTCAAGATTAGAACACGGGTCTTTCTGATTCCAGGTCTGGTATTCTATCTGATCCACTGTGCCACCTAGAGCACTTATTTAATACCTTTCAGTGTAGAGAGGTACTGGGAGTTAGTACAGTCAGGGAAGCCCTCATCTATCCAGTCCCAGTATATCAATAATGATCATAACTAACATTTATATAGCTTTAAATTTTGCAAAGAAATTTTGATCCTTACCACCTGAGAGGTAGGCACTCTTATTATCCTTATTTTACAGATGAGGAAACTGAGGCAGAAAGTGATTTTTGTCTAGAGACCCTTGGCTAGTAAATGTGTGGTGCTGAATTTAAACCCAGATCATCCTGCTCCAGGTCCAGACCTACATCCCCTGTGCCATCTAGCTGTCTGATATCGATGCTATTCTTGGAGCAGGGCTCAATCCTGGACTCCAATAACGAAGGGCATCTTGGAGCTTGGCTGTTGTGTGGACAGTAACCCTGCCAGGAATTCCAGCAGGATGCTTGTGTCAGAGTCTGCAAAGGCGATTAGCAAAGCCAGCTCTCAGACTAGACATTGGGGGGATTTGGACACTAATGTGCTAATAGCCTGGCAGCTAGGATTAGATGATATGAACTGCTTATGGTCCCACCTCTTGGAAGAAAGCAGCAGTTGCTCTTACAGAGACCTTGGAGGGAACAAAGGAGTCACTCAGTCTTGGTGGTTCCAGTGGTGCCCTTCCATAATCTGCATGTATGCAAACGACTAAATTGTACATTTAGAACTCTAGGGACCTAACAGACAGCTCCATATTCAATGAGATATGGTTAAAATGGTGACGGTAGAATCTTGTGATTTTTGAGCTCTGAAGACCTGGAGGACCTTTGATCATTTCTAATCTGGACTGCTAAAGCCTAGCGTTTATTATTTTTCTTTAAGTTCTACTGGGTTACTTTGACTCTCTTAGATACTTAACAATTGGGTGAACTTGGACAAGTTACTTAGACCAATTTGCCTCAGTTTCTTTATCTGTCAAAAGAGTCAGAGAAGGAAATGGCAAACCATTCCAGGATCTTTACCAAGAAAACTCCAAATGGGGTCACAGAGATGATTGAAAAATGACTGAAAAACGACAATGCGAATGTTATATCTGCAGTAAGAGTAGGAATGATCTGATCATAAAACCTGGATATTATTATTATTTTAGGATTATGGATCTGGAGCTGGAAGGGATCAGAGACCATCTAGTCTGGCTCTCTCACTTTAGGGAGAAAGAAACTGAGACACAGTGGTGGGGATGTGATTAGCATGAGGTCACACAAACTGGGATATGAACTCAGGTCAGAGTCAGGAAGTAAGGAAGAGTGAACTTTATGAGTTCCTGTCTGGCCTCAGACACTTACTAGTTATGTAACCCTCAAAAAGCCACTTCACCATGATTGCCTTAGTTTCCTCATAAGTAAAATGAGCTGGAAAAGGAATTGGTAAACCACTCCAGAGTCTTTGCCAAGAAAACTCCAAATGGGATCAAGAAGAGTCATACACTGTAAAATTATATTTCTAGATTTCAAATAAAAATCACCATATCTTATTTGTTTAAAAAAAAAGAAGAAGAAGAGTCAGACACAATTGAAAATGACTGAACAGCAACTCTTTGACCCATACAGAAATAGGTAAATTAGCTGTTTAGGAAAAGATCAATATAGTCATAGAACTCAATCTGATCTTAGAAATTATCTAGTCCAGCTCCTGAAGACATGGGCTCAGACTTTGCCTCTGATACTTGTTGACTATGTGACTTTGGCCAAGTCTCTTCACTTCTCAGTATTCTAGGCAGCTTTCTAGTCCTCTGAGTTCTAAGGAAGGTGCCAAACTGTAGTGGTAAAGGGATTTTCCTCAGCTGGAAGTTCCCTTTACTTATGAAATCACAGATTCTGTCTCTTTCCCCTTCTCTCTCTATCATGTTTACATATATATGAAATACATTATATAGTTATAATATATAATATTATATAATGCAAAATGGTAAACTTAAATAATATAAATATTATATATAATTATAGTAAAACAAATGAGATAATCACATTGCACATAATATATTACATTTATATATAATAAACATATATTTATTTTGTATATATATATGCATCTATATACTAAAATTATTTGTGATTTTGCCAGAAAAGAGAACCTCTAGTATGGGAAATCTCTCTACCAACTTGTTTATGACACATTAACTGGGGAGGTATCTGAAGCACAGAAATTTTAAGGCCAGGATCACATAGTTATAGGGATTTGAATGCAGGTCTTTATCCAATATGAAGCTTTATTCAATCAATTAATCAGATCACAAATATTTAAGTGTTGGCTATGTACCAGGTACTGTACTAAGAGCTAGAAATATGAGTACACAGAATGAAATAATATCTACTGGCAAAGATTTTCTATACTAATGGGGGAAATAAGAAGTACATTTAAATATATTATATATATAATATTAAGCAAATTAAAAATATATACAAAGTTAAATAAAAGGTAGTTTGGGATGGAGAGCACTAATGATTGGAAAATCAGGAAAAGCATCATATAGAAAATGGTCTTTGAACTGTGTCCAATCTTTCCATCCATTTATCTGTCTATCAATTATCTCTAATTATATATATCTATCATTTATTTATCTAGTTCTCTATTATCTATCTCTCTATCATGTGTCTTATTTCTTTATCATCCATCTCTATCTCTGTTGTTATTGTTGAGTTGTTTTAGTCATGTCTGACTCTTCCTAATCTTATTTGGGGTTTTCTTGTCAAAGATACTAGAGTGGTTTGACATTTTCCTCTCTAGTTCTTTTTACAGATTAGAAAACTAACGCAAACAGGGTTAAGCAATTTGCCCAGGATCACACAGCTAGTAAGTGTTTGAGGCCAGATTTGAACTCACAAAAATTAGTCCCCTGACTCCAGGCCTGGTGTTCCATCCACTGTATCACCTAGCTGCTATCTCTATCTCTATCTCTCTATCTATCCAGTTATCTCTATTACTATATCTATCTACCTTGCTTCCTTGCTTCCTTGCTTCCTTCCTTCCTTCCTTCCTTCCTTTCTTCCTTCCTTCCTTCCTCCCTCCCTCCCTTCCTCCCTTTCTTCCTCTCTCTTTCCCTTCCTTCCTTTTTTTCTTCCTCCCTTCCTTCCTTCCTCCCTTCCTCCCTTCCTTCTTTCCTCCCTCTCTCCCTCTCTCTCCCTTCCTTCCTTCCTTGCTTCCTTACTCTCTCTCCCTTCCTTCCTTCTTTTCTTCCTACCTTCCTTCTTTTCTTCCTTCCTTCCTACCTTCCTTCCTTCTCTTTCCTGTCTGTCTAATCTATCTATCTATCTATCTATCTATCTATCTATCTATCTATCTATCTAATCTGTCTGTCTTTTTGTTTATCTCCTATACAGTTCCTTCAAATATTTTTCAGGACCTGTGAGTTCTTCATTGTAGTCAATCCCTCCACTAACATAGATTGTAACCCCTTTACAACCCTAGAAGATGATATTTTGAGAGTGGGGGGTGAAAATTTCATCACCCTATAGCCATTCTGATGATATCTCTGACAATTTTAGTTATGTTGGTTTTCAGTATGGTAGGACTAGACAGAGGACCCACATTCACTTTTCTAGCACAATGATGCAGTAAAACTTTAGTAAAGATCTACACTCACTACTCCATTATATATTCCATATATACATGCATATAATGATATATAATATAGTATTGGGCAGTTACACTAGGTCAAATACTCAAAATAGCAGAACATCTATTTAAGCTATAATTTTCTATAGCTTAAATGATCACATTCACATAAAGTCTGTCAGTTAAATTGTCAACCAACCAATCAGCCCACATTGGTTAAGAGCCCTCAGTATGCCAGGCACTACATACACAAATACAAAAATAAAGTCATCTCTGCTTTTTAAAATATATTTGCTATTTATTTTTAACATTCTTTTCTTTTTCAATTTTGAGTTCCAGGTTCTCTCCCTCCCTCTCACCCCTCCTCTACCTGCTGAGAAGGCAAACAATATAATGTCAATATGCTTGTGAAATCATGTGAAACATAGTTCTGTATTAGCCATATAGCAAAAAAGAAATAAAGTGAGAAAATGACACTTCAGTTTTCACTCAGAGTTCATCAGCTCTCCCTCTCTCTGGAGCTGGATAGCTGTTTTCTTCGTGAGTCCTTTGGTGTCTTGGATCATTGTATTGATCAGAGTAGACAACTCTTTCACAGTTAGTCATCATTACATCATTGCTGTTACTGTGTTCCTTGATCTCAGTTCTTTTCACTATTCTTTGCATCAGTTTGTATAGGTCTTCCCATGTATCTCCTGAAATCACTCCCTCATGATTGCTTATAACACGATAGATAGTAATCCAATAACACAATACTACTCACAAATATATACCCCAACTTATTTAAAAATATATTTTAAAAGTGACATGTAAACAGTTTTAACATTCTTTTAAGAAAGTTTTGAGCTCTAAATTCTCCCCCTCCCTCCACTTGTCCCTGAGACAGTAAACAATTTGATATAGGTTATACATGGGCAATCATGCAAAACAGATTTCCATATTAATCAGGTTGTGAAAGAAAACACAGATTCCCCCTAAAACCCAAGAAAAATACAATTTTATTTTCATTTTTTTAATTGACAAATTTTATTTAGTTAATTAATTTTGAATATTTTTCTATGGTTACAAGATTCATGTTCTTTCCCTTCCCTCCTCCCACCCCCCTCCCTTAGCCAACATGCAATTCCACCGGGTTTTACATGTGTCACTGATCAAGACCTATTTCCATATTATTGATAATTGCACGAGGGTGATCATTTAGAGTCTACATTCCCAGTCATATCCCCATCGACCCTTGTGATCAAGCAGTTGTTTTTCTCCTGTGTCCCTGCTCCCACAGTTTTTCCTCTGGATGTGGATGGATGGTGTTCTTTCTTATAAGTCCCTCCGAATTGTCCTGAATCATTGCATTGATGCTAGTAGAGAAGCCATTACATTCGATTGTGCCACAATGTATTGGTCTCTGTGTACAATGTTCTCCTCGTTCTGCTCCTTTCACTCTGCATCAATTCTTGGAGGTCTTTCCAGTTCACATGGAATTCCTCCAGTTCACTAAAAATTCAGTTTTAAAAAAGTAATCTGCATTCAGACACCATCAGCTCTTTCTTTAAAGGCAAATAGCATTTTTCATCATCAGTTCTTCAGAAGTACCTTGGATCACTAAGAATAGCTAAGTCATTCCCAGGTGATTATTGTACATATGATATTACTGTTACTATGTACAGTGTCCTCCTGGTATTCCATCACAATCATATACTATAACTTCTTCAGTCATGCCCTAATTGATGAGCATCCCCTCAATTTCCAATTCTTTGCCACTACAAAAACAGCTGCTATAAATATGTGCGTACACATAGGTCTTTTCTCCTTTCATTTGATCTCTTTGGGGTGGAGTCATGGTATTGCTGTGTCAAAGGGCATGCATGTTTTTATAGCCCTTTAGACATGGTTCCAAATTGTTCTCCGGCATGATTAGACCAGTTCACTACTCCACCAGCAGTTTGTTAATGTACCTATATCCCCTCACAGTCTCTGCTTTCCAGGGGCTTACATTTTACAGGGAGAGAAAACATGTACAGACATAAGCAAATATAAAGTAAATATAAAATTAATCCAAAGTAGTTGGGGAGGGAGAAGTATGCTGGTAAATTTTTGAACTGGCCCTTTGGAAAAGAACAGCAGACACATGATGGGCTTTTAAGTTTAATGTACATTATTAAGATTTTCTTCTCCCCTTTCTTAAGTCTAGATAATCCATCAAGCCCTGGGATTTCTGGGTATGTAAATGCTCACACTGAAAATCAGACACTCAGTTCTTAGGACCTGTGTGAGCTGGCTCCAATAATCCCTGGAGGAAGCCACCAGCAGCTATTGGGGATTAGGAGACCTGCATGTAGGAAATGATACTTCAGCTGTGACTAGAAGGAAGTAAGGGACTCTCCATAGTGATGGGAGCACATTTCAGGCATGAGAGCTGGACAGCCAAGGGAAATAGACACCGAAGGGAGATGTTTGAGGAATCACAAGAAGGCCTGTTTGGCAGGATTGGGGGCGGGGGGTACGGAAACTAATGTATAATAAGGCCAGAAAGGTAAGCTGGGGATGGGTTGTGAAGGACTTTAAAAGCCAGAAGTTTGTTTTTACCCTAGAGGCAATAGGAGGTCGCTGGATTTTATTATGTAAGGTTACTTTATGAGTAGGATTTGATCAGATTTGTACTTGACTGCAATGGGCTTTGCACACGTCCAGATCACCCAAGATGGGAGCACCCATGTGGAAGATTCCAGGGACCTGCTTTTTGGAGAAAGTACTCTGCATTCTCCTACCCTGCGAGTGGGAGTAGCCTAGTTCTATTAGCTTCAGATTGGAATAGGCTGTATCCTTAAAACTACTGGACCGAGACTTGCTCAGTTCTGACCAGTGGCTTCTGAGCAGGGGTGTGGGGTGGGGAGGTCAGTCAAGGTCCTGTTCACTTCCACTATGGTGCTATGCACTGAGCTGTGTGGGAGTAAGTGGGAGTGTGCTTCACCTTCCCTTCCTCCCCACATCCCACGTTTAGGCTCTGTGGCCCTTAGGATCATGATGGGAGTTTTGATCTTTTTTTAATTTGTCTTTTCATTCTAGGTGCTGGTGATAGAGTCCCTGGACCAGCTGTGGTGACCTGGAAGCCAGGATTCCAGGTCTTGGGCTGTTGCTAGGGCTGCTGAGAAGCCCTGAGAATCCAGGGTGTCTGTGTCTCAAGCCCAAGGAAAGCTTTGGACTTGGAACTTGGTGGGATTGTGCTAAATAGAAACTGAGTTAAGCTGTGCATCTAATTCTCCTCCCCTCCTCAGAGTCTGAGGTGGTACAAGAGAGAGATTGCCAGGTATTTGGAGGGGAGTATTTGCATTTTTGTTATTACTGTGCCTTTGAAAGAAATTCTTTCTTTGTAACTGGCTGTTAAATGGTTAAATGGAAGAACCAAGATGCAAGAGATCTTAACATTGGGGGAATGACATTAGTAGCAGCTTCAGTCAGTGGTAGAGATTAGACACCCCTCCAACTCCCTTAATAAGGGTGCTGAGTAATCCTGAGGGAGGGATAAGATGTAACATACCTAGCCTTCAGGCGGGGAGACCAGAGCTGTCACTGTTGAGTGAAGAAAATCACTTTTGCAGAATTGATGGGAGTGGAGAGAAACTCAGAGCAGGATACCAATTAAGAGGTCATTGCAATAGTCCGGGAGATAATAAGGGCCAGAACAAAGGTGGAGGCTATGTGAGAAGTGAGAAGGGACAGGATATAAGGCAGGCTGTGGAGGTAAAAATGGAAGGATTTATCCACTCATACAGATAAATGTAATGCAAAGGTGAGGAGAGCAGAGGCATATAGGTAGAGTAGAGTGGAGAGGTGAGGATAACAATACTGAGGTTTCATGTGTGGAAGACCAGAAAGATGGTGGTGCTTGCAACGGATCTAGGGAGGTTTGGAAAAGGGGTGGGTTTGGAGGGAAATGAGACTGAGCTCTGTTTTGGACATGTTGGGTTTGAGAAGAGTATGGGACATCCAATTTGAAATGTCTAATAGGATGTGGGAACGTAACTTAGAAGAGATACTGAGTCTGGCTAGACATGTAGATCTGGGAGTTATCTACATTGAACCGATAATTGAACTCATGGGAACTGATGAGGTCATCAAGAGAAAGAAAGAAGAGAAAAAGAGAACAGAGCCTTGGGGATACACCATAGATAAAGGACTTGATGATCACCCAGCAAAGGTCTCTTGGACTTAGTGGTCAGACAGGAGAGAGCAGGAGTGATGGTGGCTGTGATGGTGGTGGTGGTGGTTGTAGTACAAGCAATGGTGGAGGTGGTAGTGGTGGTGGTGGCAGTGGTCCTAGTAAGTAAATAGCAAACATTTCCATAGTATTTTGGCTGGCAAAGCCTTTTATATATGCCATTTCATTTGATCCTCACAACAACCCTGTGAAGTGGGTGCTATTATTATCCCTGGTTAATGCTAAGAATGGAAAAATGATTTGCCCAAGGTCATATAAATGGCAAGTGTCTGAGTACTTAAACTCAGATCTTTCAGGCTTAAAACTAAAATCTCCTATATGTGTTGTTTGTTCCTTGGAGAGATAGTAGAGACTGTCTCTACTTTTCCATTTGTTTCCTCATTGCCAGTGCCTGACACATAGTAGGTGCATAGTAAATGTTTACTGGCTAATTTATTGATCATTTATTCCTGATTCCAAGTCTAACATCCATCCACTATCCCACCTATCATGTTAAGTTGAAATTGACAAAAAAAAAATTCAACTTTGAGCTATATGTAATAGAGATCGATGGCTTATTATATAGTCCTTTTTCCCTCTTTCTTTGTTTAGAGAAATGTTCATTTGCTTTTGTCTATCAAAATCATAATAATAAAAAGGAAATTTTATTTGAAAAAATAGATAGGATTGGGTATATTTGTATCCAGTAGGAAAGGAACCTGTAGACAGGGAATGATTGAAGATTAGAAGATCATTAAGAAGGAAATCGGCTGGAGATAACTGGAGGGGATGGAGAGGATGAAAGGGCTGAAGAGCACATGTAAAGGGATTGGTCTTGTCCAAGAGACAAGCTGCCTGATTATCATGGCCCAGAGTAAAGAAGGAGGAAGTAAGTTGTAATGTCACAAAGTTTTGAGATGAAAAGGAGAGAAGAGGGAGCTTATAGCATGTGGCCTCTGTTAGTAAAATATGAGATGAGGCCCTCAACTGAGAGAGCAATTGGGAAAGAGGAGGTGTGGAGGTCTGAGGAGAGAAGAGAAGGTTTGGAACAGCTTCTATAAGGAGTGAGATTAAAAATCAATTAGGAAGCAATAAACAGATTTGCTGGCTGCAGTGAGGGTCCAGTTGAAGTTAGATAACACATGTAATAGGTCCTGGAGCATGTCCCAATCACCTATCACTGAAGCTTTCTGAACACTGGATTCTTCTGCTATATGATTGATTGGCTACATAGCCACAACAAGTTATGTCTTTCAAAGTCCCAAAGACTGGGACAATCTTTCTCTTTCCTGCATGCTCCTTCTATGTCTATAGAGTGAAGATCACCCATAGTATGGGTGCCATGACCTGAACTGGTGAGAAGGGAAGGGCTTCCTTTTACTTGCTTTCCTTCCTACCCCTTGGCTTCAAGGGTTCTCTTGACCAGGATTTCTGTTTCTGTTCTGTGTCATTTGTCCTTCTTAGTTTCAGGTGCTGGAAGTCATCCTCACCAGACCTACAGTTTGAACCATGACAACCTTGGAAAGTAAGCTTCCAGATGGGATGTCAAAGGCTGGCAGGAAAGCCCAGAGAAGCCAGGGTGCCTGATGGAAGTTTGGATTTAGAATCTGTGACTGTCCTCTATGGGAATTAAGCAAAATTATGAACCTCATCTCCCTCCCCTCTCCAGAGACCAAGGTGGTGCAGGGAGAAGTATTAAGCCCCATGTATTGGAGGCGTAAGTTTGTTTACTTGGAATATTTTCTGAAGTAAATATTCCTTTCTAAAAGTTAACATGACTCTTAAGTGGTTAAATGGAACTGGGGTGCAGGGTAAATCATCATGGGGGCTGATGCCAAAGAGCCTAGACACCCCTATTCTTTTTAGGGGTACCAAAGAACCCTAGTGGAAGGGTGAAATGTAATATACCTGGCCTTCAGGCAGTGGACACCTTTAGTAGTTAGCATTATACATCAATAAAATATCCCATTAAAAAGTTAGAAACTGAAGAAAAAGAAATTGAAGGCATTAAAATAGGCAAGGAGGAGACCAAATTATCGCTCTTTGCAAATGACATGATGGTCTACTTAAAGAATCCTAGAGATTCAACCAAAAAGCTAATTGAAATAATCAACAACTTTAGCAAAGTTGCAGGATACAAAATAAACCCACATAAGTCATTTGCATTTCTATATAATTCCAACACAGCTCAGCAGCAAGACCTAGAAAGAGAAATCCCATTCAAAATTACCTTAGACAAAATAAAATACTTAGGAATCTATCTCCCGAGACAAACACAGGAACTATATGAACACAACTACAAAACACTTTCCACACAACTAAAACTAGACTTGAACAATTGGAAGAACATTAACTGCTCATGGGTAGGACAAGCCAATATAATAAAAATGAACATCCTACCCAAACTCATCTATCCATTTAGTGCCATACCCATGGAACTTCCAAAATTTTTTTTTACTGATTTAGAAAAAACCATAACAAAGTTCATTTGGAAGAACAAAAGATCAAGGATATCCAGGGAAATAATGAAAAAAAAAATACAAAGGAAGGGGGTCTTGCAGTCCCAGATCTCAGACTATATTATAAAGCAGCGGTCATCAAAACAATTTGGTACTGGCTAAGAGACAGAAAGGAGGATCAGTGGAATAGACTGGGGGCAAGCGACCTCAGCAAGACAGTATATGACAAACTCAAAGATTCCAGCTTTTGGGACAAAAATCCACTATTTCATAAAAACTGCTGGGAAAATTGGAGGACAGTGTGGGAAAGATTAGGTTTAGATCAACACCTCACACCTTACACCAAGATAAATTCAAAATGGGTGAATGACTTGAACATAAAGAAGGAAACTATAAGAAAATTAGGCGAACACAGAATAGCATACATGTCAGACCTTTGGGAAGGGAAAGACTTCAAAACCAAGCAAGAATTAGAAAGAGTCACAAAATGCAAAATAAATAATCTGGAATACATCAAATTAAAAAGTTTTTGTACAAACAAAACCAATGTAACCAAAATCAGAAGGGTAGCAACAAATTGGGAAACAATCTTCATAAAAACCTCTGACAAAGGTTTAATTACTCAAATTTACAAAGAACTAAATCAATTGTACAAAAAATCAAGCCATTCTCCAATTGACAAATGGGCAAGGGACATGAACAGGCAGTTCTCAGCCAAAGAAATCAAAACTATTAATAAGCACATGAAAAAGTGCTCTACATCTCTTATAATCAGAGAGATGCAAATCAAAACAACTCTGAGGTATCACCTCACACCTAGCAGATTGGCTAACATGACAGCTATGCAAAGTAATGAATGCTGGAGGGGATGTGGCAAAGTAGGGACACTAATTCATTGCTGTGGAGTTGTGAATTGATCCAGCCATTCTGGAGGGCAATTTGGAACTGTGCCCAAAGGGTGATAAAAGACTGTCTGTCCTTTGATCCAGCCATAGCACTGCTGGGTTTGTACCCCAAAGAGATAATAAGGAAAAAGACTTGTACAAGAATATTCATAGCTGCACTGTTTGTGGTGGCCAAAAATTGGAAAACGAGGGGATGCCCATCAATTGGGGAATGGCTGGACAAATTGTGGTATATGTTGGTGATGGAATACTATTGTGCTAAAATGAATAATAAAGTGGAGGAATTCCATGGAGACTGGAACAACCTCCAGGAACTGATGCAGAGCGAGAGGAGCAGAACCAGTAAAACATTGTACACATAGACTGATACGTTGTGGTACAATTGAAGGTGATGGACTTCTCCATTAGTGGCAATGCAATGTCCCTGAACAATCTGCAGGGATCTAAAAAATACTATCTACAAGCAGAGGACAAACTGTGGGAGTAAAAACACTGATGAAAAGCAACTTCTTGACTACAGGGGTTGAGGGGATATGACTGAGGAGAGACTCTAAATGAACACTCTAATGCAAATACCAACAACAGGGAAATGGGTTCGAGTAAAGAACACATGTGATAACCAGTAGAATAGTGCATCGGCTATGGGAGAGGGAAAGATGGTGGGAGGGGGGGCGGGGAGAAAAAGAAAATGATCTTTGTTTCCAGAGAATAATGTTTGGAAATGACCAAATAAAATAATGTTTAAAATTAAAAAAAAAAAGTTAGAAACTTAGTCTGTCACCTGGATTTTATTCAATGGGGAATCAATATTTAGAAAGTTCTTTTCCTGGTAGGAGGCTATTTTTTAAAATGAGCTTTTATTGATATTTTCTGGTTTTGTTTTTGTTTTTATGACACTCTAGTATCCTTTCTTTTCCCTCTCCCTCAGAGGGATCCTTTATAACAAGTAGCACTTTTTTGAAAGGAAGGAAAAAAATCAACACATTTGATCAAAGGATCATAAAGATTTGAAAACACATATATGCCTCCACATTGAGGTGTTGAAAGGCTTGTAAGAATCAGGGAATCCCTCTTGAAATCAAAGTCAAGTCACAAAAAATTTCAAACCCAAATCTGCTATTATCATGTCGGTTGGCTAATTTTTTTTCTCCTTGGTGTAGATTGAAGAACAGTAAAATACAAACAGAAACTGATGGGTCAAGCTCCTTTGAGTGGATAAAGTACAGGCTGGTATTACGAAAGGCAAAGGGAACATTAGTTGGGGAGTCATGATAATTTCTTCACTGGGAGGGAAATCCTGAGCCACTGGACTCTGGTCTTGTGTGCCAAAAAAGCAGAACTGGTCCATCTAATTGCTGTGTGCATTGGTTTCATTTGGTGGCTTAGCTGGGTGGAGCTCAGCTCTGGGAAGAGACATATTCATTTTTAGCTACCTTACCAGATTGCTAATTTTCTCTGTGGAGGCATAAATCAACATAATGACTGTAATCGTAGGATGAGGAGGCAGTTACTCTGGGACAGTTATGGCTTCTGCTGCCTTTTGGAACATTCTACCTGATATTGCTGGTTAACACTGAGAATCAGAGCCTGGAGAGGGTCAATAAAATGGAATAATTTCCTTCCAGCCCCCAGGGTGTGTATTATTTGCCAGGATAGCCTCTCAGATTTGAGATGTAGTTGTGATGTTCATGGAGAGGAGTTATGGTAAAAGTAGACATCTACATTTAGTGAGGTGGTGCATTTTAATCAGGGCTTCAACGTCATGCTAATTTGACAGTCAATTTGTCCATGGACCTGGTCTCATATGGGAATGGATGTCACATTCAACTTTGATTTAGTTTGGCTCAAAAATATATGCTGTAGGTGGCCCAGTGGATAGAGCACCAAGCCTGGAGTTGAGAGGACCTAGGCTCGGATCTGGTCTCAGACACTTCCTAGCTATGTGACCCTAGGCAAGATGTTTTACCCTTTGCCTAGACCTCCTTCTTCTGTCTTACAGTTGTTACTAAGACAGAAAGTAAGGGTTAAAAAAAAAAGAAATAGAACTATATTCTGTGGAAAACTTCAAAGCTGACCATAAATGAAACCAAAACTACATAATTATTTAGTGGTTACTCAAGGTGCAGAATGAGAAATATATTTTTGGATGTGACCAATGTGGGAATTTGTTTTGTTTAACTATATTTGTTATAAGGATTTTGCTTCTCTCTCTCTCTCTCTCTCTCTCTCTCTCTCTCTCTCTCTCTCTCTCTCTCTCTCTCTCTAGTGGAAGGGGTATGGTGTTTGACGAAAGAAGGAGGAGATAATAATAGGATTGCCTCTCCTATTTTTTTTTGAGAGAATCTTTGAAGCATTTTTTGAAGTACAGGAGAACAAAAGGAAGAATAGAAGGAAACAGACAAAAATGGCAATTTTGAAAGTTTTACCTAATACTACTTCACAGCTATCAGCCTGGCTAATGTGACACAAAAGAAAATGATAAACTGTTGTAGAGATGTGGGAAAATTGGGACATGAATGCACTGTTGGTGGAGTTGTAAACTGATCCAACTATTGTAGAGAGCAATCTGGAACTATGCCTAAAGGTTTTTCAAATGGTATGCACTTTGACCCAGAAATACCACTCCTAGGCTTATATCTCAAAGAGATTTTTTTAAAAAAAGGAAACAGGAAAGGACCTATTTGTACAAAAATACTTATAGCAGTTCTTTTTGTGGAGGCAAAGAATTAGAAATCGAGGGAATGTTCAGGGAAATTGGGGAATGGCTGAACAAGTTGTGGTATATGATTGTGATGGAATACTATTGAGTAATGGGAAATGATAAGCAGGATAAGTTCAGAAAACCTGGAAAGACTTACAAGAACTAATGCAAAGTGAAGTGAGAAGAACCTGGAGAGCACTGTACCCAGTAATAGCAATATTTTATGGTGATCAACTGGGAACAACTTAGCTTTCCTTAGTAATACAGTGATCCAAGATAATTCTAAAGAACCTGTGATAAAAAAAAATGCTATTCACTTCAGGAAACAGAAGCAATGAAGTCTGAATACAGATTGAAGCATACTGTTTTTTACTTTCTTTTTATGTGTGTGTATATGTTTTGGGCTACATTTTCTTTCATAATATGACCATAATATAGAAATGTTTTGCATGATTGCACATATATAACCTATATCAAATTGTTTACCATCTCAGGGATGGGGGGAGAAGAAAGGAGAGAATTTGAAACTCAAAATTTTTAAAAATGTTAAAATTTGTTTTATATGTAATTGGGAAATAATAAAAAAATTTTAAAAAGAAGTTCTATCTTAAATTTATTATATGTTTATTCTTTTGTTTTTAAACCCTCACCCTCCATCTTAGAATCTAAGACAGAAGAGTGGTAAGGGTTAGGCAATGGGGGTGAAATGACTTGCCCAGGGTCACACAGCTAGGAAGTGCCTGAGACCAGATTTTGAACCCAGGACCTTCTGTCTCTGGGCCTGACTCTTAATCCACTGAGCTACCTAGCTGCCCAATTTTTATGTTTAAAAGGGAAAAGGAGCTGAATGTAATAGGGACTCAGTTTTACATACAATTTACTTTTTCTGTTTTCCTTTGCATATGGAAAGTTAATTTTATTTGGTGTCTGCTAAGCTTAGAATTAATTTTTAAAAATATAACCATTATTTTCAGCAAAGGGAACAGACAAACCTGGTCTAATAGTTGATGTTTATATTTACATTTTTTACAAAGCATTTTACAAGGCATTGTGGTAGGGAGCTTCCTTAGAATTAAGTAACCTTAGGCAAGTGATTAACTTTCCAATTCCCTAGTCAACTCTTAAGAGACAACATTGCAGAAAAAGTGCCCATCTTCACTGGTATAGGGAAAGTTTCCTGTATCCCTGAAATCACCAGTGTAGTCCTTATTTCTGTCAATGGATAAAAAAAAAATCATTTATTAAGTTCCAAGCACTGTGCCAAGGGGTAAGAAATAAACAACTGAGAAAATTTCTGCCCTCAAAGAGTTTACATTCTAATAAGGAAAGACAAGATTTAAAAATGAGTTAGAATTGGAAAGGAGGTGGTAGGAGTCAGAGTTTTGGTGCCAAGTGGAAGAGAAGTGACGCATAGGTGTTATGGTTTTGAGGGCAGGAGGTGGTGGGTATATTTATAATAGTTCTCTCCCTTCTCCTTAAGAGACATCAACCGGGAGACTTATATGAACGGATGTAAAGGGAAGTGAGCAGAATCAGGAGAACATTGTACACAATAATACAAATATTGTAACAATGATCTAATGGGAAAGACTTAAATACTCTGATCAATACAATGATCCAAAACTTATACTGAAATGCTGTCTCCCTCCAGAGAGGGAATTGATTAACTCTGAGTGCAGACTGAAGCATACTTTTTTCACTTTATATTTCTTGCTCATTATCAGTTTTGTTTTTTTACAATATAGCAAATAATGGAAATATGTTTTTGATATCTTCATATGTATAATTGATATATTGCTTGCCCTTTCAATGGGTGGGGGAATGGCAAGAGGGAAAGAGAATTTGAAAATCAAAATAAAAAACCAAAACCTTGGAAGTTAAAAAGAGGGGAAGCTGGGTGACTTAATAGATTGAGAGCCAAGCCTAGAGATGGGAGGTCCTAGGTTCAAATCTGGCCTCAGACACTGCCTCGTTGTGTGACCCTGGACAAGTCACTTAACTCCCATTGCCTAGTCCTTACCAATCTTCTGACTTGGAACAAATATATAACATTGATTCTAAGATGGAAGGTAAGGGATTAAAAAAAAAGAAAGCAAAAAAGAAAGATAACTACATAAACAAACAATAGGGAGAAGAAGATAACCAGGAAAGCAGCTTTTTGTTCTGAACCAATTGCACCCTTAGACCAGCAAAATTTAGAGGAATAGAAAAATATTATTTTAGTTTGGTACCCTCTGTGAGGAGAGCAAAATCACATCATGATCATTTCTCCGGCTCTTTAAGGCAGGAATTACAGTCACTCTTTGAAAAGAGATTACTTTCTTAAAATATGTCCCACAAATGTTCACCAAGTCCTGAAAAAAGCCATTTGAAATATGAATAAACCACAAAAAATGATTGAAGTCACTTTTTTGGTGCATTCCCCCAAAACATGAGGAATCTCCTCCCTCACCCTATTTCCTCAACTAGATTTCATTCCAAACATCTCCAGGTGACTCAAACTTTTTTTGTGGCTAGATTGTACTAAGTGAAATATATCCTGCTGGATCCTGACAAAAAGAGGCCTGCTGAAGAAGAAAATTCTCATCTAGTATTATAGAACTTTAGATAGTTGAAAGTACAAAGCACCCATTATTTCCAGTAGTTATTAATGGAGGTTTTATGGCATTTAAAGATATATATTTTTATGTTTCCCCAATTACATGTCAAAATAATTTTAAATATTCATTTTCTAAAATTTTGTGTTCCAGATTTTGATAGCATCTTGAGAATTGTAGGTCAGGAACTTTTTGCATAGAATTTGAGACTGTGTTTGGGCTTAAGATGATAGGCTAGGATGAAGCAACTAAGGCCATGGGGAATTGCTCTGTTGTGAAACTCTATCTCCTCTCCTAGGCTGCTTTAAGATGACTTATGTTCGCACCTATTTGGTTTTGTCTGCCTATATATATATGTCTGTTCTGTTTACAGAACAAAAGTGTGTTACCAAGCCAGGATCTGCTATGAGCTCTGTCAGCAAAGTACTTGAATGTTCACCAAGCCCTGAAAAAGCCACATGAAATATGAATACTTTCCCTATTTCTCTGAAGCTCTTCCGTCTCACAGGAATTCAAATGATGAAGAATTTGGGAAAAGGCTGAAGAAGAAAGGTAGAAGACATCACTGCCTCTCTTTCATTATTCTCTCCCTTTCCCATAGCCCCAGCTGTGAGAGTCTCTGATGAAAGACTCAAATCATTACACGCCAGTTTCTTTATGAGGTTTCCCAGGGCACCACGTTGTGTCAAAAACAGCAGTCAAGCAGCAAATTAGGGGGCTGTCTTCCTGAAGTCTCGCTGCATTAATAAGAATAGCAAAAAGGTGAGAGTGACACTCTTTAGACCCAAATCGCTCTGATCTGATTTAGAGCTAACATGCTTTCCATGAAAATCACAGCTTTTTGACAATAAAAAAGGAGGAAAAAGCCATTTCAGTTGCCACAACACTGTTTTTATTTTGGTAACAGGAAACCCCCTCTCTACCCCACTCTCTTGTCAATATCCCTAAACACCCTGCCCAGAATGTTACATACATTTAACTTGCCTTTCCAATCTGCTGCTAAGAGGGTTATAGCACTTTCACCCCCCCCCCTTCCTTACCAAATGTTAGCAGCTGGGATTAGCTCCCAGGGGGCATAGCGTATATAATATAAGCAATGGTGTTCATATATCACTCTAGGGACAGGCATAAAATCAGAGCCACTGGTCCCACAGAGAATTATGGAGGGAAATGGTTTCTCATCCATCATGCCAGCCCTTCATAGGCAGCTACACACAGATGGGATGCGACATAGCTTGGGATATTGGGCTCAATGCATTTATTGTGGAAGCATCTTATTTGCTTATTAAACATCAATGAGTGATAGGAAATCTGTCACTGAAGGCCTCTCAGAGAAAGCTTTGCAAGAATCATGGAAAATTAATTATATGGCTCCCCTTTTATTTTCTCTGAAGGACAAGAACAACACAAGTATCATTTAACCATGCAAGGGAGCATAGTGTTCCTTAGTGAAGAGAAAGAATAAGGTAGAGATGCCTAGGCATCTGTTTGTCATTTATGCATATTAAGTATTTGTCTGTTTTTCCTTAAAAAATTTTTTTAATGCCTCAGGGCTAAAAAAAAGAGAATTTAAATGAATACCCCCCAGTCATTTCTTTCTTTTTTTTTTTTAAACCCTTACCTTCTGTCTTGGTTCATATACTGTGTATTGGTTCCAAGGCAGAAGAGTAGTAAGGACTAGGCAATGGGGGTCAAGTGACTTGCCCAGGGTCACATAGCTGGGAAGTGTCTGAGGCCAGATTTGAACCAATCATTTCTTAATGTCCTATTCTTTGCAACAAATACCACCTCATCACTTTAAAGATCCATTATTTCTCATCTCTGTGCTAAAGTCCACTATGGATATAGAACATTTCAACTTCTTAGTGGATGGATGAGCTTTGGTGTCCCCATTGGTCTCCAGATGATATACATGGAGTCAGTTGCTGGGCCCAAGGACTAGAGAAAGTTTTGATTTCTTACATAGAATTTATTTTTTTTTAGGAATTTTAAATAGGAGGAGGCAGTATAGGGATAGAAGGCTGGGCTTTATTAAAGTCGGGAATATCTATATTCAAGTTAGCCATGTAACTTTTGGTCACTTAGCTAGAAAACTCTTTAAAGACTGAAAGTTGCTAGTCTGTATCTATGGAAAAAATCTCCATCCATGAGTTCCCTTTGAAAGAAATCAAAGGATATAATTCCCCTGTCCCCTCCAAATAATAATTTTAACAAAGCCTCATTCTGATTTAAAAATAGCTTTTACTCAGTTCCATGCAACCTGTCAAGCTATACATGAACCCAAATGAGATTTTCTGATGTGTCTATAAGGTATGAGTGCTGGCTTGCATTATGTCAGAGTATATTTCAAGAACTCAGGGTTATTATCAAGCCATGAGGAGGCATTGATGGAGAACCAAAAACACAACTAAAGATTGGATATTAGACTTTGAAAATCACTTCTGCAATTACTAGTCATTCTCAAAGAGTTCCTCTACAAATCAAAGAATATCTCCATAGCAAATGATATTAAGTCCATAATTTTTGGCTACCTTTTCCCAAAAAGCTACTATAAGAAATATTCCATGGTCAATTATACTTCATCTGAGATATATCTTTTTTTTTAAATTTTTTAATTTTTATTTGGTCATTTCCAAACACTATTCATTGGAAACAAAGATCATTTTCTTTTCTTCCCTCCCCTTTCCCACCACCTCTCCCATAGCCCACGCATGATTCCACTGGGTATGAGATATATCTTTTTAAAGGAGAAAAGTTATAGAGATAGGAAGTTATGAGCAAAAGGCAAGAATATGACCCTGGAATCCTAAACCTCAGTCTAAGGCTGCTTCCCTTGATACATATACAGTGATCCCTCACCTATTGCAGGAGTTACATTCCAGAGACCCCTGAGATAGGTGAAAATCCATGAAGTAGTGAGGTACTGCATTTCCATTGAAACAATATTCATCCACAAAATCCCATGATATAGTGAAAACTCCGTGATACAGAATTAGATAAAAAAAAAAACCCTCACAATGAAGCTGTGATAAGTGAACCACGATATAGAAAGGGACAACTGTGTATACATACACATATATATCCTAACAATTCTCTCTAAATATCTATAGGTGGATTTATATAAATATCTGTGTGTATATCTATCATTGGAGAGATAGAGAGATCTTTAGAAGCCCTTTCTGATGCCTTTTGTGATGTCCCTGAATTCTTAATGTATGCCAACTCTGTCAGGTCCTACACTAACTAAACTGGAAGCACTTAGAAGAAAGGCCTTGTTTCTTTGAAGACCGACATATAAATTTAGAGATTCATACATAGGTTGGATGTAAGGGTGAATTTTAGCCATAGTAGTTCTAGAAGATCATCTACTGAATTGCAGAGGAGTTGCATGCAGTCTGAGTTGATAAATTCAAAGATGCTTCAAATATTGAAGTATCAGTGATAAAAGAGCACTTCCCTTACAAGAATCCTATAAGGTTGATAGTACAACTATCATCCTCATTAAACAGGTGGGGAAATAAGCTAAAGAATGTCTAAATGATTTGTCTAATTCCATGTCCAATTGCCTCATCAAATAATTGTCCTTCAGGAACATTTGATTCTTCCTTACCACATTTTGGGTAAGGACAAAGATATTAGTGTGGTTTGCCATTTCCTTCTCCAGTTCATTTGAACTGAGGCAAACAGGGTAAGTGATTTGCTGAGGGTCACACAACTTAATTGTCTAAAGCTAGACTTGAACTCATGAAGATGAGTTTTCCTGATTATGAGCCCAGTGCTCTGCCCATTGTGCCACTTAGCTGCTCCCATTTAACAATAATAAAAAGTTTATAAAAATTTCCTCAAAGCACTGTCAAGAAGGCATTATATAGCATATAATTATTATTCTTTTTATAGATTATCTATTATGTATTTTATAGATGAGGAAATAAGTTCAGAAGGGGAAGTGACTTGTAGAAAAAAAGTTGGAGCTATGACTTAATATTTAGTTTTCTGACTCCAGAGAGATCACTTTCCTCACTATATCATTCAGGAAGGTGGCTTAGGGAAATCCATCTCCTTTTTTTCCTCCTGAGGAAATTGAAGCTGACAGAAGTAACATTATTTATCCAAGGCCACACAAGTGTCAAGGCCAGGGCTTAGACACCGGATCTCCTCTCTGCTTGGATACTTTGTCCTGTCTTACTTTTTGTGACAAATGCTGTTTCCTGAGTCTCCTCCTAATGGTCTCATTGCTTCCTAGTCTCCTTTGCCAGATCATCCATGTTCTGTCCCTTAAATGTGGGGGTTCTTCAAGAATTTTTCATGGGACTATTTCTCTCTACATCCTCCTTCTTGGTGACCTTATTAATATTTTATGTTTAGAGATCATCTCTACAAAGATGATTCCCAACTCTAAATTGATAAAACTAAGTTTTTATTATAAATTTCTTCCCAGTGTAAAATTCAAATTAATATCTAATAACTCCAAGTATAATATTTTATAAGCTTTATTAACAATCACTTGAAATAAAAGAAATAAAAGAAACATAGAAAGTCTAAGTAAAAAACATATGGGTAAAATTCTCCTGCCTGACTCTCACCCAACTTCCATAGCCACATTTCTGGGAGAAGAGAGGAAGGAGCTACACAAAACTTATATCTTCCCTACATTAGCATGTAACATGAGAAGGAAGGGAAAGAGGGTTTGGGGGAGCAACATTCTAATTATACACTGGATGTCCTATAGGTTTATAAATCAAACAAGCATTTGTTAAATGTATACCTATGTGGTAGGTAGAGAGTACAGAAACATCCTCTGCCCTCAAAGAGCTTATATTCTATGGGGGGGTGGGGAATCTATCTATCTATCTATCTATCTATCTATCTATCTATCTATCTATCTATCTACCTATATCATCATCATCATCATCTTTATAAAATATATGGGCAGCTAGATGGTTCAGTAGTCCTAGGCCTTGAGCTAGGAAGACCTAAGTTCAAATTCAACCTTAGATACTTACTAGCTCTGTGGCCCTGGACAAATTTTATCCACTGGAGAAGGAAATGTGGAACCACTCTAGTATCATTGCCAAGAAAACCTCATGCACAGGATGGTCCATGGAGTCACAAAGAGTAGGATGTGACTGAATGACAACATAAAAATGTAATTTTGTAACAGAAGGCATTGACAACTGGGGTGGAGTGGATCAAAAGATTCTAAAGGGCAGAGGCAAAGAGGAAGTGCATTCCAGGCACAGAGAGCAGCTTGTACTAAAGATGGGGAAACAGAAGTGCTGCTATGTGTGAACAGAAAGACTAAATTGGCTACATCAAAGAAGAGTTGGACAACTGCTAAGAAGGAGCAATACAGGGCTACGTTTGCTGGCTCTGGATGCAAGACTTTTGGCGCACTGTTCATAGGCAGTATCAGGTTGCAGACCAGGGGCATCATCTTAGGGTGAGAAGGAGCACTAGCACACATACCACTTACCTCTGAAGGGGAGCAGGAAACCCCAGTCATAGTTCCAAGGTGGAAAATAGAGCAGAGCACAGACTGGGAGAGTATTAAGTACATCTCTTCTTATATAATACTACCTTGGAAGAACTGAAAGTGTATAAGCTTTATAAGATCTATAGATTTCCCAAAGCTAGCTTTGAAGGCTAGTTCCTTCTTCACAAAGAACCTGATGCTTGGAACAGTGTTCTCTTTACTACAGTTACAGAGCCCAACTTTAACAGTTTTTAAAAGTTAAAAGAAAAGAAAAAGGCTGGAAAATGAGAAAACAACAAAAAAGGAAACTCAATGTAGTGTAAAAAATGGATTTGACTATATATCTCCAACACAGCTCAGCAGCAAAAACTAGAAAGAGAAATCCCATTCAAAATCACCTTAGACAAAATAAAATACCTAGGAATCTATCTCCCGAGACAAACACAGGAACTATATGAACACAACTACAAAACACTCTCCACACAACTAAAACTAGACTTGAGCAATTGGAAAAACATTAACTGCTCATGGATAGGACGAGCCAATATAATAAAAATGAACATCCTACCCAAACTTATTTATCTATTATTTAGTGCCATACCCATTGAACTCCCAAAAAATTTCTTTACTGATTTAGAAAAAACCATAACAAAGTTCATTTGGAATAACAAAGGATCAAGGATATCCAGGGAAATAATGAAAAAACACACAAATGATGGGGGCCTTGCAGTCCCAGACCTCAAACTATATTACAAAGCAGCAGTCATCAAAACAATTTGGTACTGGCTAAGAGACAGAAAGGAGGATCATGGAATAGACTGGGGGCAAGCGACCTCGGCAAGACAGCATATGATAAACCCAAAGTCCCAGCTTTTGGGACAAAAATCCACTATTCGATAAAAACTGCTGGGAAAATTGGAAGACAGTATGGGAGAGATTAGGAATTGATCAACACCTCACACCCAAACCAAGATAAATTCAAAATGGGTGAATGACTTAAACATAAAGAAGGAAACCATAAGCAAATTGGGTAAACACAGAATAGTATACATGTCAGACCTTTGGGAGGGGAAAGACTTTAAAACCAAGCAAGACAGAAATAATCACAAAATGTAAAATAAATAATTTCGACTACATCAAATTAAAAAGCTTTTGTACAAACAAAACCAATGTAACTAAAATCAGAAGGGAAACAACAAATTGGGAAAAAATCTTCATAGAAACCTCTGACAAAGGTTTAATTACTCAAATTTATAAAGAGCTAAATCAATTGTACAAAAAATCAAGCCATTCTCCAATTGACAAATGGGCAAGGGACATGGATAGGCAGTTTTCAGTCAAAGAAATCAAAACTATTAATAAGCACATGAAGAAGTGTTCTAAATCTCTGATAATCAGAGAGATGCAAATCAAAACAACTCTGAGGTATCACCTCACACCTAGCAGATTGGCTAACATGATAGCAAAGGAAAGTAATGAATGCTGGAGGGGATGTGGCAAAGTAGGGACATTAATTCATTGCTGGTGGAATTGTGAACTGATCCAACCATTCTGGAGGGCAATTTGGAACTATGCCCAAAGGGCGATAAAAGAATGTCTACCCTTTGATCCAGCCATAGCACTGCTGGGTTTGTACCCCAAAGAGATAATGGGGAAAAAGACTTGTACAAGAATATTCATAGCTGCACTCTTTGTGGTGGCCAAAAATTGGAAAACGAGGGGATGCCCATCAATTGGGGAATGGCTGAACAAATTGTGGTATCTGTTGGTGATGGAATACTATTGTGCTAAAAGGAATAATAAAGTGGAAGAATTCCATGGAGACTGGAACAACCTCCAGGAAGTGATGCAGAGCGAGAGGAGCAGAACCAGGAAAACATTGTACACAGAGACTAATACACTGTGGTATAATCGAACGTAATGGACTTCTCCATTAGTGGCGGTGTAATGTCTCTGAACAATCTGCAGGGATCCAGGAGGAAAAACACTATCCATAAGCAGAGGACAAACTGTGGGAGTAGAAACACGGAGGAAAAGCAACTGCCTGACTACAGTGGTTGAGGGGACATGACAGAGGAGAGACTCTAAATGAACACTCTAATGCAAATACTAACAACATGGCAATGGGTTCGAATCAAGAACACATGTGATACCCAGTGGAATTACCGTCGGCTATGGGGGGTGGGGGGAGGAAAAGAAAATGATCTTTGTCTTTAATGAATAATGCTTGGAAATGATCAAATAAAATATTATTTTAAAAAAATGGATTTGAACTCTGGACTTCAATCCCCAGAAATCCTTGCTCCACTTCCCCACAATGCCCTCTAATCGCACTGAATTCTCACCTGGCGAAATCACAAAACTTTATTTAAAGGGTTTCTCCTCCTACTGGAGCACTCTTTCTACTTCCGTTTTGGGGCAGAGGCGCGTCTCTTTCATGATGTGAGGTTGTCCTTATATGAACTGAAGCAGAGTGAAGTGAATAAAATCAAGAGAATATTGTACACAGAAATAGCAATATTGTATTTTGATCAACTGTGTACGAGAACTATCATTTGCAATGTAAGGATCCAAGACAACTCCAAGGGATCCATGAGAAAAATGCTTTCCATCACTATAGAAGGGACTGATGGAGTCTGAATGATGATTGAAGCATACCATTTCCCACTTTCCTTTATGAATTTTTTCTTGTGAGAAATGTGTTCTTTCACAACATGATGATGAATATGGAAATATGTACTGCTTGATAGCACATGTATAACCTATATCAGTGTCCTCACCAGCTTGGGGAAGTGGGGAGAAAGGGAGATTTTGGATTGCAAAATACCAGAAAACAAATGTTAAAAATTGTTTCTACAGTAATTGGAAAAAACCCAACAATATTACAGGGGGGAAAAAATCAAGTCCAGAAAGGAAGCTTCCTTTGAGGTTGTTAAAGGCTTTAGCTGCCAAGTAGTTCTTTGCATTTGATCCTAGAGGTAACAGGGACCTACTAGAGTCTTTTGAACAAAGGAGTGACATGTCAGGTCTATGCTTTAAGAAGATCATTTTGGTGACTATAATGGAGGATGATGGAGAGAGGGGAGGCTGAAGGCAAGGAGCCCAATTAGGAAGGGATAAGCAACTCCCAGATAAGGAAATATCTATGCTTCAACCCTTTTCTACAATTTAGAGGTTTAAAAAGTTGCCCAAAGTGCTGAGAGATTTAAGTGACTTGCCCAAGGCCATATAGCATTTATGTGCCAAAAGGGACTTGAACCTAGGTGTTCTTGGCTCCAAGTATTTGGCTCTCTGCATTTCACCCACTGACTCTCATAACAATTAGGAGGCTTTTATAATTTTTCATGAAAGTGGTGAAGAGGGCCTGAACTAAGGTGGTGGTGGCTGCCATGTATAAAAAGAAGGGCATGGATATGAGAGATGCCAAGGTGGTAGGATAAACAAAACTTGGTGATTGATTTTATATGTGGGATGAAGGAGATTGATATATCCTAGATGATTCTGAGGTTATGGATGGGCATGATTAGACTGAATTAGAATTAGAAAAAATGAATTAGAATGAAATTTATTGTTTACTATGTGAAAAGCACTGTACGTACAAATAGAAATTACAGTCTGTGATCCTCAGAAGGTCACATTCTAATGGGGAAGGCAATTCATAAATCTATAAATCATATATAAAGGACTAGGTTCAGGAGCAAAACAAATGGTAGGGCATCTCTTAAAAGGATGGTGGTACCATCAAAAGAAATAAGGAAGTTTGGAACAGGGATAAATTTGAGGAAGAAACAATAAAAACTATTTCCAACATATTGAGTTTGAGAGGCCTACAAGACATTCATTTTGAATTGTCCATTAATAATAATAGCAAAGGGGGCAGATAGATAGCACAGTGGACAGACTGCCAGGAGTCAGGAGGATGTGGCCTCAGATACTTCTAGCTATGTAACCCTGGGCTAGTCACTTAATCCCCATTGCCTAGCCCTTGCCATCCTTGTTTTAGGATTAATACTAAAACAGAATGTAAGGGTTTGTTTACTTACTTTTAGAAACTCTTACTTTGGGGGCAGTTGAGTGGCTCACTGGATTGAGAGTCAGGCCCAGAGATGGGAAGTCCTGGGTTCAAATGTGACCTCAGACACTTTCTAGACATTGAGCAAATCACTTAACCCCCATTGCCTATCCTTTACCTCTTTTCTGCCTTAGAACCAATATCCAGTATTGACTCCAAGAGAGAAGGTAAGGGTTTTAAAACAACAACAAAAACCCTCACCTTCTTAGAATCAATATCTGTTTTCCAAGGCGGAAGAGTAGTAAGAACAATTGTAAGAACACATAGCTAGGAAGTGTCTGAGGCCATATTTGTGACTTCCTATGTCCAGGCCTGCTGCTCTGTGGGGCTACCTACCTGCCCCAAAGGTAAGAGTTAAAAAAAAAAAATAGCCAGCATTTATATAGCACTTTAAGATTTGCAAATATCAAGGTCCATGTTATCTCTTTTAATCCTCACAACAACCCTGAGAGTTAGATATTAACATTCCCGGATGAACAAATTGACGATGGAAGAAGTTGTGATTTGTCTATGGTCATAAAACCATGGAATTAGAACTGGAAGAAACCAGTCATGGAATTCAATTCTCTCCACTGTATAGATGAGAAAATGGAGGCACAGAGAAGTCAAGTTGATGTGGACTGCCTTGAAAAGAGATATCCCTCTCCCTAACAAGTAGGTGTAAAAAATCAAAGGAACATGGAAACAATAGCTAATTGATTAGTATAGATGAAGCCACTTTTCAGATAAGACACATTCACAATTATGATATTCACAATTATGAGAAAACTCCTTCCAGCAAACTTTGGACATAACCTAGGTCCATGATGGCAAACATGTCTCACAGGCCAAAAAGGGCATCAGAGCACTCTGTGGGCAGGTGAGCTGTGGCCCAACAGTTACTTACTAGAAAGGCAGAAGGACTGGGGGGCACAGGGGATGGGGCAGGGGGAGTTGCTCCCTACCCCCACTCCACCACACTGAGGACATGTTTTTCACTTTAACAGTCCCTTTGCCCAGCAACCCAATGTGATCAGATTCCTCCTCTGTCTGGGGTAAGGGGAGGGTAGGGCACAGGCTCAGGTCTCTAAAAGGTTCGCTGTCACTGACTTAGGTCCTTGGTGAGGGGTCTCTGAAAAGCAAATTTCCCAGCCAAACTCTCTAGGACTAGGTTCAAAGTATGCCCAACTTCCCCAATCACTGCCCTTTTTGACACCTGGGTAGAACTAGCAAAATTTGCTGAAAAGTCGACCCCCTGGGGTGTTTAACATTTTATTAGCATTCTGTTTACATTTCAGTTTTCACAAATCCCCTCTGATTGGGTAAACACAGTGAATCATGGGTAAGGCTTTGAAGACTAAAGTGAACCACGGGTAAAGTGACTTCTGTTTCTTAGTTACAATTGACCCCTTCTTTAAAAACTAGATACTCAAGATAAAAGCTTTCTTGGAAACCCCTCTGATGGCTAACTACATTATCTATCTCACTACACTATCTGGCCAACTATCTACGAGCACTCTCTATAGCAACTCTCTCAAGCACAACTCTTATGATTACGATTGCTCCATATGGAGACAAGACGCTGATCTTGTCGTTGTCCCCTTCAAAGTGACTTGCCTGGAAATTTAGTGTTAGAAAAGTCCTTAGGAGTCCATCAGTCAATCCCTTCCCTCCTAACTCCTATTTTACAGCTGAAGAAACCTCAGCGCTCCAACCCCATTATATGGCTGAGGAAACGGAGGCACAGAGAGAATAAGTGACTTCCTCAGTCACACAGTAAATATCTGAGGCAGTTTGAACCCAGATGTTCTGGAATCCAAGTTCAGCCCTCAATACGTTACACATCCTGTAGTGCTAAATTGGAATCTGGGGTGGATTTCTACATCCAGGCATTAACTGCACTGACTTAGTTGCTGAATCCATGAGGTGACAGAAGGAGTGTATGGAGAAAAGGAATTTCAGGACAATCTGGGGGTCTCCTAAGCAGGTGTGCTTTATAATTTTCTGCTCCCCTGACTTAAGTGTTCCTCTCCTCAATCCCAAGAGCCTCTTCCTCACACTTCACACGCAGCATTACGTATCTGAGCCTGCACGTGCTCAGCAGCCGGAGGGTGATGGGGGGGGGGTAGAAGTTAGACAAGGTGCGCGCCACGGTCTGTTGCTGCCCTCTGCTGCTCCGCTCTGGGGACCGCTACTGTATCCAACGCCTCAAAAGCTAGTCAGCTCTCATCTGTCTCGCCGCCGCCGCCAGCCAGGGCAGTGTGACTGCGGGTGCAATAAGGGCCCTTTATGCACTTCCGTTTGCTTCTCTATGGTTCTTCCGGTGTGCGCTCATTGGACATTATTTCAGGAAGGTAAACAAGGAAGTGGGAGTGGCTGCCGACCCGGAAGTAGAAGTGGTGAACCGGCGGCGGCTCGGGACGAGAAACTGTACTTAAGTTAAGGGGGCTTGGCCATCCGCGATGGCCGAGCCGGGACCCGCCGAAGAGCTCGCAAAGCTCGAGTACCTGTCCCTGGTTTCAAAGGTGTGCACTGAGCTGGACAACCACCTGGGGATCAACGACAAGGACCTGGGTGAGAAGTCTGAGAGGGAGTTGGGGGCGGTAGAACTGACGGGTGGCAGACCGAGCCCCAACCAGGTGCTGGCCTTGCTACAGGCCACCAGCTGAAACATCCTTGAGCGAGATTCTTCTCCTTCAGGAAACCGAGTGCGGCGGGGAAAGAGCCTTAGGTCCAGAGACTCCGAGTTCAAATCCTGACCCTGTCATTTGTGTGATCTGGACAAATCACTTAATTTCTCTGGGCCTGGAGTTTCCTCTCCCGGAACTTGGGGGTTGGGCTAGAGGATCCCTGAAATCCTTTTCTGCTCTCAATCTTTAGATTTATGAGTGTTGTAGTTGAATATTGCAAGTCTGTGAATTTATGAGTATCACTTATGATAATTATAATCCATGAGTTCTGTTATCAAAATTTATGCGCTCCGTTAGGGTCATTGAATTGAAATGGACTCTTTATGCTGGACATACGAGTTAGGGAAATCTGGTTTTGGTGTATCCCATTCCTGGGACTTACTGTTTGTGTGACAATGGTCAGGACATTTCTCCTCCCAGCTTCTAATTCTGCAGGTGTAAAATGAGGGAATTGGGCTAGATGATTTTGAAGGCCCCTTCCAGCTCCAAATCTGTGGTTCTATGATAATAATAATAATGATGATGATGGTGATAAATAGTAATAGTTAATGCTTATGTATTTTGAGGTTTGCTGAATACTTTTCATGCCATCTTCACAACAAGCCCGTGAGACAGGTTAACCCTATTTTACCAAAGAGTAATCTGCACTTAGGTGAAATGACCAGAGTAATACAACTTCTCAGTATCTGAGGCAGGATCCAAACTCATGTCTTCCCGACTTTACATCCAGAGCACTATATATCTTTTATTCTAGTTAAATGTCAAATGTGGTTAATAATTCCTTTAGCATTTGCCATCGTTTGGGGTGTTAGGGTCCAGATAAGCTAAATTTAGGTAGTGCTTTGTAGTTTTTAACAAGGTTTTTTTTAATTGTCATCCATTATTTCCTTTCCTGTGCCTGGAGTAATCAACATGAACTCCAAAGTTTCTTCTAACTCTCAATCTTTGAACTATAGTCAGATAGTTTGGTGTCAACTCAAATGGAAATATCCCTGTAGCTCCATGGGAACATAGAAAATCACAATAATATTTCCTAGGTTGCATTGTATTTTTATTTATTTTCTTAGAAATTTTCCAAGTTTTAATCTTTGAACTAGAAAGCAAATATTAGAGGACAATACAAATATTTAGGTCCTTCCTCACTCCAGTCTGCTGCATTGCATGATTCTGGTCTTTGGTTTCTCTACAAAATAGGGCCAGCCTTAAGTAAAACTGAACTCAGATTTTTGTTTATCTAAAATTCATAGATTCTGGAGCTGGAAAAGGGCACAGAAATTCCTTTTTCTCCAGCTTCCTAGTGTACTTATGGTGCTTTAACTGCTTAGGCCTCTTACTGGGTATGATGTTTTCCTTCTCCCCTTTTTCATATCCTCCATTAAAGCAAAAATTCATTTGCCCTACCTCCTCATCCCTTAGTATGCTTTTCTTTCTTCCCTTAAATAGGAATGGGGTTTTCACTTACCTGGGAGATATTAGGGTGTTTTTTTGTTAATCAGGTATACAAAAATTGCTAATGCTTTAACTAATTGTTATATCAGAAACAGACTTAAGTTTGTTAGTTGAGACACAGTTCTTCGATGTTCTGAAAGCCCTTAATGATCAGCTCAGAATATATGAATTTCTGCTACATTGATAGTTGAATGGTAAGTGATGGTTTAGGGGCTGCTAGGGCTTTTAACTACCTCCATATTAAACTATATAGTTTGAAAATTACATAAATTTACATAACACTTAAAAAAAAACCCTTATCTTCCCTTATCTTAAAATCAATACTGGTAGTGGTTCCAAGGCGGAAGAGTGGTAAGGGCTAAGCAATGGGAGTTAAGTGACTTGTCTAGGGTCACACAACTAGTAAATGTCTGAGGCCAGATTTGAACCCATGGCCTCCTGTTTCTAGGCCTTGTTCTCAATCCACTGAACCATCTAGTTGCTCCCTTGTACTTTTAAGGTTTATAAAGCGTTTTCTTCACTGCAACCCTGTAAAGTAATACAAATATTATTATAGACATTTAGCAGATGAGGAAACTGAGGGATAAGGTTAAAATGACTTGCCTAGGTTACATATATAGTAAGTGATGGAAATTAGTAGTTTAACAAGTCTCTCCTGACTCCTGGTCTTAACACTTTTTCCATTATTTCATATTATTTTGTCTATCTTTGAGAATAGTTAATATTGCTGGAAATCATGGGGGACAGACAGCATATTATGTGTTCCCTTTCTGACACTAGCATATTCTAGCTCAATAGCAGTTTATCTAGCTAGTAGTGGTAGTGAGGAACTCAGGTTTGGTAACAAATCAATAGTTATTTCCCAGTTGTAATACACTTGAAGACCTGGAAAACAATTTTGTAAAAGCAGCTTCCAGTCATGTACAGATTTATAGGAATATAATGCACACAATCTGGGCAGGGTAAATTTTTTTTGTTTTTTATCTCTGGATCTTTGATGTTCAGGACTCTTAAAGGGCAATCTATTGCTTTTCATTGTGCTGAGAAGTGACTCCTAATCTTAGTCTCTCTGCTTTATTCTTATTTTTATAATACTTTTCTTTTCATAGCTGAATTTGTGATCAATCTTGCTGAGAAAAATACAACCTTCGAAACTTTTAAAGCTTCCCTCACCAAAAATGGTGCCGAATTCACAGTATGTATGGTCTCGAGACTTTGTCCATTCTGTTTAAGTTTCTATTAAATTAAAAATGGAGCACTTATTGGGGAAGGGCCAGAGATTGGTGTTTACTAGTCAAGTGGCTTGAATGAGTAATGTTTCCAAGCCACCCAGCAGTCATTTATTCAATTTAATTTGGCTTCCTGGGGTACTTTTCCAATTAAATAGAGCAGGGTTTCCATCATTAAGTCTTTTTGGCATGCTTATTCCATAAATGCAGTTATCTAATTCTTCTGAACAGAGACAAATTGTTAGACTTTATGGAGGTAGCTATAAACTATGAACAATAAAATGGTTTTAGGAGATCTAAAAGCATAATACTTTAAGTAACTTGTCTAAAGAATTCTAGAACTCTTCTTTAATTTGATTGTTTTGGACATGTAAGGAAATCTGAGGATTCAGTTGTTTTTACCAATATCACATAATCTTGCAAGTTGGTATATTGCCTGATGCTGCTTTTACTTAAGCTATGGGATACAGCCTCAACACAATTATGCTTTTAATAGATATTAATTATCTTTTAATATATATTTATTATGTAGCTATATTATCTAAAGATATATAGATGGAGAAGATACTATTTAATAGATATTAGATATTATAATAGACATTATAACTACCTTCTATGGGTAGCACACTGTATAACTAAAGCATAATCTTTGCTCTTAAGGAGCAAATTTAATGGTTTCCTCTGTCAGATATGTTCTTTCTCTTACTATTTCTCTATGTATATTTGAACAGAAGAAATACAAAGACTCTTATCCTGTGCTTGCTTTCAAAGGACTCTCTTATAAGCAACTTGTTACGTCTCATACAGACCATGCGGCCCCCAGCAAAGCCTTCTGCTGTCAAAGGTAAGTCATGTTTTGAACTGGCTGTGGCTCTCACAGTGTCTTTTAGAGTTTTGAGTATTCTAAAACATCTATTGTGATATCTTGTTGGCATCTTTTGAGCATAGACTCCAACCATTTAAATTTTCCCATGTTGTGATGAACATGGAAATATGTATTGTATGATAACACATGTATAAGCAGTATAATATTTCCTCCCTTCTTGTTTTGGGATGGTAAGGTGGGAGAGAACATAGTATCAGCAAACTAACTAATTGAAAGTTGTTTCAACATGTAATCTGGAAAAAAGTTAATAAAAAAATAAAACTTCCATGTTGCTTGAGACAAAATTAAAGTGATAGAGGCCATCCATAATGAGGGCATACAAATAATTTTCTCCCCTCCTCTAATCTACTTAATGTTTTGTAGTCAGTATCTTTACAAAATTATATGTATGGGTGAAATATATCAAGAATTTGAAACATTTAGGTTTTTTTTTCTCCATTTAAAGTGATTCTGATGTACAAATATCTCTTTCTCGGTCTGAGGGGAGCTGGGATTTGGGGAAAGAAATGTGTGAGGATAGTCCCTACCAAGACACTATCTGGTTCCAGTGTAATCTGGTTTCCAGTTAGGAAACTAATGGTCGCAGAACAGTCCTCCTCCTTAATGTGGCTTGGGGTGGGGGTATTGATATGTGTAATATCCCCCATGGCAATCTGGTTAAGCTTTGGACCCCTTCTCAGGATGATATGCTTAAAAACTGTAAATAAAATAGATAGGAATATAAAGAAAACCAATTACACTGAATTAGTTATTACATTAAAAAAAAAAAAGGTCTTCAGCCTCAAGGTTAAGAATTATTTTGCTAGATCCAAAAAAGGAATTCATCCTTTCTTTTCCTCCTAACCCTTAGTTCTGTTGAGAGATAGTACTCAAGGGGAAATGGGCATGAGATAGATGGGAAGTAGTAAGTAGTTGGCGTAGGTTTCCTTTGTCAGTGCTTCTGCCAGACCAGGAAATGGGAGATGGGAAGTAGACAGGCATGTGGGAAAAGGTGTGTGTGTGTGTGGGAGGGGGGGGGGGTGGATTGCTGGGAGGTTGTCAGAGCTCAGGTCTTCTCAAATTTGATATTAACCAGGGCTGCTTCCTGAGCACTGAAATGGGATCCTTTGCTCCTTCAGTTCCTCAGGATGGGGGGAGGGGGGGAAGAAGTCCCCTTTCCTACTGCTTAGGGTTGGATTTGGTGCCAAAAATTTTGATGCCTATTTCATGATCAGTATTATACAGGTTTCTTTTAATTCCTGAAAAGATTAAATCTACTTTATTGTGTGTTTTCCCTTTCTTCTTTATAACACAAGATCCAGTTGTTAAACCAAAGACAGAAAAAGAAAAGCTCAAGGAACTGTTCCCAGCACTTTGCCGACCAGACAATCCTACAGTCCGGGTACTGCCATCCTCTGAGGCTCAGCTTTTGGGACCACATGAGTTTTTAACAGATTTATACACTTCTCCAATTGATCTTATTGTTTTCATTCTTAGAAAATATGGCCCAAGAAAGTGATGATAGATAGTTAATTAAATTAGGGACCACAGGAAGCAATTAGTGATATGGAAAAGTTATGAGAATTGATGTTTAACAGCATGTGTGAAAAAGGACTTCTTTTTATTTGGTTACATAGTTTAATGTATATTTAATTTTTTTAGTATTCTGGTTTGTCAGCTTTGGTAAGAGAATGTGTATTAGAGACCTGGAATATTACCTAACTTAAAAGTAACCAGTTATCGATAGATATATTGTTTTAGAATTAGGCATGTTGCATTTCATTCGGATAATTTTGTGTTTCTTGGGTCTCGGGTTGATAAAAAAATTTTGCCATTAATTGAAAATGTTACAAATGTTAAATGTTACAAAGATAAGAAAGACTTTCTAAGAACTTTTATGTCTATCATCTAGGATAATCACATCTTAAAGTTGGAAGTTGCCTAGTTCTTCCTTTTCCCAGTGCTATAATCTCTCTGACCTTCTTGTTCTAGCCTTTCTAAATTAGCACATCATTTCAATGATGGGGGGGGGGTCACTTTTTTTTTTAAACCCTTAATTTCTGTCTTAGTAACAAGTCTTAAGTCAGAAGGGAAAGCTAAGTAAATGGAATTAAAGTGACTTGCCCAGGGTCACGAGGAAGTGTCTGAGGCCAAATTTGAATCTAGGTGGTCCTGATTTTCAGCCTGGTCTTCTCTCTACTATGCCAACCTCACTTCTTCATAGTTCAGCCAATCCCATTTGGTAATTATAACTAATTCCACATCTATACGACAACTTTTTAGACACTTGAAAAATAGCCATTGTATTCTATTTGAAGTCTTCTCTTAGTCAGACACTTCAAGTTTCTTCAGCCATTCTTCCCATGCCATTATTTCCATTGCCCTAATTATACAATCGTGCTGCTTGTCCTTTATGCTCACTCCATTTTGTTATGGGCCCTCTTAGAACAAGTGTTCTAGAAATGGTCAGTGTGTAGTAGGACCGTAAGCTTCCTTTATTACCAGTTGCTACATTTTTGTCCTTTCTCATCATTTTAAGTTATATTGGGTATTCTTTATGGTGCCTTTTTGGTTTTGTAGGCTATAACCTAGGGTAGATGCTTATAATGGAAAGAATGCTGACAGAGTCAAAAGAAAGGGATTCTGGGCATAGCCTACAACACATACTGGCAAAGTGACTTTGGGCAGGTTACTCAGATCCTCAATTTCTCTTGTCTTTAAAATGAAGCTAATACCAGCCTTGCCAACTTGCCAACTAAGGCAGAAGAACAGAAAGGGCTGGGCAATTGGAGTGAAGTGACTTGCCCAAGGTCACACAGCTAGGAAGTAGCTGAATCCAGATTTGAACCCAGGTCTCTAGACCTGACTCTCAATCCACTGAACCACCTAGCTACCCCCATGGGATCATAGTTTTGCTTTGTAGATGCCAACTTCTTAGGGCTGTTGGGAGCATTACATAAAATAACGGTGTGCTTTTGAATCAGTTAAATATTTTATATGAATATTAATTGCTTTGACTTTACCATATCAAAAGATCTGTGATTTCATCAGTGTAAACACTCCTTTCATGCAGGCAGATCTCAACCCATCCATGTCTTAATAAGAGGTTTCATGAGTTGCCATGGCCAAAAAAAATTAAAAACCTGATGGCCAACTTCTAGTGATGAGCCTCACTGAGCTTAGCCAGTAAGGCTAGTAGTCTTTGAATGGTAGGTGCACAGTATATTTCATGACATTCTTAAAAGTAGGGCCTGTCAGAGCTTGTGTTTCTCTCTGACAATCTCTGAAACCAAAGTCATCTCCATGCTGCCAACAGAGCAGCTCAGAGCAGGATTTTAGTGAGAATGTTCATCCTTGTCGGCTGCATTTTCTGATTGGTGTTTTTTCTTATTGTGCTTGTTTCTATAGACCATGCTTGATGAAGATGATGTCAAAGTAGCCGTGGATGTCCTCAAAGAGCTGGAAGCTCTAATGCCCAGTGCTGCCGCACATGAGAAGCAAAGAAATTCTGAACACTGGTACTTCTGTTGGTTTTTGGGGGGGGACCGTAGTTTTTTTTTTTAACCCCTTACCTTCCATCTTGAAATTGATACTGTGTATTGGTTTTAAGGCAGAAGAACAGTAAGGACTAGGCAATGGGAGTGAAGTGACTTGCTCAAGATCACCCAGCTAGGAAGTGGCTGAATCCATATTTGAACCCAGGACCTCCAGTCTCTAGGCCTGGTTCTCAATCCACTGAACCACCCAGCTGTCCCTATGGGGATCATAGTTCTGCTTGGTAGTCCAGACCAGATAAATTTCTGGGTCAGTCCTTAGGATCTGGTTTGGTCCTTCACTGTACCCTTCTGGCCACTTGTATCACCTTCTACTTCTTGCTGACGTATTTATAAGCAAATGCTAAGAAATTTAGGAAAGAGAAAGACCTGAAACAAAAGGACTTGAAAAAGAGAAGCCAAGCCAAATTTTGTCAATGTTAGCTTTCTGGTTTATTTTGGATGGTGGACATATACCAATATTTCTGACTTTCATAACATATGACCATCATATATGTTGATGTCATATATAAGCATGCTCTATATAAGGTCATCATAGTAATCTTATGTTGTAGTGTTAATATTTTATATGGAGGCATGTAGAATATTGTTATATTTTTATAGAGAGGTTTCACAACCATAAATTTGTGAAACCTCACTGTACTATTATTTGTCCAGTTATCCATTTATAATGTTCCTATTCTAAACTACCTATTTACCTCCCATTATAAACTAACTAACCCCATCTAACTTGATTTCCTTTACTGTCCTGTTCTTGTGGGGCCTATTAATAACATGAGATAGGATGTGTTGAATAATTGAAAATCTGGTTGTTTTCTGATAGCGACAGGGCAAAGAAGAAGAAACGGAGTCGGAGTCGAAGCCGAGACAGAGACCACAAACGAAGACATCGGTCTCGATCAAGGTCACGCTCTAGGACTCGGGATAGGAATAAAGGGAAATCCAGATACCGATCTAGGAGCAGAAGTCAAAGTCCTATCAAAGACCGTAAGGACCGTGATAAATATGGGGAGAAGAACAATGACAGATGGCGAGACAAACATGTGGACCGGCCCCCTCCTGAAGAGCCTTCCATTGGGGAAATTTACAATGGCAAAGTTACCAGTATCATGCAGTTTGGGTGTTTTGTGCAACTGGAAGGACTAAGGTAACAGCCAGGGCCTTTGATGTCTTTTCCAGTAGTAGGCAGAGTGTCTTTTGGGTTTTTTATATGAAAAAAAAAAGTACAGATATCCCAATTTATAGATGTTAGGGGTGCGACACCCTAGTGATCAATCCATGTAAAATTTTTTGGTCTTTCCTTCATACCAGAGAAGTCATCTGAATTTTTTTTTCTTTATGGGATGTTTACTATATAAATTTATAGTATTACAGATAAAATTTTTTAAAAATATATAGTTTTTATATATGTTATGCATTTCTAAACTTTTTCTGTGTCATCTGCTGGCCTTTGTGTGCCATCTGCAGTGTCTATGAAAATCCTAAAAAAATCCCATTTAATTTCTTATGCCAACCTGCAATATATAAACCTAGATGAGGAAAGTCATGTCCTGGAAGGGATACCTATATAAGTAGTTTGGTGGGAGATCCTTCTTTAATCCAATCAGTCTGCTTTGATCCATTCAAAGATTATTTGGGGACTAGCATACCCTGACAGAAGCCATCTCATCCTTTCTTCTCCTTCTGACAGGACTAGCTCTTTCCTTATTGAGACACATGTGGAAATGGAGCTTGTTTCTTTTTCCTCAGGGAAGGAGATTTGACAGCTTCTGACAGAATTTAAGCATCAGAGGAGAAACTTTTTTTAGGACTGTCCAAGAAATACATCTTCTTCATCTTTCTTTTGTATTGCACAGGAAACGGTGGGAAGGTTTAGTTCACATTTCCGAGCTTCGCCGGGAAGGCCGAGTGGCCAATGTTGCTGATGTTGTGAGCAAAGGCCAGAGGGTTAAGGTGAAAGTCCTGTCTTTTACTGGGACTAAAACCAGCCTGAGTATGAAGGTAAGGCAGGAGAGTTTCTCAACATAATTGAAGAGGTTTTTGGTAAGGGTGGTGGAATTGGGTACATTCAGACCTGATGCCCCTGAATATGTATGTGAGAGTGAAGTGAGCTCAGTGGTTTTTGTTTGCTTTAGGATGTGGATCAGGATACTGGAGAAGATCTGAATCCAAATCGACGCAGGAACCTTGTTGGGGAAACCAATGAGGAAACCTCTATGAGGAACCCTGATAGACCCACTCACCTCTCCCTTGTTAGTGCCCCAGAAGTAGAAGATGACACACTTGAACGGAAACGCCTCACCCGGATCTCAGATCCTGAGAAATGGGAGATCAAACAGGTGGGGGCTTTGTGTTTTCTTTACTTGGTTTTAATTAACAAGTGTTAGAGCCCACATTTTGTCCCATAAGTGGGAGTAGTAGGTTCTGTAAAAGAAGAAGGTGGGGGAAAAGGAAGGTCTGACAGCAACCCTACAGAATTGGAAGTAATTTCTTACACATTTGCACAGCTTTTTGCAGTTTATAAAAGACTTTCCTTAATATGGAAATAGATCTTGATCAATGACACATGTAAAACCCAGTGGAATTGCATGTCAGCTATGGGAGTGGGTTAGGGGGAGGGGAGGGAAAGAACATGAATCATGTAACCACGGAAAAATATTCTAAATTAACTAATTAAATAAAATTTAAAAAAAAAAGACTTTCCTACATGTTTTCATTTGATCCTCAGTAGATTGTAATCTCCCTTATAGATAAAAGGTTACAAGGATAGTAAGTGTCAAAATCAGGCTGAGTTCAAATGATTTTTTTCTATTTTCCCATTTGGCCCAATTTTGCTTTTCTAGGTGATTTCAATTAGTTGCTAAGTCCAATATTTTGTATATTTTTTGCCATTACTTCCCTTTCCCCCAATTACTTTTAGTTCAGATTTTAAGATGCTTTGTTAAAAAAGACCAAAAAGAACTAGGGCCTTGACTGTTTTTTTTTTTAAACCCTTACTTTCTGTCTTAGAGTCAATACTAAGTATTGTTTTCAAGGCAGAAGAATGGTAAAGGCTAGGCAATTAGGGTCAAGTGATTTGCCTAGGGTCACACAGGAAGTATCTGTGGCCAAATCTGAACCCAGGATCTCCCATCTCCAGGCTCATCTTTCTATCTGATTCAGGCCCTGACTTTTTTGAGGTGAAGAAGAAACGACTGCTCATCTTCATTAGAAAGCAGTATATTAATTCACCTTCATTCAGTCAGTTCCTATACCAGCAAACTATAAAAGTGCTGTTTGCTTTCTTTCCAGATGATTGCAGCCAATGTACTTTCCAAAGAAGAGTTTCCAGATTTTGATGAAGAGACGGGAATCCTTCCTAAAGTGGATGATGAAGAAGGTAATAAACCATTTGGGTTTGACTGAACTAAGAAAAATCAAGAGGGTATTTTCAAGGTGAGGTATATAGGACTAGCCAGTTTAAAGCTTGGTTTATCTTAGAAAAAGTTATTTAGGAAATGTTAAATACTCTCAGAAAAGTATTTTCAACTTGCTTGACTTCATGTAAAAATACTAAGGAGCAATTAGATTGAGATGTATGGCAGCCTTCTGCAGAAGATTGGTAGGAGGGGAACGAGGAAACTTTTTTTTTCTTTAGGTACCAGTTAGTTGTGATGCTGCTTTCCTTTGAACCTGATTACTTTTTAGGCTTTTGGCACAATATCCTTAAGAGATGGCAGTTTCTTTTTGTAAGTGATACCTAGGTTTTGGTGAAAGGAATCTGAGTTTATTTATTTATTTATTTATTTGTTGAGCCTTCTTTTTGTGGGGATTTTAGATGAGGACCTGGAGATTGAATTGGTTGAGGAAGAACCTCCATTCCTGAGAGGACACACCAAACAAAGCATGGACATGAGCCCCATTAAGATTGTTAAGGTGAGAAATGTTGAATTTAAACCTGGAAACGTCAAAGTTACTTCATTCTCTTGGAACAAAAAGAATACCGCCCCCCCCCCCTGCCCTGCTCCCCCCTCCATTTATTTATTTTTAGTGTAATTTTCTTTTTAAATTTTAAATTCCAAATACTTTCCCCTCCCTCTTACTTCTTCCCCACCCACTGTGAAGATCAAAAATATAAGTGTGTATGTATGTATATGTATCAGTTATACACATTAAATCATGCAAAACACATTTCCACATTAACCATATTGCAAAAATAAAATAATGAATAAGCAAGAAAATTATACTTCAGTTTGCATTCATAGTTCATTAGTTCTCTATCTGGAGGTGGATATCAATTTTTTATCATGAATCCTTTGCAGTTCTTTTATATCACTCTGTTGATCAGAGTGGCCAAGTCTTTCATAGTTGATTATCATCACAGTATTGCTATTACTATGCATATTGATCTGGTTCTTCTAATTTCACTTTGTATCAATTCATATAGGTCTGGCCATGTTTTGTCAGAAATAGCCTTCCTTTTCATTTCTCATAGCACATTAGCACTCCATCAAAATCATATTGCCACTATTGATGACTTCATCAATTTCCAATTCTTTGCTATCACAAAAAGAGCTGCTAGAAATATTTTTGGCCAGTTTTCTGACCTTTTTTTACCATCTCTGGACTGAGAGCTTCTTAAGCTGCTGTTGCTGCCACTATCAAAATACAGTCTTGAAACTGGTTATTTTATCTGTATAAACTGTCACCTTTGGAGATGATGCTGCAGCTAGACATTTCCCAGGAAGCAAGTTCTGATGAATTCTGAAGATGCCAACTTTTAGTACATTTTGTCATTCACATTTTTTTTCTTACTGTTACTGAGAATAGTTTCAAAAGGTTCATTTTGTTACCAAAAGGTAAGCCACATTTCAGTTCAGCAAACTTTTTCTCCGTGCCAACTAGGTGTGGAACAGGTGCTGGGAAGAGATATAGTTTAGATATGATGTCCCTGTTTTGGGGGAACTTAAGGGAATTGAAGACTAGACTGCTTGAGTGGGATAGTACCTCAAATGAGATTTCTCCAAGTTTTTTCTTCTACTCTCCTAGAATCCTGATGGCTCCTTGTCCCAAGCAGCAATGATGCAGAGTGCTTTGGCCAAAGAAAGGAGAGAACTCAAACAGGCCCAACGTGAAGCGGAGATGGACTCTATCCCTATGGGACTCAACAAACACTGGGTGGATCCTCTACCTGATGGTATGACCCTGGGGGAAAAGGGTTATTAGAAGTTCTCTTGTTGATACTCTCAAGGTTAGAAGAAAGCCAGGAATGACCCAGGTTGGAAGTTAATGTCTCTTATTTTTATTGTTGAATTTATCCAGTTAAAATATGATCATCTTTGTAATGATTTAAAACTAAAGTCAAGCCTTTGTTGATGAGGGTGGTGTTCCAATATTTATTTGCCTGGAGAATTGTTCCATAGGCAAGGTACCTACTTTATTTTTTGCTACTGGAATTGAATATTTTCTTTTGATTTTTTTTTATCCCACTACCATTTCCCAAAAGCTTTAAAAAATTATGAAAAAACATTTGATTGAGTAGAGTAAAATACTGCCTTAAAGGCTTTCTATCCATAATAAAAATAATTCTAAATGCATAAATGACATAACAATACAAATAACTGGTTACTCTTTCAGTGTCTATCTCCTTATAAAATGAGATAGAACATAAAATGAGAGGCTATATCCTCTCTAAAGGGGCTTGTGGAGCTGGGATTCCCATTGGAAAGTGGCTCATATTTGTTGTGTTCAGCATTGTGCTGATTGTATCTAGCCCTAGAATATTGCAGAGCCTCCCAGGAGAGAGCTCTTACTTCTGAAGAGTTTAACCTGCCTATCCACATTGGAAAAAAACAGGTAGATGAAGAATGTATCTTGCCCAATCTTGATCTACAAGGTGTCCATCTGTGTATGCATCTGGACTGGTAGAGAAGCCCGGATTGGCTTTGGGAAATTACCTTCAATGAACTAGACTTCTCTTGGAAAAAGGCCCGTTTTTTTTTTAAGTTGATACTCTTCCAGTGTTGTAGGCTACCAGACAGGAAATGCAATCATTTCTAGAGTTGAAAATGAGTATCATACAGAGTATGAGTAGGTATATATATTTTAAATACTTAACAGTAACTTATTCCCCCATATAGCTCTGTAACAAAACAAAAACAGTTAACAAAAGAAATGGACACAGCAGCAGTGACAGGCAGCATATATAGCAAATCCAGACTTCTTTTCAGCATTCATTTTCTAGAACCAAAATTAGACATTTTCTATGTAAACTGAAGCCTGCTATCTATTTGTGTTGTTGTCATTTATATCATTATAGTCCTTGTCAGTATTGTTTTTCCGGTTCTAGAAAGCTAAGCTTTAAGAAATCAAACTAATAATTAGATTTGCAGGGACTTCAGTTTAACTGAGACAACAACGGTGTGTGTTGTCCTCAACCTGTCATGTTAGTCTTTGTACAACAAACCCAGCGGTTGTAGGCATTTTTGAGAATTTGGTGACTTGCTAAGTAGTTTGTTTTTCTCTCTAGTGGATGGGAGGCAGATTGCTGCCAACATGCGGGGCATTGGGATGATGCCTAATGACATACCTGAGTGGAAGAAGCATGCTTTTGGGGGCAACAAAGCATCTTATGGTAAAAAGACCCAGCTGTCAATCATTGAGCAGAGGGAAAGTCTCCCCATTTTCAAACTCAAAGAGCAGCTTGTTCAGGTGAGAAGTCGTTTTATGTCCAAGTAGGGAAGGAGTTCTAAAGAGTAGAGGCCATTTGAGGGCAAGATTATCTGGAAGAGGGCATGTATGAATCTAAGAATGGTTTTCAAAACATGGGGGGAGACACACTTAAAGAAATACGATTTAAGTTTGAAAGCATTTTTTAAAATCAGTGACTCATTACAAAACCTGTTCTCTATTGAAAATAAAAATGGTTGCACCTGGGAATGAGCAGAGGTCTCATTTGCTAGGACATTGTGCTAAGTGGACCATAGTCCTGGACTATGTGAACTTAGTACTGGACCATAAGTTAGAATGAAAAAATGACCACTGAGTCAATCAGGGCAAAGAACTTGTGTTTCTCTCAAATGGGGATAACAATTTATATCTGTTTCTAATTCATCTTAGGCTGTTCATGACAATCAGATCCTGATTGTTATTGGAGAGACTGGTTCGGGGAAGACAACACAGATCACACAGTACCTTGCTGAGGCAGGTTACACCTCCAGGGGGAAAATTGGATGTACACAACCTCGAAGGGTGGCGGCAATGTCAGTGGCCAAAAGAGTATCTGAGGAGTTTGGTTGTTGCTTAGGCCAAGAGGTAAGAAGGCAAAGAAAGCTGCTACTGTTGAAGGACCTGGTAAAAAGCTGGGTGATCTCATTTTTACTGTGTTCTTCTATTATCAAGTAAAATGTTATCCTGGCTATGCAGGGCAACCAGTTTCCCTGTGTACCTTGTTGGTAACTAGCATGAAGATTACAGTGAGAAGGAAATTTGGTTTTAAGTAGGAGGTTTTATTTCTTGTCTGTTCCAGGTAGGCTACACTATTCGTTTTGAAGACTGCACCAGCCCAGAAACAGTCATCAAATACATGACAGATGGGATGTTGCTCAGGGAGTGTTTGATTGATCCCGACCTTACTCAGTATGCAATCATCATGTTGGACGAGGCTCATGAGAGAACAATTCACACAGATGTTCTCTTTGGATTGTTGAAAAAGGTATCTAGACAGCTCCTCGTGGTGCTAACTTCCAGCAGTTGGGAGCAGGATTGGTGGGAGGTTGGGAGAAAGAATTGATCTCCCAATAGTTTGTGAAAACCATCCTCTTTTGGTTGTGTATGTTAGTATAACCGAACTCCCTTTCTTTTTTAATAGACAGTGCAAAAACGGCAAGACATGAAGCTAATTGTTACCTCAGCCACATTAGATGCTGTGAAATTTTCCCAGTATTTCTATGAGGCTCCCATTTTCACCATTCCAGGCCGAACATATCCGGTGGAAATTCTCTACACTAAAGAACCTGAGACAGATTACTTGGATGCCAGCCTGATTACAGTCATGCAGATCCATTTAACTGAACCACCAGGTGAGAGGGTGGGACTCTTTTTTTGCTTTTAGGCTAACCTATCTGACTATGTATGTTGTCTCTTTTCCCATGCTATCACTGATCTCTTAAAGGGCAAAGCTTTCATGTTGGCCAAGTGAAAAATGTAATTGCTGGCCACTGGTTGACTTTTCTGATTTTGTTGCTCTCTGTCTAAATACTCATTCTATGCAGGTGATATCCTGGTATTTCTGACTGGTCAGGAAGAAATTGATACAGCTTGTGAGATCTTGTATGAACGCATGAAGTCTCTGGGACCTGATGTGCCTGAATTAATCATCCTCCCTGTGTATTCTGCTCTACCAAGTGAGATGCAAACCCGGATCTTTGACCCAGCTCCTCCTGGTAGCAGGAAGGTAGTATGAAGTTGATTCATATTGCTTATATCTCTGACACTTTTTGAGTAGCCATGTTGAGAGCTGCTTAAAGTTTATTCATGCTTTGTCTGTTAATTTCCTGTTCTTTTGGTCCACCTCTGACCTTCTGATTGATCCTCAATCTTCTTTGCTAGATCTCCATCCAAGTCATGCCTGCTCACCATGGTTATTCTCCCAAGGCTCTAAACTAGGACTTTTGTCTTTCTGCTCTTCTGTTTCCCTTGATCTTATCATCTTCCATAAGTTTAGTGATCATACATCTGTGCAGATGATTCTCAGATCTTTCATGTCCCTCTTGATTTACAGGGCCACATCCACTAGCTATCTGCTGGACATTTTGAGCTGGATATCCTACAGCTGTCTGAAAGTTGATATGACCAAAGTAGAACTCACTACCTTTCCCCCCAAAACCTACCTTCTTCCAAAAGTTTTCTGTGACAATTGAGGGCATAGCCATTCTCCCAGTCACCCTACTTTAACAAGCTTGGTGACAGACTTGACTCCTCACTCTCATTCAGCCAATATATCCAGTCAGTTGCTTATCATTTCTACTTGCATAACATTTCTCACATACGTCTTTTCTTTCCATTTACACAGCTACCATCTAATTCAGGATTTCATCACCATATGGACTATTATTGTAGTCTTTTTTTTTTAAGTAAAACTTTTATTGATGTATTTCATCTTTATATAATTTCTATTTCCCACTGTGATAATTATATGCAATATCCCATACCTTTGGTCTTTCATGTAGGAGATGGTTCTTCTACCTGATGGTTCACCAACCTGACCTCTTTGGGGTCAGGTTGGTGGTTACAATAGTCATTGTGTATATATTTTTTTTGGTTCTGCTTACTTTACAGTTCATGTAGATCCCAGCTTTTCTGTATCCTTCAGATTCACAGTTTCTTATAGCATAGGAACATTCCATTATGCTTGTATTTTTAGCCATTCCCAAATCAACAGGCATCTACTCTTTTTTCCTGTTCTTTTGTAATATCTTTTTTGAGGATTTAATTTTTTTTCCAATCAGCAAAAGGCTGACCCTCTTGCCCCCAATTGAAAACAGAAGAAAAACAAACCCCCTGTTAAAAACATTTGTTTGTCAAGCAAAACAAATGTTTACATTTTGTTTATCCTAAATAAATAAATAATATGTAATATTATTATAAAATATAAATAACATAAAAATAAATGTCTGTATGTGTATGTGTAATATATACATATGCATACACATGTGTAGAGAGATGTGAAGGTACAGAATGGGATGTGTGTACATGTAAACACACATACATGCATGCATACATACATGTATCAGAAGGTGGATCAGTAGTCATCTGGAACCAATCATTCCTCTAGAATCTTTGTTGGTCATTATGTTGATTAAAGTTCCCAAATTTTCCATTATATTAATTGTAGCCCTGGATCTTTTCACTTTGTTCTACGTAAGTTCATACAAGTCTTTCTGGGTTTCTCTGAAACCATTCTCCCTCCCATCACATCTTATTGCACAATAGCATTCCATCGTATTTATATACCATAACTTGTGCAGCCATTCCCTAGCTGATGGACACCCCTTCAGATTTTCATTCTTTGCCACCTCAAAAAGAGCTATTAGTATTTTTGTACAGTCTTAGGGGTTGGTTTTTTTTTTGGTGTAGGATTAATCTCTTCCTTAATTTATCCTTCTTTTAATTTCCCCTTCTCCCTTCTTTTTTCCTTCTCACCTTCTAAACTTCTATTTCTCTGTTGAGTAAAATGTATTTCTATGTATATTTATGTGAGTGGGTGTTTTTTTTCCTCTTTGACTAGTTCACATGAGAGTAATGTTCAAGTTCCAGCCATTCCCTCCTCTTTCTTTTTATTGTATAGACTTCTACTTGTCCATCCCAATTTTGAGATAATTTTCTGTTACCTTCCTTTCCTTTCTTCCACCTAGTGTATTTCTCTTTCCATTCTTTTTTCCTAAAAATTATTTTTTTGTTTGTTTGTTACATTAAAGTTCCCAGGTATCTCCCCAATTTTGCTCCCCACACTAGAGCAGGCATCATTTAACAAACAAAAAAATGGTATGTACAAAACTGTCTTGTTTGTTTCTGTTTATCATTTCTTTTTCTGCAGGTGAACATTCACAAGTTATTTTTCAAACAGTATTTCTGTTGCTGTATATATTGTTCTTTCTCCTCAGCCAGTTAACTCCAGTGGCTTCCTATTACCTTCAGATTTAGAATAAAGTCCTTCTTGGCATTTAAAGCTTTTTACCACTTGACCCCTTCCTACCTTTCTAGACTCCTTACTCTTTATTTTCCACTCAGCTGCATCCAACCTTTTGACTGAATCTGCTTCCTTATCTCTGCATCCTGGAATCCCTGATTTCCTTCAAGACTCAGGACAGCTTCCCCGGGGACTTTCCTGGGCCCCATAGTTGCTTAGTGCCTCCCCTCCAAGCTCACCTCGCATCTCATCTATATTTGTATTTTGTATGTACCAATTTAGTTACATGTTGTCTTCCCCATTATTAGAATGTGCACTCCAGGAGGGTTGGGTCAGTGCCTTTCTTTGTATCCCCAAGGCCTGGCACAGTTCCTGCCCCATGGTGTTAGACCTTAAAAAGTGTTTGGTGATTGATTGATGGCAGCTGTCTTTTCTAAGCATTAAGTTTCTGTGTTGAGGCAGTCTTTTGGGGCCAGTGTGATGCTGGCATGCTGTAAGCTGTGCTATAGCCTCCTAGCAGTGACTTTTCCCAAGGCATCATCTTTTATTAGCTAGGCTTCTGGGTAGAAGAATTGTGGCAGTGCCAAAGCGAGACTAATAACCTTTTAGATCATGTATATTGCTGTACCCAGCTGATGAGATTTCTCAACCTCCTTTTATGGTTGGAAAATTTTCTCCCATGTTCCACATATGTGAAAAGCCCATTTTGTAGTTTAGATGTCCCTGAAGGCAAGAGAAAAATCTCCTTTTGCACTGGGTAATACAATACTAGAAAATCTTTGCTTTCCCAGGGCACTGGAAAATTAAAATTTTAGTAATTGGCATTGGGTCTTGACAGTGAGCTAGATAGCAATTTTATCTAAGTAAAATGGTCTTTGATCAGCTTTGGTATTTTCCTTCCCCCTCCTTGTCCTTTTTCCTTCTAGCTTAGGGATGATTTTTTTTCTTCCTCATAGAACTTGTGAGCTAGAAAGGACCTCCTCCTCCCTTCCCCCTGCCATCACAGGCAAGGATCCCCTGATCCTTCCCAGATAGAATTGTCTTTGTAAGAACCTCCAGAGGGGAGATGTGGGTATTTCTTTGACTAGTGTCCCAGTGTCTCACACCCTATTGAGTTGCAAAGTTTTGCATATCTGCATGCCCTTTGAACAGAAAACAGCTGGCCACAGTTAGTTGTGTTTTCTCACCTGCAGGTTGTAATTGCTACCAACATAGCTGAGACTTCTCTGACTATTGATGGGATCTACTACGTGGTGGACCCTGGGTTTGTGAAGCAGAAAGTGTACAACTCCAAGACTGGGATCGACCAGCTGGTGGTGACTCCCATCTCTCAGGTACACAGACTCTGCCTTCTTAGGAGTGGAGGTCAGCTCTCAAATGGGACTCACCAGCAGACTGGGGGCTAGATGAGATAACTGGCTTTTTCCAGCCATACCTTTTAAGCTGGATAAAGGAGTGTTTGGGTGATGGGATGGAGTTTGTGAGTTTTAAATCTACAGTCATGTTTTTCAGTTTCAAAAATTGTAACACTTTTCAGAATTATTACCTTGGATTCTACCATGCTCCAGTCTAGTCTACCTAGGTGAAAGAACACATTAAACAAATACATAGATAGAAGTGACTAAGACCCTGATAATTTATGGCAGATTTATTTTCCCAGTGATTGTAACATTCTGCTAATCAAATTATAATAGCTAAGGACCATCCATAGTTGAGAAGCAGATTGATAAATTGTCTGCTATAATGACCATTTCCTATTTCATTGGAACCTTTGTATACTATTGAGGCCTCCCAGGAGTTGTTCAGAGAATCACCCTACTTTAGTCAATTGAGTATCATTCTAAGGTGCTGCCAATTCTGGTATTTTTCTGGATTGTGTGGGCCAGATGTGAGCTAAAAGAACTTGGGTGACCCAGACAGTCTTCTCTCCAGTCCCACCATGACTGCCTTTGGTTTGTAGCTACAGCAGAGGTTTGCTCAGCCTGGCACTTTCTGTACTTTTGCTACTCAGGCTTAGAGACTGTCCTTTCAGAGCAGCTCTCTTGCTCAAGGTGTCTTTGCCAGGTGTGGACTTCTTTACCACCAGCCCACAGCTGGTGCTGTGGGTGTGGAAGCCAGTCTTACCCTCCATGGAAGCTGCTTCATTTGGGATCATTCAGAATATCCTGCTGTAAAGAGGATGAGATTTAGGGTATTGGTAGTCTTAGAAACAATCTCCATGGAAGTGGAACAAACAGAGTTCCATTTATGATTTTACTACCAGCTCGTTTTTTACTTATAATGATTTGCTTTCACTTTGATAGCAGTTGAACAGGTGTGCTATTTCTTCATGTTCACCTTTCTCTAGGCTCAGGCAAAGCAGAGGGCTGGCAGAGCTGGGAGAACAGGGCCTGGAAAATGTTATAGACTCTACACAGAACGTGCCTACCGAGATGAAATGCTGACCACCAACGTGCCTGAGATCCAGAGAACTAATTTAGCCAGCACGGTGCTTTCTCTCAAGGTAGATATCACTATCCCATTGCATGGAGAGTTGTTCACTTGTTTAATGGTGTCTAATTCTTCGTGACCCTGTGGAATGTAGCATAGTATAGCTGTGCTGTTCATAGGGTTTTCTTGGCAAAGATATTGGAATGGTTTGCCATCTCCTTCTCCAGCTCATTTTATAGAAGAGGAAACTAAGGCAAATAAGATGAAATGATTTGCATGGAGTCTCACTGTAATTGAGGCTGGAATTGAACTCAAGTCTTCCTGACTCCCAGTCCCCCATTTTATCTACTGAGCCACATCCAAACATGGGTATTAGCACAACCCAATTATAAGGCTTTTAGTAAATTAGCCTCAATTTTGTGAATTTTGTTAAAAATTCCAATAACCTCATGAAATCAAACCCTTTGGAGTCAGATGCAAATGGCTGGAAAAAGCCAATTATCTCAACTAGTCCCCAGTCTTTTGTTTTCTTATGATTACAGTGATTTGGTCATTTGACTTTAAAGGACTTCAGTTAATAGCATTGAAAAATGTAATTATCATCAAATCATGATCTCTTCTAATTCTTAATCTATAATACTATGTCAGTTCAGTTTCTTGAAGAATCTTAGTTTTCAGGCTCTTTTCTCATTCTTTTGAAAAGTCAAAGAAAATAAACTAACACCAAAGAAAAATTAGAACTAAGCTGTAGGATCAGAGTACAGACTGGTACTTTGGGAGCTTGGTTTTCATTCTGAATAATTTCTTTTCCTCTCCTAGTCCCCTGTGGAGAGCTTCATTCTCTCTTGGCAGTGGCAGCTGCACGAGTAATTTCCCAAATGATGGCATCATCCCCACGACAGTTGATGTTACTCTGGAGCCCTGTCACTTTATTGGTGCAGAGTGCTCCACTGCAATTTATTATTTATCCTCTGTGAGAAAGGGGGAGGACAGCTTCAGGAGAAAAAAAGATCTACCCTCCTCTCTGTTGTCCTAGCAAAGAGGCATTTATCTATTCAATGACCAAAAAGATAGTGTTCATTCAATAAGACAACTACAGTGAACATAAATCGTGAGGACTTTAGGGAATAGAAAAGAAATAGAAAACATTGGATCTATCTTCAAGGTTTTTAAAGGCCAACTAGAGAAATTAAATAAGAGAGTGTACTGTCTTTTCACAGAAATGGTTTTTGAATTTCTATAAAATTGCACACTTTCCTGAAGCTTTAATTTTGTCAGGGACAAAAATCAGAATTTCTGGAACGTAGAGTGATGTCCTTCCTTGTTCTAACCTTTGGACACCTATGACCTAATTGGCCTGTTGGCCACTATTAATTTCTTTGATTGTCTTTCTCTTTTGTACTTGAGGAACCCAGGCCTTAAAAGGGAAGCATCTGCATGCCTGCTTTGTCTCTGTAAGTAGTCTGTGGGATGCCTGGTGAATGGGGTGATGGTGTTTTTCTACCTTCCAATCCAGGCCATGGGCATCAATGACCTGCTTTCCTTTGACTTCATGGATGCCCCCCCAATGGAGACTCTGATCACAGCCATGGAGCAACTGTACACATTAGGAGCCCTGGATGATGAGGGCCTGCTCACCCGTCTGGGCCGAAGGGTAGGTTTCAGGCTCTGCCTCATAGCCACTCCCCCCCCTCCCCAATTCCATGGGCCTTATTTCCGAAAGTCTTCTTTGTTCCAGTTGTCTGTCAGTGAACACTCGGGGTACTCTGGGTGGCAGGGGTAGGAGGTTGGTTTCAATTTCAGACTACAGTCTTGAGCCTGCAAGTTTTACCTAGTTTTCAGATACCATTCAGGAGTCTTGCTTTATATCTAGAAGAAGCTGCTTCCTTTCCCTAGTTATTGGGGTCAGAATTGACCCCCCAGTGGGGGTTTTATGGGCTGAATGCTTAAATTTGACAAATTGCCACTTGCCTCCTGACAGCAGTTTGTTCTTCTGCTCTTTGCCACTTTCAAACCATTGGAAGCCAAGTCTGAGTGAGGGCATGTTTCAGGGCTATATTTCTTCTCTCTCCACCCTTCTAGGGAGTCCTTCCTGAGAGGAAGCAAACACAATTTTTCTTTCTCCCTCTAGATGGCAGAGTTTCCCCTGGAGCCAATGTTGTGCAAGATGCTGATCATGTCTGTGCATCTAGGCTGCAGTGAAGAGATGCTCACCATTGTGTCCATGCTGTCAGTGCAGAATGTCTTCTACAGGCCCAAGGTGTGTGTGGGAGTGCAGGCCTGCATTTTCAGTGACTCCCCTTAGTGGCTGTCTTTGTGGGGGCTCCTCTTGTGGGAGGCCTGGAGCAGTCCCTTGGATCTGGATTGGGTAGGAATGAGTATCTATTGTGAAGAAAAGGATAATCTTGTATTCCATTGATTGACAGGATAAACAAGCCCTTGCAGATCAGAAGAAAGCCAAATTCCACCAGACCGAAGGTGACCACCTCACTCTTTTGGCTGTGTACAATTCTTGGAAGAACAACAAATTTTCCAACCCCTGGTGTTATGAGAATTTCATACAGGCTCGTTCCTTGCGCCGAGCCCAGGATATCCGTAAACAGATGTTGGGCATCATGGATAGGTGATTATTTTTTCCTCTCATTCTCACCACACAAAACCCAGAAGCATTTGTTGCAGAATCTTTTGGTGTGACTTGCCAGAGTGAGTACTTTCTGTATAGGATTTTTGCCCTTCTAGGCCCTACATATTCAGCTGCCAACCTTTCTTTCCCCACCAAGAAAAAAAAGCTTCAAACCAACTTACCTTCACCAACAAATCTATCTCTTAATCTACTCTATTTTCTTATGCCTGTTCTTTTGTTCTAGGGAAGTGTGATAATGCAGATTTTTTACTTTAAGATCCCCCGAAGAAGGACAGATATTTTTTTGTGCCTACAAAATAATACTTTTACAAACCTAAAGAAAGTAACCAGTCCAGAATTAAGACCTTGAAAGTCAAAATTCTTATCTTGGGAATGCACTTAAATGACTAGGGCTTACACTTTGTTCAGTCTATAAAGCAGCTGTCCCTCTTTGGTGATTAGTGTTAGAAGTGAGGACCTGCTGGTCATCTGAGAGAGAGATTGAAGAGGAGAGGAGAGATGAGAAGAAGGGTGGGAGAGGAGGAAAAGACAAGAGGAGACAGGGAGATAAATTGTGTATGTGTGTATGTATGTATGTACATGTACATGTACATGTACACATCTGTGTGTGGCAGGGTGTCTGACCCAGTCTCCAGGAGTTTGGTCCTATGTCTTTCTCTTGTTTTCCTTTGTTCTGTTACCTAGACATAAGCTGGATGTGGTGTCCTGCGGCAAGGCTACAGTCCGTGTACAGAAAGCCATCTGCAGTGGTTTCTTCCGAAATGCTGCCAAGAAGGACCCACAAGAGGGCTATCGAACTTTGATTGACCAGCAGGTGGTCTATATTCATCCCTCCAGTGCTCTCTTCAACAGACAGCCGGAATGGTAGGCCAGCAATACCTAATGTAGGGCACACTAGATGGAGAAGGAGTCCTCCCTGCCCATTCTGGGTCTAAAAGGACAAAACTGATGGAATCCTGGCTGTAGGGGAATGTTGCCTTTCACAAGAAGTCTCATTTCTGTCATTATTCACAGATAATTGTGTGGACCCCTGCACCTTCTGGATAGATTTTATTTTAAATTTACATAGCTGAAATAGTTATTGCTATATTCTCTCCTAGCACTTCCTCTGATCCTATTTCTTTCTTTCTAAAAAAAAAACCTTCTCTCAGAATCAATACTAAGTATCAGTTCCAAGACAGAAGAGTGGTACGGGCTAGGCAGGTGGGGTTGAGTGGCTTGCCCAGGGTCACACAGCTAGGAAGTGTCTGAAGCCAGATTTGAACCCAGGTTCTCCAGACTCCGGACCTGGCAGTCTGAGTCACCTAGCTGTCCCTAGACCTGCTATTTCTCAAGAGGATTAGAAACATAACTTTGGCCTCTACAAGTCTCCATAGGGAAATCATATTTTCTTCCAGTGTTTAACAGCCTGGTTTCTCTGAGGCTGTGGATCTCTGGATGTATTCATATTGGGATGATCATTACAATTCACCATGGGAGTGATCCACTCATTAGCAAGACAGACAAGTTTCTTTGATTCAGAAAAAAAGCCAGATTCTACCAGAACAAAGAGAATGCATAGAAGTCATAGAGAATGCAGTATCACATTAATGATAAGCAAAGATCAGTGGAATAAGGATCAAAATAAAAATCCAAGGAATGCCTGTACAAGGGGAGGGTTTTGTAGGTTTTGTTGTGGACCATAAGTACCCAGTTTTGAGTCTTGTGCTCATCTCTCCCCAGGGTGGTATACCATGAGCTGGTGCTAACTACCAAGGAGTACATGCGGGAGGTCACCACCATTGACCCCCGGTGGCTGGTGGAGTTTGCCCCAGCCTTCTTCAAGGTATCAGACCCCACAAAGCTCAGCAAGCAGAAGAAGCAGCAGCGGCTTGAGCCCCTGTACAACCGCTATGAGGAGCCAAATGCTTGGAGGATCTCCCGGGCTTTCCGGCGGCGGTGACAAGGGAGCCACAGTCACACAAAGTGCTCAGTTCTGGGTTCCCCCTGTGGGATAAGAGGTCCAGGACTCTAGTGACTTATTTAAAACTCACTTGGGCTGAGAGACCCCAAAACCAAAGGAGGACATCCTGAACTTGACTCTCATTTCTTTCCTTGTGGTGAAATCTTCAGAAGGCAAGAGCCCACCTGGCCTTGAGATACACTCAACCCTCTTGGCTGGGTCCATCGTGGATCCTGTGAAGGACAGGTATGTAGCACCTTTTTCTGCACAGCTGGATTAAGAGGAACTGCTTTCTCTTTTCTGAACAACTCATACTACAAGATCTTTGGACCAAAGGGCCCTAATATGCCAAGCACTGAAGTCCTCACCCATCAGCCCAGTGCTTTTTGAAGGCTTAGCAGCAGTGTCCAAGTATCAGTGCCCTGGCTGTCTGTCTACTCTCCAACCTGTTTCTTCAAGCTTAACCCTTTGGAAATATATATTTGTTTATTTTTAAATACATATGTATATTTTTTTTCTGCATTTGTTTCTTTTAGATAAAATGTTAATATGTTGGCAAGTCTTAGTGAAATTTAGGATCTGTAGCTTGGGGGAGCACATGGTAAAAGATTCCCCCTTCTTCCTCCTCCCCAAAACCAAAGCCTTTGTGCCTGGGCCGGGCCTGGGCAGGACACACATTGGGCTGGGAGTCTTGTCTTTCAGCACTGTCTCTAGCCTAGCTAAGAACTCTAGGTCACCTAGTGATTAACCACATCCATTCCACAGAGTGCTTCAGTCTAGGGGTCTGAGTAGTTACAGATGTTGGATACAGAGGATTTCCCCCACTACAAAATGTGTAATGTGTCTTATTTCCTCTTTAAAAATGCTAGGTGACATCACAACCTTTTATTTAATTTCCACCCCCATCATCCCCTTCCACAAAACAGACCCAGTATTCCTCCAGGAACTCTTGTAAATTTTAACAAAGAGGCTTTTTGTAGCAAAACACACATATCTTTCTTGGAGATGGTTTGTGGATGCCTAACAGCTGACTTCAAGCCCTTCTGAAGCAGCCCTGAATTTCCTCTTTTTCCTTGCTCACCTTTCCTAGGTCTTTGCTTAGATTTGCCACATAATATGCTTGTTCATTCTCCAGTTACAGTGCTGCCCCATTTGAATAGTTGGTAGTACCAGTATGAGGCACTGACACTGTGAAAACTGCTTTTGTATGTTCTAGAGGTGCCAAGAGATAGAATGGGCTCCCCAAAAGCAACCTTGCATGAAGAAGTCAAGGCCCATGGTGTGTCCTAGAATGTTTTGGGTGTAGTGTCTGCCTCTGGCCAAATCTTTGGTGTCCAAAGGCATTACTGATCTTTAACTGGCCCTAAATTCTCCACATTGGACTTAAGGTGGTTATTAGGAACCTATAACAGTTCTTTCAAAGAGAAACATCTCTCCCCAAGGGCTGTCTTGTTAATGGGCTGCTATGCTTCCTTGGCTGGCTTTGCTTCCCCTCTTGTCCATTTAGGAAGGGTGGACCAGATTTAAATATGTAAAGACCCTGAATTCTTAGGAGTCAGAGATTGGAATACTGACTTTGCACTTTGTGAGACCATGGGGTTGTGCATTACTTCATAGGGCCTTAGTTTCCTTTTTTGTCCCTTACTTTCTGTTCCAGTAGCAGCTCTAAAATAGAAAGGCAAAGATTAGGCAAATGAGGTTAAGTGACTTAACCAGGATCACACAACTAGGAAGGGTCTTGAGGCCAGATTCAAACTTAGGTCCTCCCAATTCCAGGCCTGGGGCTTTAGCCACTGAGCCACCTAAGTTTTGGGCCTTCCCCCTACCCCAGTGATTCCTTTTCAGGTAAATGAGAAAATTATACTTAGATGATCTCCAAAGTTCTTTCCAGCTCTAAATCCTTTGGTCTTCTCTCCTGCTAACTTGTTGGGGAGCAATTGTTGAAACCAGGCAGTATGACATCATTATTTTCCATTTCTTTACCTTCCTTCTTGCTCACCTTTCTTTGTTTGCCCCTAAGAGTTGCTGTTTACTCCCTGAAAGTCCAGACCACCTGCTGGGGAACAGACTCCATTTAGAAATTGCCTAAGGCCAAGGGGGCAGGAATTATTTAGAATGTTGGGGAAGTGTCTGGCCACCACTTCTAACCTCAGCCCCCCACTAGGTTCACCTTTTCCTTTTCTGTGTGGGGAGGATAAATGTTTGAAACTGAAGGATCCTGAGAAGTTTGGGCCCTGAAGAAGCTAGAGATTGTGCTAGGTTCACCTTGGAATGGTCCCACAGAGAAAAAATTGGCTTGAGGGCCTTAGGAACAGAGACCTCATATGTTGTGTAAAGCTTATATAGTGAGACTAAGAGGAGGCCTGACAAAGAACAGCACAGCTCAGAAACCTTTCTCCCTATTTGTTTCCCCCTAGACTCGGCATTATGATGGAGAGCAAGTCAGGTGTTCCTAGACAGAGTTGGAAGTATACATACTCCATCATCCTACCTTATGGTCATTTGGAGTATCGAATCCCCTTTCCCTGCACAGTACTGTTCTGATAGAAGGTGTAATATATGACTTTCTTATCATTGGTGGGAGGAGCACAGCTTGGCTGACCACCTACAGAGTCCAGAGACAGCTGATGGTGGTTTGGGTGGCCACGCAGAATGCCTCCTGGCCTCCGGCTCTGTGTGTGTTCCAGTAACCTCCTCTTGGACAGTGGGGGTGAGACACAACCTCGTGGCCTCCTCAGCCCTCACCCACGCCAGGGGCCCTGCTGAGTCTACAAGCCCTTCTGACCTTCCTTCAGGAAAGATCAACATGGATTGTGGAACTGGGGCCTGTGTGGATTCCTTCCCCTGAGCTGCTTCCCCACCCCTTCCATTCCAGGACAGAAAAGTGCCCCCAGGAAGAACTCTGGTCCAGATTGGACTGAGGCTGCTTTACAATGGGGCGCTTGTTTCCCTTGGCTCAGTTTGTTTTTTTTCCTGACATTGGGTGATGGCTGGAGAAAGGATATGGATCCCATGCTGTGAGCTGGAATCTTCCTGGTTATGAAAGTCTATTATTCTCAATGGCCCAGCAGGTACCCTTGCTTGGGAGTTTCCTGCTCCTTTCATCTGATTTGTGTTGTGTATGCACTTGTGTCTGCATATGCATGTGGATATTAGATCTCAGTGGGGTGTAGGCAGGGCTTCAGAATCCTCTGGCCCCAGCCTGATTTCACTCGACCCACAGTAACCTTGCTTTGACCACCTTTGCTGTATCTGAGATGATCATTTCCTCCCAATAGACTTCTACTTATTTGGTCAAGCTTCTCAAAGTTGAAGTAGAGCAGTTGAAGGGTGGGCCATGAGCAGCAATGGCTAATCCTACAATTAGCTTTTTCATGGGGCAGTGATCAGCAATTTAATTCAGACTTTTGACTTTCTTCCTCTACTCCTTCCTATCTGCCTCTCTGTATTTTATTCCTTTCTCATTTTCTTACTCCCCTCAGTGTAGCTTTTGTCCATCATGTGGCATGGATTTGTATTTCGATTACTTGTATCTATTAAAAGAAGTTTTGTTTTCTGTCGTGTATGTTTTTTGAAGCAAATGAATATGAAACTTTATATAAAAAACTATATTTCCCAGAAATATAAAGTGAAAAATGTTTTTGATTGCATATGGCTCTTGATTAGACTTCTGCCCTCCCCCAAAGGAAAAAGGATCCCCTTTCCAAGCTCTTATGTTGCACCTAACTACTGTTTAAGGACTGTGGTTGGAGAAGTGTGGGCCAAGGCTTATACCAAGCTACTAAGTTGCTTTTGGGATCTGGTTAGCCAGATTACGTGTTAGCCTGCTTTTCTTGTTGCCTTATTTGCACCAAAGGGTTGTAGTAGTTTGAAAATAGAAATTTATCTGGAGGCCACCTGTTTCTGACTTCCCCTTTACCTATGTCCCCAAAATGGGTCTAGGCTTAATGGGGATGCTTCTGTTTAATCTTGGCTCTTAGTCCTATCCTGTCTTCCCACCAGCACACCCACCATAGCAAAGTCGCCGGTCTCAGTTACACACAGCTCAGGTATCCTACTCATCACCTCCTTCCCTGCAGCCTCCCTTCCACCCATACTAAACTCAGCCCCAGGAATCATATTTCTTCCAAATTTGGAAGAGAAAATTCTTTTCTACTTCCAATCCCTCCTCCCTGGAAGTACACGTCTGTTTGGTTGTCTTACCCAACCCCTCACTGGCCTAACTCCCAGGGCATACTTTGGCCTCCCCCTCACATCCTGCTGCCCCCCTGCCTCTTTCATCCCTAGCAAAAATGCAGTGATAACAAATGGGCCCCCCTCAGCCTGTCCAGGATTGATGGGAGGGAACCCTGACTTACTCCTTATGCTAGAAGCCAAGAGGTAGGGTTAAGTTGGCGATGTACTGATATATTGTTTGACTAGACCAGAAGGGGTTAAGAGGGGAAAAGGAAACAAAGTCAGTCAAAAGGTTGCAGAAAACTAGGGCTGGAATTCAGAAAACACCCTGGAACTCCTAAACTTTGAGCAAACTGAAATTTGTTTCGCTGAAACCTTCATCTCTGGACTAATCCACACACTGGGGAAATAAGACTGAACCTGGCTACATTGAGGACACAGAGATTGACAGCCTGGCAGGGGCCTTTATTTCAATCTGTAGAGATGGGGGGCATTGATGTGGGGGAGAGGATTATATGCTCTCCTTTGAGCAGGGAACCCTCTCCAGCCCATCCTGAAGCTACTCAGCCTTCATTTCCCAAAACCTAAACAGGAACCCCTCCCTCAGGGAACACCCTCCAGTGACCCAACGGGAGACCAAGTCGATCATTTGCCATCAGCCACCTGCAAGGAAAGGACAGCTAGCCAAGTTGGAGGGCCAATGACTTCCTTAGTTCAAAAAGCATTTTATTGACCCCCAAGGGGACCCAATTAACCAGGAGGTTGGTGTGGGACAGAAAGGTGATCTGGGGATTTGGTTGCTGGGTAAGGGGGCTTATCTAGGCCTGATGCTTCTTGAAGGCTCTGATAGGAGCTTTCTGAATCTCAAAGATTCACTGGGGCACTGGGGTGCAAAATGGTAGGAAGAGTCTGTGCTCTTCCCCTGACCTGGTAGGGGCAAACCCTTGCTCTCTGTACTTACTGGAGGAAAAGGAGATGGATGGGCCACTTGGAAGGAAATGGGGAAAGGTGGAGCTGAGTCCTCTCACGTAGTAGGGAAAGTGAAAGAAAATGTATGGGCCTCCTACTTAAGGGCAAGGTTATTTCTCCCACTTCTCTAGCCATTCAAGTGAGCACCACGAGTGGGGTCCATTTTGGTGGGGGAAGGAAAGTGAGAAGGGGTGGATGACCAGGGCTGGGGAACTGCCCCCCAAAGTTTCCTGGAGTGTCAGAGAAGGGAGTGAAGGGTTCCTGCCAACACCAAATGTATCCATATGTACAAAGAGGATGGTCACAGAGTAGCGTCCCCTGCCCCCACCTGGGGGGTTTGTGGGTTCTCGGTGACATGTTGGAGCTAGTAGGAGTAGCCACCCTTAGGCCCGTAGGGCTGGACAGGCCCCCCCAGCTCTGGAAGGTATGCAGGGCTGTCATCCAGGTGAGACAAGGGGACGGTGTCCTCCTCACTGACGGGTCGGTCAAATTCAGACTTGAGGGTTGGGCGCTGATTGTCTGGGAAGGCCAGAGAGAAGAGGGCCTCGGGCTCACACACAAACTTGTACACGTAGCGTTCGCCAGCCACCTGAGGGACGGAATGGAGAGGATGGAGCCATCCCATCGATCCCCCTGCCTCTAGACAAGATCACCCCTTCCCTGTGTTGAACAGGATTGTGCGGCGCTCTCACAGGGAGAAGAGGGAAATCCTTCCGTGCTTAGATTCCCTGGGAAGAGACAAGCCGCCACCTATCCCTGTGTACCAGCCCCATTCAGTTAAGAAGTGCTCCATGCCCGACTCGGCATTCCTAAAAGGCATTCTGGAATCCCACAGGACGAGATCGGCAGTTCTAGGTAAAAATACAGGCACATAATTCTAGAGCTGGGCAAGTAATGTAGTTTGCCTCAGTTTCCTCATCTGTCAAATGAGCCTGACAAGGAAATGGCAAACTGTTCCAGTATCTTTGCCAAGAAAACCCCAAATGGGGTCACAAAGAGTAAGACAGGACTGAAATGAATGAACAAGGCCATTTAGTCCAATATCGCTTTTTACAGATGAGAAAAGAATTGATGTCAGCCCTTAGGGACTTGTCCACAATCAGCAAAGGCTGAATTTGAACCCAGACCCTCTGCCACCAGAGTGAGTGTTCTTTCTGGGATCTCCCAGTCAGGGCCTCCTTTCCTTCTGACACTGTCCATGCTATCAATAGTTACTTTTCTAGGATATTAATAATGAAATTACGCATCAAATTTGCTTATTAGATAATGGCACCTGGGGCTGAGAAGGAAAAGTTATTATAATTCCTTTTATCCCACTCCCCCCCAATCTCTCTTAACTCTCCATTATCCTAGCCTCAATCCCATTAATATATTTAAAGCCCAAGTTTCCTGTGACAAAAATAGCTTGGGAAACTCTGACCTAACTATCCAGTCTCATAACTCTGACCGGTTCAGCTGTTGGGGCAGGTGGGAGAGCAGGTTGACAGATAAAACTTGTTAACTCCACATTCTGCCCTTCCTCCTCCTCCCCCAGCCCCCACAGATTTCCTTGGTGCGAGGGGGTGTTAAGGATGTACCCCCCCCCCACTAAACGCAACTTCCTTCCTCTCCTAGGCTTCTGATTTCATTCCATCTTCTCCCACAGCAGCACCACCAATCCCTCCCACCACTTGCCATCTCAGCCCCAGCCCTTTGGCGAGCCCAACCTTCTGCATGATCCCCTTCTCATAATAGTAGCGGAGCGAGCGGCTCAACTTGTCATAATTCATGGCTGGACGATTCTTCTGAATGCCCCAGAGCCGGGCGACCTGGGGGAAATGGGCAAATGAGGCAGGGGAATGCCCTTAGGAGGGACATGGGGCAGAAGGGAAGACAGAGCAGAAGAGGAGGTGGTCCAGGAAAAGTGCCTGGTTTTGATCCATTTAATACTGTCGGGCCTTGTCTAAGCACCAGGCAGCAGAACCCTCCCAACTCCCCAGGCTGGATAGAAATGAGGCTGTGATAAAAGGAGAGGCGGATATGGAAGGAATCTGTTTCTTTTCACCTGTGGGCTTTTCAGTCCTGGTGGTTAGTGAGGAGGGAAGAAGCTCCATGGTGGGAGAAGGAAGGGAGACACCTACCTCCTCTGGTTCTATGAGCTTGAATTCCATCCCTCGGCCCGTCCAGGCAATGAAGTGAGCATTTGTTGGGTCGTCCAGCAGAGCCACCAAGAACTGCCAGAGCTGGAGGGAGCCCCGGCGCTGGTATGGGGGTCCTTCCCGGAATGTCCCGAGACCCTCCTGTTTGATGTCCCCTGTGAAGAACAACATGGCAGCAGAGAGAGGTGAGGGGAGCCCTCTCTAGGTTCTGAAACTCTCCCTTTCTAGGAAGGAGATGCACAGACTTCCAGACCCACAATGCCACAGAGGCTCAGACAAGGGTCCTGGACCGGCAGCACTTCTCTCCCACCCTCTCCAGCACCCCACCAGTCACCCTCCTCTGACCTTCAAATTTCTCTGGGACCACACAAACATCCTCTGGGAAGGGCCGAAGAGACTTCTCAAAACCATAACCTAAGGGGGAAAAGAGAAGGTGGAGGACAGCCCTTGGAGATTTGGGATTTTAGACCCCTCCAACCCATCTCCAGAAAGGAGGCAGTGTGATAAAATAGACACAGGGGGGAAGAACTGGTTCTTGAGTCAGCGGACAAGGGTTCAAATCCCATCTCTGATGTTTATAGCTTGTGGACCCTGAAGCAAGTCTGACCACTTCAACTCTCATCTGTAAAGGTGGCATAATGGATAAGGCACTGGGCCTGGCGTCAGGAAGACCTGGGTTCAAATGCAGTCTTAGGAACATCCTAGCTGTGTGACCTTGGACTTTACCTTTTCACCTTCCTCCCAGGGTTGTGAGGATCAAATGAGAAAATTGTAACAGTGCCTGGCACATAGTGCTGTTATATATATATATACACAATATACATATATACACATGTGTATGTATATACACACACACACATAATTAATATAAAGGAGTTCCCGATGGCTTCTGAGGTTTCCCCCCCAAGCTTTAAATCCATGATTCTATATGTGCATACTGAGATATTGGAGGGAGGAAAGAAGGGAGAAGGGGAGAGGGGGAGAGCAAAAGAAAGGGAGAGAGAGGAGAAACAGAGAGACGGAAGTAGATAGGGAAAGAGAGAGGGAGGAACAAAGGAAAGAGATGAAGGAGGAAGACACGGTGAGAGGCAAAGACAGAGGAAGCCTTATTGAAATGAGATTCCAGAGGAAATCGTGGTTTGAGATATTCTGTGGCTTTAGAGCCCAGAGAACACTGGATCAGGAATCAGAAGACCTAGTTTAAAATTCCAGGTCTAATATTTATTGCCTTTGGACCCCAAATATTCTAATAATAATGATTCTGATATTTATTATAACTAGAATTTATTCAGTGCTTTGAGGCTTATAAAAAGTTCTTTACAAATATTCTCTTATTTGATCCTCATAACAACTGCAAAAGGGGATGCTGTTACTACCCTCATTTTACAGATGAGGAAACTGAGGCAGACAGAGATGAAATGACAGCCATAAAGTATCTGGGACTGGATTTGACTGCTTGGCTCCAGATCCAGAAGTTGTAAAATAAGGGGAGGGGGCTGGGGCAGAGAATCTCTTAAAGCTTCCTCCACCCCTGACATTTTACAATCCTGGTTGCTTGGTGTGATGGGGGCAGGGGAGAGTGTGATGGGGGTTGGGGATCAGCTGCCTTACCCATGGTTCCTTCACCGGGGGTGGGGCCAGGGAAGCCCTCCGCATGTAGGTACATGGATTGACACCCAGGGACATCTGTGGGGGGTGGGGAGGAAGAACCATCGGTGTCTAGGGAGACTGGGGGTGGGGGATGGGGAAGCAACCCCCTCTCGTTCCTTCCTGATGTCTAGCCTGCATCCCTGAGTCTTGGGCCCGTCCCCACCACAGAGAGAAGGTGCCCGATTTCTCCTCAGTCTCTGGTCTGAGCAGCCCTGGGCCAGGGACTGGAGGGCAGCTGTTGCCTGGAGAGCAGGCAGGGTTGCTGAGTCGGGTTTTCCCTCTATTTGAAAGGAGGCCAGGATAATTCCAACCCCAGAGGAAGCCTCTGGGAGCGGCTATTTCCTGTTTATAGAGGGGGAGGGAGGAGCGGGGAGAGCATGAATGAAGACCAGCGGCTCCCAGAGAAAAGGAGTCAGTATGTTCTTTGGGGGGGAGCCCGGCAGCGGGGCGGAGGGTCAAGTTCCCAAACACATTCGGGCTCCTTCCCCATTCTGGGGCCAGCTTTTTGTTTCTGCTATTTGGAAGACAACAGCCCAGAACCTCGATCCCATTGGAGCAATCCCCCGCATCTGCAACCCGTAGGGCTAGGGAGCGGGAGGAGAGAGGAGAGTCTCCCCCGCCGGCGCCCCCTCCCGCCCCCCGCCCCGCCCCAGGCATCGGCTGCTCCCACCCAGAGGTGATTGGACGGAAGAAGACAGTTCCGGGTCTAGTCCTCCCCCCACTCTCACCTATGAGTGAAAAGCTAGAAGTGAAATTTGACACCTCGGGGGATTGGGGAAGGGGGGGTGGGCTCATTTATGCCTCCATTTTGTGAATGGAATTCCTGACTCCATTCAGAGGGAGCTGAAGGGGGAGGGGCCCTGAGTTCAAGGGCATGTAACTTGATTCCCTTCCACTCCGCAGTGTTTGAAGGTCAGGGGCAAGAGCTCTGCCTCCATCCAGGCTTCCTTCTCTGCTTTATGGGAGAGGGGGCCCTCCCGGAGGAGGAGGGCATCTCCCGTGTATGCACACCCCCAAACATCTGTGGGAATATGTGCAAATGCTCACATGCACTAAATGTGTGCGTGTACACAGAGTAAACACATTAAATATATGTGATACACATTAAATGTTTGTGTACACACAAAATTGTCTAGATGTGCACCTGCATTACATGTGTACACAGTAAGCATGTTTGTGCGCATTTGCATTGCATGTGTATATATGTGCACACATTAAATACATGTGTATACGTATATCTCAAATGTGTTCGTGCACATTTCCCGTGCATTACATCTGTACATACACATCAAATGTGTTTATTTGTGCACATGCATTACATATATATGTGTACATAAAACATACACAATAAACATTTGCACATATGCACTACCTGTGTATATAAATGCATACATTAAACACATACACATACATTAAACTGCACACATGCATTACATCTGTACACATACTAAGTGTGTTTGTGCAAATGCACTACATATGTACATGCAATGCACATTAAATACATGTGCACATATCAGGTGTATTTGGGCACACGTGCATCATAAAACACGTGCGAACATGTTAAACATGCATGTATACACACATACATTAAATCTATGTACGCACATGTGTCTATCAGCAAACAGCTGTGTGTATATACGCACGTGTTTAAACACAAACACACACACTTCTCTCTTATCTTTCTCTCAGGTATGGAAATAAGGAATGAGGTGGGAGATTCCCTTGGGTTAAAACCAACCCCAATGGTTAGTCAGGGTCAACTCTAGCCCTCTTCTCCACTTCATTTGTAGGGAAGCTCAGGCCCTAGCTAGGTCTCCTTTCCTCCCCATCTCTTTTCTGTGCCCCCCACTCACGCCCCAGCAGGCCGCCTGACACCAGCTTTCTTTCCCATCCCTATATCCCCCTCGGGTCCCAGGTAAGAGCAGCCTCCTCCAGCACCCAGACTCCCTTTCCCCCTACATTCCGGGCCCAGCGCCTCTCACCTGAATCATAGGCGAAGTCCGTCTGTTCCTGCTTGATCACCACCCCTGCCCCCGGGTACCTGGCGCTGCCCCCACCCCCGCCTGCCTGCTCATACAGGGGGTCGTGGTATTCCCGCTTGAAGCTCTGCTGGGGGTAAGGCAGGCAGGGCTCCGGCAGCTGGGGCTGGTAGGAGGCTGAAGGGGGCTCCCGGCCCCCACCTTGGGAAGACGGGAAGGAGTGGCAGATCTCGGGGGGCTGCTGGAAAATGGAGCTGGATGGGACACAGCGGGGAGGAGAGAACAGAGAGTGTTAGAGGCTCCTTTATTTTCCCTCCTACAAAGCCTGGGGCGGAAGTCCAGGCAGGGGCACCTTGCTCCCTACCATTAGAGGATGCCAGGAAGGGTCCTTAGAGGTTACTCAGTGCCACGCCTTCCTTTTCCAGATGACCTCTGCCGCAGGAAGAGGGAATTCCCGGAAAGCTGGGACGGGGGTCCCCACACCCAAGTTCCCCACTCACCTAGGCTCCATCATGAACCCATGGCTGGGGTTGGAGGGGGCTGCCCCGGGGGGTCTCAAGAAACTCCGTTCTGCCCGGGGAAAGTGCTGCAGAGGCGACTGTCCTGGGGCACTGTGTGTGGGAGACTTGATGGCAACTTGTCTGGGGGTGTCATAGGCACTGGGGGCAGGCAGGCAGACATGGGGGAGAGAGAAGGGAAGTTAGGCAGCTTCCCTAGGCATAGCCCTCTGCGAGCTCCTCAGACGCCACTCCCCAACCTTGGAGAGCTACCCAAGTCTGAAGGAGGCTCCTGCGGCCTCCTCCCCCTTCCATTCCCCCACTCCGGGGATAGTGAGGTCACAGCCCCCCTTTATACAGGAGGCCGGAGGAGGGAGGCTGTGCAGCGAGGAGCCCCTCTACGTGGCGGGGGCTCATGGTCTCCCTTCATCTAAGCTGTCCTGGTTCCATTCATCCTCCCCCCTCTTCCCTCTGAGGCTGGTTTCAGGGGAGCCCAGACGGAGTAGACAGGGTTCTTGCTCCCGTAGGGAGAGCTTTAGGGAATCCCAATCCCAATAACTGTCTAGGCTCCTCTCCCTCCTCCCCACAGCAGAGCCACAATGCCTGCCTCCGGATCCCTCTCCCTCCAGCCCCAGCCTAGGACTCACCTCGTATAAAGGCACTGCTCGCCATGGTGGTAGGAGAGCGGCGGCTTTCGGCTGCAGGACAGGGTCGGGTCTGCTCGAGGGCTCTGTGGCTCCTTCTTGATCTTGGTGGTGGGACTGTGGAAAGCTACTGAATGGGGGAGGGATTGGAATTGGCAAAGAGGGATCAGAGATCAGTAGCCTGCTGGTTTCCCTCCTCCCTGCCTAGGTGTCCTGCACGGGTCCTCTCTCTCTCTGCTAGCTGGGGTTAAGTAAGCCAGAGTACCTCTCTGAACCTCAGTTTCCTTTTCTGTGTGGGGAAAAAAAAGAGTTGGACTCCAGGATGTCTAAGGTGCCTTTCAGCTCTTATATTCTATAGCCAAAGCCAGAACCGTGTCCAATAAAATCACTGGTCAATATTGCTCTGTGATATATTCTGAGCCATACGTAAATATGCTGGAGTGCACAGCTGGACAGCAGAGCTCATGGAAGCTCAGCCAACGTTAGACATTAGCCAGAGACGCTGCCTGAAGTTAGACATTAGCCAGAGACGATGCCTGAAGTTCAATATTCAACATAAACCCAAACTCCAGAGAACTTGTGCAAACAAATCTATAATTTCCTAATTGTGTTCATCCTGGCTCACTTGAAGCCTTAAACTATTTATACCTTAAGCTGGGTAGAAGAAGGGCTTTTTTTTTTTTTTGCATTAGGCTTGAACCCAGAACCTTAGAACCTCCCCTCATGTTTACTTGTAGCTTTAGCATTCTACCTGCCATACTCCTGATTATCTGTGGATAATGGTCTCCTTTCTTCCACCCAAGCCCAGTTCTGAGCATTCAGAGAATGGAGGCAGAGAAAAAGGAATGTACGGGGGGTTTTCTATATTCTGGAGTCAAACACTTAGAAAATAGGGTCAAATATTTCATAGTATGTGTTGTTTGAGATGAATCGTCCCTGTTCCATTCTCCCTGAGGATAAGAACCGGCTATGGGGTTTTTGCCTCTCTAACCCCTTAGCACAGTGCTAGGCACATAAGTGTTGTTTCATTGTGCCTCTCCTCCTTCTTTTCAGGCACCTCTGACCACTGGTCAGAACCTGGAGGTTGGCCTGGTCTTTGTTTACATTGATTTGTTTACATTGAAAAAATGGGAATCCCAGCTCACACTTTATCAAGGAAAGGGGGGAAATGGGCGGGTCTGATGCACCCTTGAACTTCCCCTGGCTTATTCCTTCCTCTCCAACTCCCTTGCACACAGGGCCCACAAACTCACAGTTTTCGGAATGGAAATCGGGTACAAACTGCTCGTCACTGTCGGGAACCTGAGCTGCAGAGAAATAAGGTTTGGAGTGAGCCTGGAGCGTTGAGATAACAGCAAGGTGACCAGATGGACCATCTTCATCCCAAGAGGGCCTTGTGGATTAGCAGAACCCAGGGAGAGGAGCTGCGTCTTTGTCCTCACCAGACACCGCTCAGCCCCTCTGCCCTCCTCTCCTCCACTTCGTGGCTGCAACATTCCTAGAACCTGTCTGAGGAGATTCCAGTGTCTTTTCCTACGTGATTTATTTTAATTCCTTCTTTTTTTTCTTCTGGAAATGGAAACAGCTTTACTCCCACCCTCCTCTCCTCCTCCCCAACTCAGAACTTATAGGAGCCATGGATGCGTAGGGTGGGGAGTGGGGGCATTACCTGTGCCCTTCGTGCCTCGAGTAGGGAGCAGTAGGGGAAATTATGGGATGAAGGAGTCCTGGCATTTGGGGGTGGGGATGGCACAGTGCCTTAGCCCTTTTATCTGCTGCTTTGTCAGGGTGTGGAGGGGACCTGGCTGCAGTTTCTAAGAGTTTTCATTGCTTGGAAGTCTGACAAGTTGACACAAGTTTTAAGGGTGTGAGGGTGGGGGATTGAGGGAGGGTAGTTCAACTGTAGGGAATTTGGAGCAGAATGATAGGAGTAGGGTGGGTGGAGGCAATCTGTTCTGTGGGGAAAAGAAGGCAGAGCCATTCCTCCTGAGGCCAGGCCTCCCAGGTGGAGTGGGGTGAGAAGGCTTCTGGGTAAACTAATAGAGACAAAGATTTTTCTGACTCTCCAGGGAAAGGGGCTTAGGTTGGAGTTAGAGGGGAGTTCAACCCCACAACTATTTTCTAAGGGATCCACAACTATTTTTCTGGGCAGTTGGTAGAAGGAGAAGACCTATTCTGTTTAATAGGCAAAGCCAGTTGGGGTCAAGATGGCGCCTGAGTATAGACCATCGGAATGTAGATGCCCACAGGAGCCTAGCAGATGGTGAGAGATGGGATTCCAAAGCATGGGACGATAGGTCCATTAGAGAACCAAACAACCCCTACCCATTCTCCTAATCCTGAACCAAACATTACAGCTATTTCTTTGAAACTAAACATCACAGATAGTTCTTAAGTGAGAACACACCAATATATGGAACAGAAAAATTAGGGTATGGTTATTTACTTATATATAAAATGGATTCACCACCAAGCTTTTATTTTATTTTTAAACCCTTAACTTTTGTCTTAGAAGCAATACTGTGTATTGGTTCCAAGACAGAAGAGTGGTTTGGGCTAGGCAAAGGGGATTAAGTGACTTGCCCAGGGCCACACAGCTAGGAAGTGTTTGAGGCTAGATTTGAACCTATTTTTGGTCCTGGCTCTCAATCCCCTGAGCCACCAAGCTGCCTCACTACCACCAAGCTCTTTTGAGGAACAGAGGTGCCTGGTACATTTGGCTTCTGAAAGATGGAAAACCTGAAGAGGAGATCAAAATACAAGCAGCCACTGCCATTTCTATATCTACCCATCACAAAAGAAGAAGTAAAGCAATTCAAAAATGATCAAGAGAATCAGTGTGAAAATAAGAGTGGACGCTGGAACCTCCATTCAGATTCTGCCTCTGACCCTACTTGTGTGGAAATCAAATGAGATCATACTTGTAAAGGGTTGACTGGGAACACAGTGCCTGGCCCACAGTAGGAGCTTATTAAAAGCTCTTTCACATCTTCCTTCTGTGACCTCAGGCAAGTCACTTAATTTCTTTGGGACTTTACCTTCATCTGTAAAATGAGGAGGTTGAACTGAGTTCTGGGGTTCTCTCTAGCTTTCCACATCTTATTCTAAAGACATTTCTAGAAGATAGACACATCCAGATTTTCAGGAACTCATCTACTGAGTTAAGGATACTTAAGAGCCCTCAAAGACCTTAAAGACTCCAGAGTACATAAGCCTCTACCTGACCTGTCCTCTACATGGTCCAGTCATGAGTGCTCTCTGTTCTGGGAAGACACAGACTCCCCATTCTCTTTTCTCTCCCACTCTCACCTTTCCTCACCTCCCAACTCAAATGGGGATGGTAGCCATGGCTATATAGAGAAAGTGATGGGATACAAAGTGAAAAAGATTCCTCCCCCCTTCCCTTGCCCACTCAGGCAAAGAGGGTCTCTAGAGAGGGAGAGGAGTGAAGGCACAGAGCTTGGAGAAAGGTGACGCACTCAAGGCCCTCTTGGGGCCTCATTAAACAGCTGTTTCCATTGAGGTAATGGGGCCAAGGGCAGCCCTTGTTGACGTCACTCCCTCCACTATCCCATTAAGAGTGGTGCTAACCTGAACCCAAGGCCCATATTTCAGTACTCTATAGGTCCCATCATTCTTTCATTTATTTCATCCTTGGGTTTTGAAGAGCTGGGACTGGCACTATCCCATGAAAGTCCCCAGGGTAGGAATTCTATCTAATTCCCATTCTAGTCCTGGTTAAGCCACTCATTGTGTGACACTGGGCAAGCCTCTGCCCTCCTCTGAGCCACAGGATCCTTCTCTGTAAAATGAAGGGGTGAGGCTAGAATAGATAACTTTATAATTCCTTCTAGCTCTAATACCCTGGGTTTCTAGGATTCCAGCCACTTTCCAAAAAAGGGTTAATTCTTTTAAAAAGAAACAAATGAGGGGACAGCTAAGGGCGCCAGGCCTGGAGTCAGAAGGCCCAGTTTAAAAGATTCTCAGATACTTTCTAGCTCTGTAACCCTGGGCCCGTCACTTAAGCCCATTTGCCTAGCCTTTGCCACTCTTCTCTCTTAGAATTGATACTAAGACGAAAGGTAAGAGTTGTAAAGGAAAGAAGGAAGGGAAGAAGGGAGAAAAGAAGGAAGGAACAAGGGAGGGAGAGAGGGAAGGAAGGAAGGAAAGAATGAAGGAAAGGTAGTAATGTAAAACAGGACAAGAAATGAAAATGCTACATGAAGTCCTCTATTGCTCAGCTCTGTTCCCAAAGCCCTCCACGATGGATCCTGTCTGTACCTCCATATGTAAGGAGAGCTAGAAGTCTCAGTAACTAGAGAGATGGACGTGGGAATCAGAAACCCCTGAGCTCAAATGCTGCCTTGGACACTTAAACCTCCATCAGTCCCAGTAAGAGCATGAACCTACCAGAGTGGCTGGGGGGAAATCAAATGAGATAACATTGTAAAGAGCTTTGTAAACCCTAAAGTGCTGTGCTAGCTATCATTATTATTAGTGTAGTTACTGGGACAAAAGGTTCAGGTGGGAATGGGAGCTGGAGGAGCCAGAGGGAGAAGCCTAGAGGATGAGGGAAGGGCTTGTTCGCCTGGAGATTTTCAGAGAGCAGATCACCGGTGACAATAGGAATGACCCTGAAACTTCCTTTCCGGGAGAGCAAGGGCATTTTCTTCAATTGATTTATTCATCCGATTGTGTTCTGACTTCCCTCTCTTATTCTAGCCAGATACCAAGCTGAAGCTCATGCTCATGCTCTCTCCAAAGCAGATAAATAAGAAGGTTAGACTTGATGGTTTCTATCTAGGATCCTGTAAGGCCCCTTCCAGCTCTAAATATTACGCTCTTGGGATCTCCTCTGAGCAGAGGATGAGGATGGCTATGATGGCAAGGAACTGCCAGCAAGAGATCTGAAGAAACTTTTTGTTTCCTGGATCTGTCGATGATTTGCTGTGTGTCTTGAAGGCAAATAATTTCTCTCTGGGCCTTGTAATAGAAAGGAGCTGGACTAAATAACCTCTAAAGTCCACCCATTTTCTAATATTCTTCAAGTCTATGAAATTCAGGAAACCAGCATGGAAAGGGGGAAAATTAGAGGGACGAGGAAGGATGCTTGAAGGGGGATTTGTGAACAGTCTCCCAACCTAAGTTCTGGAAAGGTTAAATTAATCTTGAAGGTAGGTCAGACAAAGTCCAGCCATATGGCTCCCCTACCTTGTGCCCGTCTCCATGTGGCAGCATCAATGCTATCTGTTGGGAATATGGTAGGAGTCTGGTTGCATATATGCTGACTCCTGCCCCTATCCTCTGCTAGATTTCTGAGGTTCCTGCCCACTTCTGAACCCCAGCAATAGAAGGACAGGACAGTAGGGGGAAAGAAAGGAAGGAAGCAGATCTCTTTTCCAGAGCATATAACTGCTTGCCTTGTCTCCCTACTCTCAGCAACTCCCATCCAGCTTTTCAGAAATGTGTCTATTGACTATGATTTGTACATACACACACGCATACTCCAGATGCCAACCTCTGTTCTCTAAGAAAGCACCTCTCCTTAAGCTGGGGTGGTAGGGCTAACACTTGTCCACAGCAGCACCACGAGAGGACCAACAAGAAAAGCCAAGGGTGAGGACAGGGTACAAACTGAGTGCATGCTTATACCCAACATACCTTAAGACAGAATTATATACCTTTCCATGTGCACAGACATATGTACACACACAGATGGAGACATAAACCCATTCCTGCACACCCGAACATTCCCCAATTCCTTTGACCAACTCTTGCCACAACATTTATTGATCCAGAGAACCTGAATCAGGTCACAGGTCTATGCCCACAGGCCAAGGAGACCAAGGGGTGTGAAGGGGATCTCAATCCAGAGGGCTTGAACCCCATGACACATGAAGACATAGCAAACATTCTGATTTCCACCAAACAGAACCTCAGTTCAGATTCACTACCTCTTCCTGGCCGCTGAAAGCCCTAGAGGAGAAACCTTATTTAATACTGGTCAGCTCCCCCGTCCCTACCAGTCACTACCAGTCGATGGTTCCTCCAAATCAGACCGAACTTCAGGGAATTCCTTCCACATTCTCCTTTTCCAGCATCAATGGAACGCTGGCATCCACCCGGAAAATGGAGGTCCCTTCCAAGGTAAGGCTCCACAAAACCAGGGCTTGGGAGTTACAGTTTCCCTCTGTTTATGAACACCAGACACACCCTACAACAAACAGCTCTAAGCGGTCTGTCCCTCCACCTCAGTGGCCCACCAGACCAAGTGTTCCCTTGCCCACCTCTTGGTACCCTGGTCCTGGGCACAGCAGCGGAGCTACTCGGCACCAAATGCATTGCAAAAACACCGCATGGCATAACTGTATGGACTCTGCCCCTGGAGGGTTGAGGTAAACTAGACTTCTAAATTCTCCAGGAAGCAATGGGGTGGCTAGTCACCCCATATTTAGTATGGGGTTCCCTACAATCACTAATTTCCAAAGGAAGTATTCCTGCCCATCCCCCCCACCACACCCTTCAAGCTTCAGCCTCCCTCCCCACATATGCACAGTATCTCAGGGCCCCCCTGTGCTAAGAGGGGACACTGACCTTGTGGGAGGAGGCAGTAGAGAAGGCCAGGATGGTGGCTTGACGGCAGAGGGGGACATGGCCCCGGCAGCTGCATCTGTCTCCGCAGAGAGAGTGTGAGTGAGCGGCCTCAGCATCCCCACCTCAGGCCCCTTCCATCTCCAGCTGGGAACCGGAGCCGCTCCCTCCAAAGGGAAGGGAACCAGGGAGATCCCAATCCCCCTCCCCCTGCTTCTTATACTTCCCTCCCCCTCTCTGGCCATACACTGTCCACCCACTGGATTTGAATGTGCAGGGACTCCAGGGTGCCAGAATGAGCATTACCCACAGGAGCATAGAGTCATGTATATATACATGCACACTCCCTGGGACTGTCACCCCCAAGTACCCCTAAACCTTTTGATCAGGGGGGTGAACCTTCCTCTGTGAAGGGACAGAGAGCCATTTTCTTCTCTCTTCACCCCTAAACATAGGCCACAGATGAGACTGGCTGATGCCAGAGCCAATCTGGGAGCCCAGTCTTCCTCGTCACAGCACCATGGAGTGCTACTGCCCACTTTAGGGTCACAGGAATTGGGGACCTTCAGCCTGGCAAGCCAGAGGAATTTGAAACTATGAGAAATGAAGAAAGTGACAAAAATGGTACAGTAACCTCCTGGCCCCAGTTTCCAGCCACTTTAGGTCTTAAACCAGGAATGCCTAGAAGGAAGGTGACTGGGACTGGGGAAAGGATTCTGGATCTGTAATTCTTTTCCTTTTTTTAAATTAAATTTTATTTTTTTAACCCTAGGAGTCAATACTGTGTATTGGCTCCAAGGCAGAAGAGCGATAAGAGCTAGGCAATGGGGGTTAAGTGACTTGCCCAGGGTCACGCAGCTGGAAGTGTCTGAAGCCAGATTTTAATCTCCCATCTCCAGGTCTGGCTCTCCATTTACTGAGCCACCCAGCTGCCTCCCTGGATCTGTAATTCTAAGAGTGAGTGAGTGATCTTTTTACGCTTCATACAAGGCTGGGAGAAAGTCTTACTTATAACACCCCAAAATATCTCTAAAATCCCAGCTATCTAGCCAAGAGTTCTTTCCAACTCTCCCCCAAGATTGCCTGTAGTTTGGAACTTACAAAGCGTCATCTGGGTAAGACACCTGCAGTTGAGGGGTAGTGGGGAAGAGGAGAGGTGGGAGAAATCTCTTTTGTTTCTTGATTAGCAAGATGTTAAAAAGAAAAGAACTTCAAATGGGATAGTAATCCTTTGAGCCTTGATTATCCAAAGTGTTTACAAACAAAACTATTAACTCGCCACCAGTTTTCTCAGAAACAAACCTATGGAAATATACCAACCAGAATCAGATCAAATGATCTCTTCCATCTTTAAATCTAAGGTTCTCTGATCCTACTAAAATATGCCAACAAAACAACCTAGAACTACATCCACTAACCACACCCAAATGTAGCTTCGGACCCCCAGCCAACGCATCTGACCGAAACACAGTACACCCACCAAACCCTCCAGCCTCCCCCGGGGGAAAAGGTGGTTTGGGAGAATATCACTTTGGTAGGTGATAAGGGGGAAAGAGAGGAAAGAAGCAGAAATATCTGATTTATGAGGAAGGGAATTTAGGGATACATCCCTGGGCCCTGGAGGCAAAGTAGACAGAAAAAAAATCATTTCAACTTTTTTTCTTCTTTTGTGTTACCGACTGAATAGCTGATTGTCTGATGAGATGGGGGAGGGGGAGAAGAATCAATGTTTTGGAAACTCTAGTAGATAAGTAACAAATTAACTGCTCCTTTCCCCACACCCCCCACACCCCAATACACACCTTAAGTCTTCCTACTGGGCCAAGCAGACTTTGCAAATGAAAATTTCAACAAGGAAAATGGGCCTGAGGCCAAGTTCCATTCATAAGCAAATACCCCGCACAATGGTCTGATTCATCCCCAGGCCTAGTTACACAAGCTTAGGAGCCCGCTCGGGGCAAGAGAAAATAAATACATCAATATATATGTCCACACACTCGGCTGGTGGGGGGTGGGGAAGAAGGGAGGTGGTTTGGGGGAGTCCCAAAACTGGCTGGAGGGTGGGGGTGGGTAACAGGCCAGAGGGAAAGAAGGGCAACCGCGACACCCCAAACTCACCTTCCGTAAGCCAGGTCTCCTGGAATTGGCTCAAGTCCTGGAAGAGATCTGAGGGGTGAATAGAATAAAATGGGATGGGGAGGTGTTGGTAGAGTTGGAAGACCGAGAGATGAACTCAAAGCGGGGGAGCTCCCCCCACCCCCAACCGCACTGAGGCAGAAGGAGCCCACTGAAGTGAGGAACACTCGGGAAAAAAATACTTCTGTCCTTCGAAAGGAAATGCCACAAGTGTTGGGGAGAGGGGATTGGGATTCCAGATTGAGCCCAGGTATTGATTTGGAAGTCCCGGCTAGGGACTGGGAGAATATGATGTGGCATGGGGTGGGATGGCGTGGGGTAGGGATCGGTCCCCAGGATCTGGCACTTCACCTTCTGACTCCGGGGGCGGCAGGGAGCCAGGGTCCATGAGTTTCCCTAGTGTGACCATCAGAGCTCGGCTCAGGCTCCCATTTCCGGGCGATTTCTGGGGGTGGGGGGAGGTGGGGGGGAGAAAAGGGCCCAATGGACCCCGAGTCATCCTCTAGAGTGGTGGGGTTGGGGGATGGCTATGGATGGGGCGGAGGCAACCAAGGGTGGTCACGGGGCTGGGGCGTGGAGGTCTGAGCTTGGTCCCCGGGGACTGGCAAAGAGCTGGTCCCCGCTTGGGATGTGTGGGGATAGGAGGGGCGAGAATGGTGGTGGCGGAAGGACAGAAGGATGGCCCGGGGGCGAGGAAAGTTGCCGGGGAGGAGGGGGTCGGAGGAAGCAGGGGACAGAGGTGCCCGCCGAGCCGGAGGGGCCGAGACCCGCGCTCACGCTGGAGAAGGTGTATGGCACTTGCTGGTCCACGTATCCGCCTTTCATCCTCCTCTCCATTCGGCTCCTCCCTCAGACCTCGAGCCTCGGCCCCACCGAGGGGGGAAAGACCTGGGGTAGGAGTGGGGATGGGGGCAGGGGGAGAGTGGGAACGGGGCTTTGCTCACAAGACAGCCCAGGAGGGGGCTTGGGAGAGAGGGGGAGGGCCACTGGCTTTAGTTGGGAGCCCAAGGTGGGATGACCAGATTTCTTCACCTCCGGAGGGAAAGAGGACTTCCCCACTGCCACTTCCCTCCCGCCAAATAAACCCCCACCTGCTCTCGGAAGCTTTACAGTTCTTCCTTTCCCTTCTTTCTGCAACCCCGGACTGCTGGGATCGGTTACATAAGACTTATTTTGTGTGTCTGTGTGTGTGCGTGTGAGTGCGCGCGCTTGTGCGTGGGGGTGGGGGGGGGGAAGGAAACTGATGTACCATCCACATGCAACTAACTCAGCCTGCCACCTCTCAGCTGGACACCTGGGCTCCCGGTCCAGCTCCGCTCTAACCTCGAACATTTGCTTCCCTTTTTATTCCCCCTCCTCCCCGAAATTTACTGAGGCATGTGTGTGAACTCACGATTGTGTATTGTGGGGTGTGAGTGTGTGGGCGGGGATCACACTTCCTCCCCCTCCCTTTCCCCTCACCCTCACCTGAGGAGGGGGCGTCAGTGCAGTTGCCGCTTTGGGGTCCGGAGCATGTCCCTGGATTGAAAAGTAGGGACTCCGGGGTTCGAATCAGAGCAAGGCTTCCTTAGTCCCCAGTCCCAAGCGCACCAACTTGTTTTCCGGCCGGAGCAGACAGTTGTGTGCCCGGGGGACCCTCCGATTGGTGCATTTCCTTCACCACGGGCTCAGCTTTCCCCGTTCCCTTTGTTTCATTGACTTTTGTGAATGAAACCCCAGGGCCGGACACGCCCGCCAATCAGGATCGCAGCCCGTCCGAGCCTGGGGGCGGAGTTTCCCAGCAACCCAGGCCAATCGGAATACAAGGCCTGATTCTGGGCTTCATTCACGGCTTGGGCTCCCATTCATAAAAAAATAAACTTGCTGCTGTCGGAGTTCATTCATAAAGGGCTCCGTGTAAAGGAAAGGAGATGAGCCGAGTAGAGCTGAGGGGCCGGGCGGGTACTCAGCTAAGCTTACAAACAAGCTCTGTGATGGAAAGCCTGCGAGTGTCTCTATCTGGAATTGTGTGTGCGAATGTGTGTACACACCCGTCTGGGTTTGTATAGCTGTATAGGTGCGTGCGCAGCGCACTCCCCACCCCCAAGAATCCGTGTGTGTGTGTGTGTGTGTGTGTGTGTGTGTGTGTGTGTGTGTGTGTGTGCGTGCGTGCGTGCGCTCGTGTTTGTTTGTGTATATAGCTAGAGCGCACAGGTGGCCAGCCAAGCATTCCCCTGCGAGATCCTGGTAAACTCCACAGCCACACTTTCCTTGACAGTGTTTCCATCTCACGCCCCAAGGGTTAAAACCCCGGGAAAAGGGTTGTTTTGGGTGAATCCAGAGCTCCGCGGGCCATCTTTGGAACCAGTATGAGGATGGGATGAGGTGGGGGAGGGGGGAAGCATCTGCGTCTGGTGGTCTTGGAGAATGGCCAGGCTTCAGTGGGCAGAAAAGAGTGGTGCCACCGGGACAAGAGCTTTGAGAAGATACAATAGCAATGCCATCTCCCTTCCTGGAGGGGGTGGGGAGGACAAGTCCAAGTAAATTCAGGGACTTGGGTAGGGTGGGCCCTACCCGTAACGATGACGTGGTAGGTGGAAGGAATGAGGAGATGGAAGATGGGGGTGGGGTGGGGGTTGGAGGTAGGCTTTGCCAGTTTTAGGGGCCGCTGGGCAAACGGCAAGTATCCCAGGGCAGATTCCAGCCTGGGGCCCTCTCTCTAGTGTTCCGACTTTCAGAGATGGCTTTCCAAGGAGAAGTACTCAGACTCCATTGAAAGTAAAGTGCGTCTTCCCCGGGCTGTGGGGGTGGGGTAGGGTGGGTGGGGCGGTGGCGGGGAATTCTTATCCTGGCCTCAGGCTGTGGATTGGGGGGGGGGGGGTTGTGAGGGGATGTTAACCGTCACTCCGAGACTAGTAGGTTTTCGAATTGAGACATAATGGCTACTTATTTCATCTGGCCTCTGATATCAACTCCCAACTTCCAGAGCCGATGAAGAATATTTATTCTTCTTCCAGCCACAAAATATATAGAGGGCCAAGGGGGTGGAGGTGGGGAGGGTCTTTCCTGAGGGACTCATACTGTTGGGAGAGCCGAGATGTCTGAGAATAAGCGAGAGGTTAAAATCTAGCAAGCTTTTAAAAAAGTATTATGGGCAAAACCTGATCTGGAGTATGGAGGAGGATACTGAGAGAGCAAAGATAGAGTATCTAGAATACCTTTAGGTTTACAAAGCACTTTCTTCCGGAGAATCTTGTAGTATTGCAAGTATAATCCTCAGGCTCTTGTTTATTGGCACACACCTAGGAAAGTGTCAATTAGGGCCCTCTTCTCAGATCTTCTGAATCCAAGACAATTGCTCTTCCTACCCCACCCCCAAGAAGTTTAGCTGGAAAGTAGATATCTGCAATAATTTGGGTTTACCTTTCCCTTACATGTTAAACTTTTAAAAGCATATTTTATTGTTATTGGTATCTTTTGCTGTTATATCATTCATTTGGGAATAAAACTTTTGCCCTCTCCCAGCCAGTTATCCCTTACAAGGTATAAAGAAATAAAAAAAGAAAAGCACTTTAGCAACTCTGCTCCCCTCCCCAACAAAACAAAACTCTGGTATCTTAACAGCACATGCAATATTCTATACCCATAACCCTCACTTCTTCAATGGATGGAGGAAAATAACCCATTATAGGGTGTTTTCCAACGACCTTCTGGACAACTTGGTTACGTAGTTCCTAGTGTTTAATTTGTGCCCACTTTATGGATGAGGAAAGGAGACTCAGAGTAAATGATTGGCCCAAAGTCAAACAGGAAGTATCTTTGCTGGGATTTAACCAATGTCTCCTGCATCCAAGACCATTGAGCTTTCTGCTCCATCCTGCAGCTTCTAAAGGGAACAAAAATACCAACACAAATCTATAGTACAAACCAGATTGTGATGGTCAGTGCATCAGAGGTTGAGTGATATTATTTCCCTTCACACCCAATTTTCCAGCGAAACTGGTTTACTTATTGTTCCCAGACTCCACTTGCCATCCCCATGCCTTCTTTTCCCCTAATCTTCAAGCAACTAGGAGTGAAAGTGGATTGAATGACAGTCCTGGAGCCAGGAATACATGAATTCAAATCTGGTCTCAGACATGTACTTGCTGTGTGACCCTGGGCAAGTCACTTAACCTTTTTTGCCCAAGTATCCTCATCTGTTCAATAAGCCAGAGAAGGATATGCCAAATCACTTCCAGTATTTTTGCCAAGAAAACCTCAAATGGGATCACAGGGTCAGACATTACTAATCAACAAGCCCTTTTACCTGGAAAGCAATGCCTTCTCATCTCAACTTCTTAGAACCCCTAGCTTCCCACCAAGTTCAGCTCAGCAGCACAGCCTCCTGAAATCCTTTCGTGATTCCTCTAGCTGCATTTTCTCTTCTCAGATTACCTTGTCTTTACTTACCTAGCGCATGTTATATCCTCAGTTTTTATCCTCCATTTTGGGAAGAGGTTCAGGTGCATCATGCTTCATTCTTCTCCCAGGAGAGAGAACAGTCTCTCAGGTTTTGCTGAAGGTACCACTGTGTGTGTGTTTTGGTGGGGATGGTACCTTCCTTTTATTTATGTGTTCAGTGGCACAATGTTTGGCACAAAGTAATCACTTAATTACTTTTGGTTTCTCCACCTACCTCCATCACTCAGGAACCTTTCTTTCTTTGAGGTTCATGCTATTCATATCTATCACCCAATCAGAATCCTGGTAGCTGTGGTTTATAGACCCCCAATGTCCCTTTCCTTCCTCAAGGAATTTGATACCTGGTTTACATTTTTTTTCTTTCTTCTTCAGCTCTTATCTTCATACTAGGGGACTTCAAATACCCTAGCCACTTAGTTCCTTAACACACTACTCACTTCCTGTGAGCTACTTCTCCGTCCCACCTCAGCCACACAAAAAGATGGTCATACCCTGATCTTGTTATGACCCATGAATGTACCACCTCCATATTCAAGTATCCAGAAAGCCCCTTATCCAGCCATAATCTATTGTCTTTTTATTCCTCCATCTGTCTTCCCTAATATAATCCTACTCTTCGTGCTTAAGGCACTTCTAATCCCTTGATCTTTCTGTTCTCTGCTAGGCCATCTCCCCTGCATTAACCACTATTTCCTCTTCTTCCCATTTTGAATCCTTGGCAAATCAAATGACCTCTACATTGGCCTCTTGATTTCCCAGTGACAGTATTATATCACTGTTTATGTCCAGCCAAGCTTCAACCTTGGATCACTCCCACCATTCATTGCTATATATATATATATACTGCCGAACAAAGATGGAGAAAAGCACTTGACCTTCTGACTGGGTCCACTACAAATTTACATTAGATAACCTCAACTGTGCCCTTACTACTGATAGGTAATCCTACTACAGCTCCCTTATCAACCCTCTATTCCACTCTCCATCTGGCTCTTCCAAACCTTTTCATCTCACCTCAAATTTCCCATGACTTCCCTTGCCTCTAACCTTTCAGTTGAGAACCATGTTTCATATTTTACAGAAAAAAATATTAAAGCTCTTTGCTAAGAACTCTCTTCTCAGGGGCAGCTGGGTAGCTCAGTGGATTGAGAGCCAAGCCTAGAGATGGGAGGTCCTAGGTTCAAATCTGACCTCATACACTTCCCAGCTGGGCGAGTCACTTGACCCCGTTGCCTAGCCCTTACCACTCTTCTGTCTTGGAGCCAATACACAGTATTGGCTCCAAGACAGAAGGTAAGGGTTTAAAAAAAAAAGAACTCTCTTCTTTCCTCTTCCTCTTCTGCCATTATCTCCTCCTTCACTACTGTCTCACATGAAGAAGCCTTACTCCTTCCCAAGGCTAACATATCAAGCAATCTCTTTCCATCTGTCTCATGCAACAAATTGCTTCCTTTGTCTTTTCCACTCTCATTTATTTTCAATCTCTCCCTCTCTACCAGCTCATTCCCTCCTACCTACAAACATGCCCATGTTTCCCCTATCCTCAAAAAATTCTCAATTGATCTTTCCATCCCTGCTAACTATTGTTCTATATATATCATCTGCCTTCTGTAGCTAAACTCCAGGAAAAGGCCTAGATGCCTCCACTTTCCTGCCTTTCCTTTCTCTTCTTAACCCTTTATAATATGGCTTCCAGGCTTATTCCACTGAAACTGCTCTCTCCAAAGTTACTATTGATCTCTAAATTGACAAATCTGTTGACTTTATTTCAAATCTCATTCTCCTTGACTTCTCTGTAGCCTTTGACACTATTTATCACTCTCTCCTCCTTATGATCTCTTTTCTCTAGTTTTTGGAGACACTATTTGCTGTTGGTTTTTCTCCTGACTATCTGACTGCTCCTTCTTTGTCTTCTCTGTTGGATCTTCTTCTAGATCATAACTTTTAACCATAGATGTTTCTCAGGGTTCTGTTCTCTCTCTGCATATCCTTCATTTGGTAATCTCATCAGCAACCATGGATTTAATTACCATCTTTATTCTAATAATTCCAAAATCTACCTTTCCTGCCCCAATTGGAGATCTGCTGACCTCCAGTGTTGCATCTCCACTGCCTTTCAGATATCTCGTACTGAATGTTCAGTAGCTGCCTTAGACCTGATTATGTCCAAAACACAACTCATTATCTTTCTCCCTAAACCTTCTCTCACCCACCTCCTACCTTCCTTTCTACTATAGACGGCACTAACTATGTGTAAATAAGATACATACCATATAAATTGGAGATTTATCCAGGGAGGGCCCTAACATTTGTTTTTCCTCTGGTGATATCTTTACTTGCTTGAGAATTGCATTTACGTGAGGTAGAGTTGCACAGTCTATTAGCCTTGATCTCTCTTCCAGAGCCACCCATGTCTAGTGATAAGACAAAAGTTAAGAGGACTGGTGATGGCCAGAGATGCAGTGGATGACCTTATCGTCTTTAATGTTGGTCAGAGTGGAAACCTAGGAGTCATCCCAGATTCCTCTCTCTCACTTCTCATATCTAATCTGTTGCCAAGACCTGCTGATTTCACCTTTGCAACAATTTTAAATACCCCCCCCCCCTTTTCTCTCCTCTGACACTGCTACCACTCTAGTGAACATTGAGAATTGCAATAACTTGGTGGTGGGTCTACCTGCCTCAAGTCTCTTATTCCAATCCATTCTCCATTCAGCCACTAAGGTGATTTTCCTAAAATGAAGGTCTGATCACATCAGTCCCCTTTCTCTCCACTCAATAAATCCCAGTGGCTTTCTATTGCATCCAGGAGCATGTACAAATGCTGTTTGACATTCAAAGCCCTTCATTACCCACCCCAGTCCCCTTTCCAGTATTTCTTCCTACTTTTCCACTTTAATCCCCAGTACATGCTCTTTGATCCAGTGACACTGGCACATGAATAAGACTCCATCTCTTGACTCTAAGCATTTTTGCTGGTTGTCCCCCAAGTCTGGACAGAATCTTCTCCCTTCTCAACTCTGACTCCTGACCTCCCTGACTTCCTTGAAGTCCCAACTTCCTTTAAGTCTCAACTAAAATCCCACTTTCTATAGGAATCCTTCCTCAATCCTCTTCATTCCAGGGCCTTCCTTCCATTATTTATTTCCTGTTTAACCTATATCTTCATTGCTTTGTATAATTTGTTTGTTATTTTATCTCCCTCATTAGACTGAAAGCTCCTTTAGAGCAAGGACTGTCATTTGCCTCTTTTGGAATGTCCTGTATTTAGCAGGTGCCTGACACTTAGTAGGTGCTTAATAAATGTTTTTCAGGGAGAGGCTGGGTGGCTCAGTGGATTGAGAGCCAAGCCTGGAGATGGGAGATCCTGGATTCAAATGTGGCCTCAGACAATTCTTAACTGTGTGGACCTGGACAAGTCACCTAACCCCCATTGCCTAGCCCTTATTGCTCTTCTGCCTTGGAATCAATACACAGTAAGGGTTAAAAAAAATGTTGCTTGATTGACTTAATAGATGCTAGTTGCTTTGCCAGTCTCCGGAGAATGTGAGATCCTCAAGGGCAGAGACTCTAGTTTCTGTCTTTCTGTTCCCATTGCTCAGTCTGGTACCTTGCATGGAATAAGATTTGAATCTGAAAGTGCCAAGGAAATTCTAATGATAAAGACAGCTCACCCTGGAACACTTTCACCTGTAGCTGGGAGAGGGAAGGATCACATAAATATGGCAAAGATGAGAAATTCACTTCTGTCCTTCCTTTCACTGGAATCCCCACCCCCTCCAGCCTATTATGGGTTGGATTTAGACCGGTTTCTCAGTTGACTGTTATAAAATGTAAATATAGCTTTAGATATGCTAATGTTTTTACTGGAGACAATGAAAGGACCTGACCTCCAATCTTGGAAGCTGGAAGATCTGAAAGATGAAGATGAAGAAAAAGGAAGCTGTTTTGGGGGCAAGTAGATGAGATGATGCTTATTAGAGGGATCAGCAATTAGAAAAGGCGCCAAAGCTAGTGAGTGTGAGATGGAGGGCACTGGGGAGTGCAGAAAATTTACCTGGGAATAGGCTAAAGACTAGGACTAGAGAGTGAAGAGTTTCCTTGAGTAATGGATCTGGATGTCATGGGGATAACCTGGAGAAACTAGGCAGAAAAGACTTAAAAAAAAAATTTTTTTTAATCCCAGCAACCTGAAAAGCTAAAAGATACAATTTCATTTGAGCAGCAAGGAAAAGTAAAATTGAATCATTAACTCAGGAATTCTTCTTTTTTTTTTTTTAAACCCTTGTCTTCCGAATCCTACTAAATTCTTTTTATGACACAAATATGTCACTGTTTCCCAAGCCAGCAAGAAGAAAAACAGAGAAAGAAAATTGTAGGCCAATTTCATAATGAATATAGGTGCAAAGATTTTAAATAAGATATTAGCAAGAAGAATACAGCAATATATCACCAGGATCAACCACTATGACCAGCTGGGATTTACACCAGAAATGCAGGGCCGGTCTAGTGTTAGGAAAACTATCAGTGTAATTGATCATATCAATAACCAAACTAATAGAAATCATATGATTATCTCAATAGATGCTGGAAAAGCCTTCAACAAAATACAACAGCCATTCCTATGAAAAACACTAAAAAGCATAGGAAAAAATGGGTCATTCCTTAAAATGATAAGTAGTATCTACCTAAAACTATCAACAAGTATTATCTGTAATGGAGATAAGGTAAAAAAAAACTTCCCAAAAAGATCAGGATGAAGCAAAGATGCCAATTTTCATCATTGTTATTTAATATTATATTAGAAATGTCAGCTTTAGCAATAAGGAAAGAAAAAGAAATTGAAGGAATTAAAGTAGGCAATGAGGAAACTATAAACTATCACCCTGCAGATGATACTTAGAGAATCTGAGAAAATCAGGTGAAAAACTAGTTGAAATAATTAATAACTTTAATAAAGTTGCAGGATACAAAATAAACCCATATAAAATCATCTGCATTTCTATATATTGCCCACAAAGTCCAGCAGCAAGAGTTAGAAAGAGAAATTTCATTTAAAATCATTCTAAACAGGGGGCAGCTGGGTGGCTCAGTGGATTGAGAACCAGCCTAGAGACCCTAGGTCTAGAGGTCCTAGGTTCAAATGTGGCCTCAGACACTTCCTAGCTGTGTGACCCTGGGCAAGTCACTTAACCCCCATTGCCTAGCCCTTACCACTCTTCTGCCTTGGAGGTAAGGGTTGAAAAATAAATAAATAAAATCATTCTAAACAATATAAAATACTTAGGAGTCTACTTGCCAAGCCAAACACAGGAATTCTATAAACACAATTACAAAACACTTTTCACACAAAGTCAGATCTAAACAATTGGGGAAATATTAATTGCTCATGGGGTAGGCTGAGCTAATATAATAAAAATGACAATTCTACCTAAATTTATGCCATACCTATCAAGCTACCAAATAATTATTTTGTAGAACTGGAAAAAATAACAAAATTCATCTGGAAGAACAAAAGGTCAAGAATATAAAGGGAAGTAATGAAAAAAAAAAGAAAGGAGACCCAACAGTACCAGATTTCAAACTGTACTATAAAGCAACAATCATTAAAATAATTTGGTACTGGCTGAGGATTAGAATGGTAGATCAATGGAGTGGATTAGATACACAATATACAGGGGTAAATGACCTTAGAAACCTAGTGGTTGAAAAACCCAAAGATCCCAGGTTTTAGAATAAGAACTCTTTAACAAAAACTGCTGGGAATGTAAAACCCAGTGGAATTGTGCTTCGGCTATGGGAGGGAAAGAACATGATTTTTTTAGTCCTGGAAAAGTACTCTAAATTAATCAATTAAATAAAATTTTAAAAAACTGCTGGGAAAATTGGAAAACAATATGGCAGAAGCTAGGTATAGACCAATATCTCACACCCTATACCAAGATAAGGTCAAAATGGATATATGATTTAGATATAAAGAGTTCTAGAATAGCCCTTACCTTCTGTCATAAGGCAGAACTGTAGTAAGGCTAGGCAATAGGGATTAAATGACTTGCCCAGGGTCACCCAGCTAAGAAGTGTCTAAGGTCAGAATTGAACCCAGCACCTCCCATTTCCATACTTGGCTCTATCCACTGAGCCACCTAGCTGCCCCTACATGGATCTTTGGTGGAAATCTGCCACCCAGCTCTATTGGTGGCTCCAATAAGCTATCACATGTATAGGGGCTACACTTCACCCAAACCCATTGATGAGTTAAGATGTCTACCCCAAGCATGTGAAGACTTCCCTCAACAGAATGGGCAGATAAGAACAATTTATTCCAATGGCTACAAAGATGACTGTAGCAGGTCGCTATGGAGCAATTAGATCTTGGTCAGACATGGAAGTTGCAAGGTCATCCATTGCATCCCAGCCCATCACCAATCCTCTTAACTTTTGTCTTGACACTAGACTCTGATGACTGATGAAGAGAATGAGGCTGACACCTTTGTGCAACTCTTCCTCATTTAAATCCAATTCATAAGCAAGTCAAGATATCATCAGAAGAGTAGCTAGGGCCTTTCCCTTGGTTGATTATCTAGACATGTAGTTTTTCTACTGAAAAGTTTGTACCCTGAGATTTTCCCAAGTTTTAATCAGATATTTATCAATTTCTCTCTTTTTCTTCCTTCCTTCCTTCCTTCCTTCCTTCCTTCCTTCCTTCCTTCCTTCCTTCCTTCCTTCCTTCCTTCCTTCCTTCCTTCCTTCCTTCCTTCCTTCCTTCCTTCCTTCCTTCCTTCCTTCCTTCCTTTTTCCTCTCAAAACTTTCTTGTTCCTCAGTTGTTTTTTTTTCACTTCCCAGGTTCTAGTCCTCCATTCCACTTCAGCTACAGATAAAGTTGGTCATATGTTTGACTTTGCCAAAACTCATAAATGTTCTATTTCCATGTTCATGCACTGAAATTCCTTTCTTTCTATTTCATCACAATCTTTTATCAGTCTGTTCTTCCCTAGGCTTTATCCCAGCTAGCCATGTTTCTTCTCAGCCTTCCACTGTTCTCCCCTTGGACGTTCTCAGCTGAGCACCTTGATATGTACCTCACTGAAAATTATTGACATGGAGATCTTCCCTTCACATCTCCATCTCATTTCATCACTCAGACATTTTCCTCCACTATTTCCTCCTGTCTCAGGTATACAGCTGGTTCTTGTCTTGGTCAAAGCAAGCCTTTCCATGTGCATCCTTGATCTCCTCCCCTCCTTACTTCTCTAGTACAATGCTCTATCTATCATTTCTAATATTTCTTTTATCTTCAGTTTCTCCTATCTACTGGCCTCTTCCCTGCTACCTACAATGATTACCATGTTTAACTCATCCCTTAAAAAAGAAAAGCAAGAACTCTTACACAAACCCACTATTCCTGATAGATATCCTTTTCCTCACCTTCCTTTTATGGTGAAATTAATTGAGAAAGTGAATCTACCATTGGTGCTTCCACTTATTCTCTTCTCAATCTCTTCTAAACCCTCAGCAATGTGTCATCATTCAATTGAAACTGCCTTCTCTAAAGTTAACAAAGATCTCTCCTAACCAAGGGTTAGGAGATTCCTAACTAAGGGTTAGGAATGGAAGACAGATTGTCCAGCACCCACAGGTCTATTTTAACAGAAGCCTAGAAATTTGTACCAGACCAAACCATGGTCAAAAAATCCAATGAGAAACTACAGCAAGTGGTTTCTCCCATCCCATAACTGCCCAAAAAGTAAGCCAGAAGACCAGGGCTATAGGAAAATTCCCCTCACCTCCAACCCCTTTTGGCAAAGCCAGAATACTGAAAGAATTGGGGTCTTTCTAGAGAAAGTTTCACTTATGCCAGAATGCCCTGGGGCACCTTAGAAAAGCCAGGGAAATGTAAACTCCATGGGTGTCAGTGACTAGTATGGGGCCTTAGTAGAAGATTTCTCCCTCAACTCAAAGATCCAGGGGCCTAACTAGCCTCAGGAGGGGCAGGTCAGTGCAGAAACCCAAGGAATCCAGGGCAAGACTAAGCAGGACCAATCACCTCACCCCAATAGTGGTGGAGCTTGGCCAGGCACAAAGCCCCAATTCAGGAACCAATAATGCTGGGAAGATGAGTAAATAAAGAAAAATCCAACCAATATAAAAATGTTTGTAAATTAAAAAAATATACTTGCCTTCTCAATAGGTGGAAGAGAAGCTGGAAGGAGAGAATCTAGAAATGAAAATTAAAATGTGTATGTGTGTGTGTGTGTGTTCAGAATCTTACTCTTGAACATCTCATCCCCCTGGGACTAATTTCTCCTGAAATATTTTAGTCTGTGGAAATCTTTAGAAGTCTTTCGTCTGAACTCTGAAAGTTGCTTTCTCCAAATATCAGATTATACCCAGTGTTCTTCTCCTTTCCTCTCATATAATTTACTATAGCTGTTTCCCACCAAGGTTCTCATCATTTCCATCTTAGTGCCAGTTCTGATTTCTTTATCTGAAAACTGCCTATTCATGTCCCTTGCCCATTTATCAATTGGAGAATGGCTTGATTTTTTGTACAATTGATTTAACTCTTTGTAAATTTGAGTAATTAAACCTTTGTCTGAGGTTTTTATGAGGATTGTTTCCCAATTTATTGCTTCCCTTCTGATTTTGGTTACATTGGTTTTGTTTGTACAAAAACTTTTTAATTTGATGTAATCAAAATTATTTATTTTGTATTTTGTGGCTCTTTCTAAGTCTTGCTTGGTTTTAAAATCTTTCCCTTCCCAAAGGTCTGACATGTATACTATTCTGTGTTCACCTAATTTTCTTATAGTTTCCTTCTTTATGTTCAAGTCATTCATCCATTTTGAATTTATCTTGGTGTAGGGTGTGAGGTGTTGATCTAAACCTAATTTTTCCCACACTGTCTTCCAATTTTCCCAGCAGTTTTTATGAAATAGTGGATTTTTGTCCCAAAAGCTGGGATCATTTGGTTTGTCATATGCTGTGAGGTCACTTACCCCGAGCCTATTCCACTGATCTTCCTTTCTGTCTCTTAGCCAGTACCAAATTGTTTTGATGACTGCTGCTTTGTAATATAGTCTGAGATCTGGGAGTGCAAGGCCCCCTTCCTTTGTATTTTTTTTTCATTATTTCCCTGGATTCCCTTGATCCTTTGTTCTTCCAAATGAACTTTGTTATGGTTTTTTCTAAATCAGTAAAAATTTTTTTTGGAAGTTCAATGGGTATGGCACTAAATAGATAAATGACAATTGTCATTCTCAGTCACCGAGAGTCTGCTACTAGGACCAGTTCCTCCCCAGTGCTGAAAATCACATCCTATAATCTTCCTGTCCCATAGTCTATATTACATACTGAGTACTTTTTTTCATTCTTTTTTAGGGGAGCCTCAACATGAACCAATTAGTAAAATTATCCCCTGGATCACTGGAGGTTAGGTCTAATAAACTAATGAATGTGACAACAGGGAGCCTAACCCCTTCTCATAAGAAGATATACTTTACACTAAATCTGTATACAGGCTCAGTACAGAGCAGGGAGATACATAGGAACCTAGCTCCATCAGGGTTCCCTAGTATTTGAAGACCAAGACTTACTCTCAACTCTTTAGCTGCTTAGATCAAAACTCCTGCCCCATGACCCCCATTCCCCAATAGTCCTTTTCTCCAGTATAAATGTAAACTCCTTGAGGGCAGGCTAGTGTAATTTAATATTTAAATAGCCAGAACTAGTTCAGTGCTGTTTGATTTACTGATTGATTCAAGAAGTACCTATTTAAATGCCTCCTAAATTCCAGGCAGAGGGCTAAGAGATGTGGATACAAAGGGAAAAAATGCTTTGTCCTCAAGGAGCTTACATTTTCATGGGTGGAAATAAGCACAGAAAACTAAATGCAAGATTTAGAAAATAGATTCAAAGTCTTTTATAGGGAGAAGTCACTAGCAACTTGGGGAATCAGGAGATGCTTCCTAGAGGAAGTTGCCATTGAGTTGATCTTTGAAGAAAGCAAAAGATGCTTTCTTTTCTTTTCTTTTCTTTTCTTTTCTTTTCTTTCTTTCTTTCTTTCTTTCTTTCTTTCTTTCTTTCTTTCTTTCTTTCTTTCTTTCTTTCTTTCTTTCTTTCTTTCTTTCTTTCTTTCTTTCTTTCTTTCTTTCTTTTCTTCTTACTCTCTTTCTTTATGTCTTTCTTTCTTTCTTTCTCTCTCCCTTCCTTTCTTTTTTCTTCCTTTCTTTTTCCTTCCTTCCTTCCTTCCTTCCTTCCTTCCTTCCTTCCTTCCTTCCTTCTTTCCTTCCTTCCTTCCTTCCTTCCTTCCTTCCTTCCTTCTTTCCTTCCTTCCTTCCTTCCTTCCTTCCTTCCTTCCTTCCTTCCTTCCTTCCTTCCTTCCTTCCTTCCTTCCTTCCTTCCTTCCTTCCTTCCTTCTCTGTTAGCAGCCTGAAGAATCAAAATCAGAATGGAATTGGGGCCAGTTGGGCAGAGTCCAAGATGGTCCCCTATTTAATTAAGTGGAGACTTGAGTTATGAGGTGCACACTGCCACCCTCTGGGCCCTGGCTCTGATGAGAGGAGACAATTTCTCTCTTTGCAGTTTAAATTCACTTTATTCCACTTATCTCTTGTACTGCTCTCCAATAGGATCTATATTTGCACTTCTTGTCAAGAGTAATGTGTGAGTGAGTGAATTTCTCATCTCATTAAGCTGATCTCACAAATCTAAGGCCTGAGGAATATTGAGGATTATACTTTAAAAAAAATCTCATGTTTTTGTTCTTGTTCTTGTTCATTTTTTATAGAGGGTAAAATAGAGGAGGGGTGACCAAATTGAGTTTTATCAATGAGTTTTATCCCCCTGACATCTCCATACTTCACTCAGCTTAAGCCTCCCCTGATTTCCCTATGTTCTGTAAGCTACTGGAATTTATTCCTCATGCTTACTCTCATCTATCATATTAGTGAACCCTGGCTGGATTTCTCTATTAATTTACAGCTTCAACTGTTAACTTAAGATCTAGGGGCCATGCAGAATGAGAGCTCAGTAGATGCTGCTGATGGAGAAGGTCTCTGGGTTTAGGTGGAGGAAGGAGGTGGTGGGAAGGAGAGGAATAGATGGGGAGGACATCCAAAAATCAGATTACCTGAAGAAGGAGGGCTCCAGTGCACTGGGGAGGGATGGGAGCGGGCTCCTAGACAGACTCATGTGGACAGAACTGGTAACTGCATAGCCAATCAACAACACATGTACTCTGATTCAGTAACATCTCATGCTCTTTGTCCCCCCCCCCCCCCTTCTTGTGGGCATTTCTTTCTGGCTGATAATTCTCAATTTCCTTGCCATTTAAGCTGATCTACCATTGGGGTCTCTTCCAAGATAACATTTCTGAAAGTGTTTCCAATGCGCTGTGGATTGACCAATTGACCAGACTATGTGGGAAGTGCCTCCTTATAGCATTTATTTCAAATTGTATGAGCATCTTCCACAAATGGATGGAAAAATGGGAAACTGATGGGACAGAGCACTTCCCCCCCTTGAGACTGAGAATGTAAAGTGTATTTAATTAAAACAATAAATCTGACTTTTTTTCCCTTACTGTTAAACTAATCTATTTTATGATTGAGGAAAAAACCCTTCTCAATCCACAAGAGAACGCTTCGCTTTTGTTTTCTCCCCTCCAATTCTTACCTTTTGTCTTAGAATCCATACTAAGCATTGGTTCCAAGGCAGAACTATAAAGGGGGGGGGGGGGTGAGTGACTTACCCAGGATCTCCCAGCTAGGAAGTGTTGCATCTGAATGCAGGACCTCCAGTCTCTGGGCCTGGCTCTCTATCCACTGAGCCACCTACCTAGCTGCTCTTTCTCCTGCTTTCTTGCCAGTATGTTGTGCCTGGCCCAAATCTTTCATCTTTGTAGCAGAGACTGACAGAATAATCAGAACTAGCCACCTCATCTTGTAGGGGGGAGGAGAGGGCTTGGAGAATGTCTAGTCCAATTTGTCTCCCATTTAGCAGTGGAAGAAGATGATTTGTCCGAGATCACAGAGATAACAAAAACCGGAATTTACTCAAATGTGATTCTATTATTCTATTTTCTCTCTTTTTTTAAACCCTTACCTTCTGTCTTAGAGTCAATACTAGGTATTGTTTCTAAGGCAGAAGAGTACTAAGGGCTAGGCAATGGGGGATAAGTGAGCTATCTAGGGTCACACAAACTTGGAAGTATTTGAGGCCAAATTTGAACCCAGGAACTCCCATCTCCAGGCCTGGCTCTTTGTCCACTGAGCTACCTAACTGTCCCCCAAGGCTAAGCACTTTTAAAAAATGGTATTTTATTTTTATTGTCATGCAAAGCATATTTCCATATTGGTCACCTTTGTAAGAGCACACTCATACTAAACCAAAACCCCAAAATAAAACCATAAATATACTGATGTGAAAGATGCTTTGATCCGAATCCATCTGACTCTAGCAGTTCTTTGGAGGTGGAAAGCATCCCGTCTTAAGTCCTTCAGGATCATCCCAGAGCATTGGATTACTGAGAGGAGCCAAGTTTTCGCAGCTGCTTATTATACACTATTGCTGTTATTGTGTACAGTGTTCTCCTGGTTCTGCTTATTTCACTCTGCATCAGTTCATGCAGATATTGTCAGCTTTTTCTGAAATCATCCTGCTTATCATTCCTTACAGCACACTAAACTATTCCATCATCAACGTGGACCACAGTTTGTTCATCCAATCCCCGTCCAATCTATGGACATTCCCTCAATTTCTACCTCTTTAAGGCTAAGCGCTTTTTAACAAATATTAACTCATTTGATGGAAATTTGCTGGATCCAGAGTGAGGAAACCTACATTTATTTGATATTCATCTTAATCCTGTGAGTGTAAGCAAGTGGCTTAAGCTCTCAATTTCCTCCTCTGTAAAGTATAAAGTCTTGCAGGGTTATTGTGAGGAAGGTTTTCTGCAAACTGAAAGCTGTATTATTTAAATGTGAGTTATTATTGTTATTCATGGAACCAATGGTGAGCAATGATTGTAGGGCTTTGTGGTGGTCTTTAAGCAGCATGCTAGAGCTAGCTCATCTGGAGAGCCAATTGTTAAATTTTCAGTGTGACAATGAACACCTTAGAAATGGGCTAGAGTTCAGGCTTGATCATTTTGTTGATTTTCTAGATTTGAAAGTGATAGAGAAAATGTTCTTAATGCAGATTTAACTTAAAAATATGTTGCAGGGAGCAGCTGGGTAGCTCAGTGGATTGAGAGAGCCAGGCCCAGAGATAGGAGGTCCTGGGTTCAAATCCGACCTCAGACACTTCTTAGCTGTGTGAACCTGAGCAAGTCACTTAACCCCCACTACCTAACCCTTACCACTCTGCTGGTTGTTGCCCTTCATACTTAAAGAGGACAAATGACATCACTGGGCAAGGGTCAATTTAGAGTGTGCCCAATTGTGACTGATGAAATTAATATAAGATAAGAAGATTGGACCCAGAGAGTCCCTGTAAACATTTGGGGTGGAGATGACTTTAAAATTGTGCAGCTAGTAGGATAGCTTCCTAGGTGGCTCAGTGGATTGAGAGCCAGGCCTAGAAATGGAAGGTCCTGGGTTCAAGTCTGGCCTCAAACACTTCCTAGTTATGTCACTTAATACCAGCTACCTAACCCATACTGCCTTTCTACTTAGTATGAATTCCTCCAGAAAGTAGAGGTTTATTTAAACTCCCAGACCAAATAATCTGAACAGCAACAATGCACCAGGTACTACTCTAAGTACCTGCGATATAAAGAAATACAGAAAGCTCCTAGTGAGATGGAGCCAACAACAGGCACCATTTTCCGTCTAGCATCTTCAATTCAGAGGTCTTTGGATGTCCCTTAGCACTCTTAAGCTCAACCTATCCACAACTGAGTCTATTACCAGCCTCCTGGTCCCTCAGACACACAGACTCCTCAATATTCTCCTCCTCCAAGCTGTTGCCAGGACCTGTTGATTTGATCTTCCCAACATCTCCCCCATAAGTCTTCTTCTCTCTTCTGACACCTGGACTGCTGCCATCACCTGCTATGCCTCAAGTCTCTCCCCACTCCGGACCATTCCCCATTCAGCCTTTAGAGTGAGTTCCTGAAAGTGCAGGTTAGACCATGTCACCACCCATCCTCAATAAACCCCAGTGGCTCCCTATTGTCTGCATTTATCAAATACAAAATCCAATATGGTGGGATAAATTATGAAGGGGAAGGTAGGGAAGGAATCATTTATTTTTCACCTCCATCCTCTTTCCAGGCTTCTATATCTTATAGCTCTTCTTGTATTCCTCATCGTTCCAGAAAACAAGACACTTTGTCTTGGGGCATTTTCTCTGGCTGCCCTCCATGCCTGGAATGATCCCTCTCTTCTGCTCTGGTTGCTGACCTCCCTGGGGTTCCTTCAAATACCAACTAAAATTCCACCTTCTCCAGGAAGCCTTCCCTAATCCCTCTTAATCCTAGTGCTTTCCCGTTAATGATTTTCTCTGGGTCCTGTAGATAGCCTTTTTAGAAGTGTTTGTCTGCTCGTTGTCTGGCAGGAGCTGGTTTTTGTATCTTCCAGTGCCTGTACCTTGCAGACTCTTACTAAATGTTTCTTATTTACTGAAAAAATGGGATACATATGCAGAATAAATTGGGGGTAATAAAGGGAGGAAAGGCATTAGCAGGATGGGGGATTAGGAAAGGCTCCTTGTGTTTCTGAGATTTGAGGGAAGTCAGGGAAGCCAGGAGCTGGAGATGGGAGGTTAGCAAGAAGGATCACAAGAGGGAATTCCCTTCACATTGCCAACAAAACTATCAGCCCACTTCTCCTGAGCATGGGTGGGACAGTGTATGCCTCTAATATGCTTCTGAGGTGCTCAGGCATGTCTGGTCTGGCTTCTTTAATATACAGAACCCTCTTTCTCAAACCCTGTAGCTGCTGTGTTCATTTTTATTCCTTATTCATTCATTCTTTCATTTAATAGCTGTGTGACCCTGGGTAAGTCATTTAACCCCCATTGCCTAGCCCTTACCAATCTGTTGCTTTGAAACTGACACTTAGTATTGATTCTAAGATAGAAGGTAAGGTTTAATAAAAAACAACAAAACCCCAAATAAATAAGTAACTATTGTGTGCAGGGATGTACTGGAGCCAGCTTGTTCTCTGAAGCTGATTGTTAAAATTTCAGTTAAATTTTCACCCTAGAAATGGATAAATGCTACAAATCAGGGCTTGATTGTCTTGTTGATTGGAAAGAAAAAGGCTAACCACTGCTGTAGAAGGAACCAATGGAGTCTGAATGCAGATTGAAGCATGCCATTCTTCACCTTATTTCCTCTGTGGATTTTTCTCTCATGTAAGCGATATGTCTTCTTTCATGACATGATGACCATGGAAATATATATTGTATAATAACGTGTGTACAACCTGTAGCATATTACCCACCATCTTGGAGAGGGGGGAGGGTTGGGAGGAACTTCTTAAAAAAATGAAAGAAAGAAGACCATGGAGAAAATATCAATAAAAGTTGAAGTGTATGGTGGGCACCATTTTTTTCTTGGACAGACAATTGTTAAACATTTACATAGAATTGATTATATTCCTATTATGTTCACAGGATCATAGATTTAGGTCTAGAAGAGTCTTAAGAGGTCATAAAGTCTAACTCTCTTAGTTTACAGATGAAAAAGCAAAGATCACAATCACAAAGGCAGCTAGGTTGATCAGTGGTTAGGGCACCACACTTGGAGTCAGGAAGACACATCTTTATGAGTTCAAATCTGGGCTCAGATATTTACTAGCTGAGTAACCCATATCAAGTGACTTAACCCTGTTTGCCTCAGTTTCCTCATCTAAAAAATGAGTTGGAGAAGGAAATGGCAAATCTTGCCTCAGATGCATTACTGGCTTTATGGCCCTGGGCAAGTCACTTAACCCTGCTTGCCTCATTTTCCTCATGAACAAAATGAGCTGGAAGAGGAAATGGCAAACCATGCCAGTATCTTTGCCAAGAAAATCCACAACAACAACAAAAGAGGTTAAATTTGAATTCTGGTCTTCCTGACTCCAGGCCCAGTGCTCTATCTGCTGGACCCTCTAACTGCCTCAGCTGTGAGACACAGTGAATGAAGAGTGGTGGCGCCATTACAGTCACATATTGCTGACTCCCATTCTCTTGATCCAGGAAGGACTCAGGATCATTCTCCAGAATAGGGAGCCTCATCAAAGATGGCTTAGTGCTCAGGAGAAGGAGGTACACATCAAAGTTGTGGGAGGGTGAGGTGGGACCTTGATTTATCTGATCAGGGTGCCTTTAAGAAAACACTTTCTCCCAAACAACATCATTAGTGTAATTAAACAGAAGGCTGTGTAATTATAATGGCCTTCTTTCCTTCCTTCCTTCCTTCCTTCCTTCCTTCCTTCCTTCCTTCCTTCCTTCCTTCCTTCCTTCCTTCCTTCCTTCCTTCCTTCCTTCCTTCCTTCCTTCCTTCCTTCCTTTCTTCCTATAGTTCCAAATCTTTTTATGGGGCATGAGATAATAGAATAGCCAAAGATTATAAAAATATAAAGAAGCCAATAGCTTCCTGGCTAGAGTATTGCATTGTAAACACAGAGGTAACATTTTTAGGAAAATCTAAAACAATGGGTAGGATTAGATTGAGGAGGGAAGAAATAACAATTCCTAATTTTTTTCAAATGAGGAAACTGAGGCTTAGATTATCCCAAGAGATTATCCCAAGGTCACACAAGTACATGGCAAAACTAGGTTGGGATATTTCTGTTTCCCATGTGTCTCAAGATCTGAGCAATTTTGCCTACAAGTTAACTTTATGGAGGAGATATGGAGTCTGTCCCACTAATAAATAGCAAGGATTCCTGCTAGGGAGAGGTGTGAGTGGAGCCACCCTCCAAAGGAGCCACCCAGCAGTCCTGCAGTTCAGCTCATCTTCCTAAAAACGTTTGCTGCCTGAAGGTGAGATGGGAGATGTCTGGGCCAGCTTCATGATTAGTCTTTCATAAAGGAACCTGGTCCAATCTGTAAGAAAGGGTTTTGCTTATTTGAAAATTTTAATTAATTAATTTGAAAATTTCTTTTTAAAAAATTGAGTTCTAAATTCTTTTCCTTGTTCTTGTCCCTCCCTCACCCATTGAAAAGGCAAGCAATAAGTCATTTATACATGTGAAGTCATGCAAAACATATTTCTATATTAGTCATATTACCTAAACCCCCCAATAAAAAGCAAAAAGCATAAAAAAGTGGAGAAAAATGCTTTGATGTTCATTCTTTCAGTTCTTTCTCTGGAGGTGGAGAGCATTTGTCATCACGGGTCTTTGGACTGTAAAACAGAATTTCTTAACTTTTCTTGTATCATGGACACTTTTTGTAGTCTAATGGACACTTTGCCCATTGGACACTTTCTCGGAATCCATTTTTTAGATACACATGGTAAAATACATGGGATTACAAAGGAAAGTAGCTCTACTGAAATACAGGCATCAGAATCTTTTTTACAAATCAAGTTCAAGTTAAGAATTTCTGCTAAGATGAAAATATCGTGACTCCTCTTCTCCTGGGTCCTTAATGTTAGAAGAATATCAAGTAGAAGTAGTGAGAAGAGTTGGCATTGTTTTTGTTGTTAAAAACAGGTGCGTATTTCCAATTTCATCCATGTTCTTGCTAATGGCACATCTGAGGGGTGTAAAGTGACAGGAACTATATTTAGGGTGCAGGTAGTGGTGGTGGGAGAAATTGTTTATATAGTTCCCATTTTACATGTCAAGATACATTTTTTTTTAGGACTAACCTTTTATGAGTAACTAAGTGGTGCAGTGGATAGTGTGTCAGGTGCACAGTTCTGAGTTTAAATCTGGCATCAGACATGTACTTGCTGTGTGACCCTGGTGAAGTCACCTAACCCTGTTTGACTCAAATTTCTCATCTGTCAAATGAGCTGGAGAAGGAAACGTCAAATCACTCCAGTATCTTTGCTAAGAAAACTCCAAATGCAGAGTAGGGGAGAGGGGCAGCTAGAGTAGCACAGTAGATAGAGCACCAGGCTTGGAGTTGGGAGTTCCAAGGGTCAAATCTGGCCTCAGATACTTCCTAGCTATGTGACCCTGGGCAAGTCACTTAATCCAGTTGCCTAACCCTTTCCCTTCTGTCTTAGAGTTGCTACTAAGACAAGAAGTAAGGGTTAAAAATGAAAAAACGAAAACCCCAGATGGGGTCAAGAAGAGTTGGATCAGACTGAAATGACTGAACAACAACAAATGCCTTGATATTAACTTAGTGTATATTTTCCCTAAAAAAAATGTGTCTGTATTATTTTCTCTAAATGAAATAAAAGATACCTGAGGGCAGGGACTGTTTTTGGTTTTTGGTCTCTGCATCTGTCCCTTGAATGAATGAATCACCCAGTGCACAGATGTTTATCAAATGATGGGCAAAGAATAAAGCAATCTCTATTCTCATGACACCTCTGCCCTAATGAGGAAAAGGAATATAAAGAAGCATATATAGTGGAAGGGAGTAATCATTTTAAATAGTGACTTCTTGTTCAGTTGTTTCCAACTCCTTATGACTCTTTGGGGTTTTCTTGTCAGAGACATTGGAGGGGTTTGTCATTTCCTTCTCCAGCTCATTTGACAGATGAGGAAACTGAGGCAAACAGGGTAAAGTGACTTGCCCAGGGTCACATAGATAAGAAGTCTCTGAGGCCAGATTTGAACCCGGGAAGATGAATGAGTCTTCCTGACTCCAGGCCCAGCACTCTATTCATGGTACCATCTAGCCACCCTTAAATAGCAACTAAGAAGGTGGTTATTAGGTCTCTCCTAAGGCTTCTCTAAGGGTTGGGGCTTATCCCTCTAGTAGTTTGTTCTTCCTACCTGCCATGATTCTCCATTGGTATTAATTAGTGAGCCAAACTTACTTAGCTTTCAGACACAGGAACTTACTGTGATGATATATAATTGGTACAAAATATCCCCTTCAGAAGTCTGGGATCTACTCTTCCTGCCATTAGGTACAGAGTCCAGGGGAAACTGGATTAATACTTAAAGAGTATATGCTGTTGGGACAGCAAGGTGGCTCAGTGGATTGAGAGCCAGGCCTAGAAATGGGGAGGTCCTGGGTTCAAATCTGGCCTCAGATTTCCTAGCTGTGTGACCCTGGGCAAGTCACTTAACCCCCATTGCCTAGCCCTTACCACTCTTCTGCCTTGGAACCAATATTGATGCTAAGTTGAAGGTAAGGATTTTTTTTAAACCCTTACCTTCCAATACTGTGTATTGGCTCCAAGGCAGAAGAGTGGTAAGGGCTAGGCAATGGGGGTTAAGTGACTTGTCCAGGGTCACACAGCTGGGAAGTGTCTGAGGCCAGATTTGAACTCAGGAAGATGAGTCTCCTGGAACTCTAACTATGGAGCCACCTAAAGGTGGACACAACCCACAAAGGAAGTCAGGAAAGTCATGGGTGTGTGTGGGATGGACAGGGAACATCTTATTCCATGGAGCCGAAGCTAAGCAGGGCAGCAGATGCAGAGGGGTGAGATGAGTCCCGTTTCTGCCCTCTATAAAGGAAGGCATTGGGAGGAGTTTGGTGTCAGTAGCAGTTACATGATTTGAACCAGTCAGTCCCCTTTTTCATTGCAAAATGTTGTCTTAAATAAGCTCACTACTCTATAGAATTTATTCTGTTCCCATGTGTCTACTTCAGACTTACTCTTTTCTTTTTGAAACTTCATCTCTCCAGGCACAATTCCAGTCCCGTTCCTTTTCCTCTGGGTCTGTCTTGTTTTGTAGCATTGGTCCAGATACACTCTGTTCTACTGAGATGAATCATTCATTAGCAAGTGTGAGAGTCAGTCAAATGACCTGGACCCTGGACAGGGCCATCTGGACATTCTGGGAGGCTGTAAAAATTTATAAGTGACCAGGAATTGCATTGGTGGTGCGTCCCCTGATTGAAGACTAGGTTTTAAATCAGGGATTCTGGGTCCTGCCTTGTATTTAACATAGAACTAAAGTCACTCCTCTTTGGAACAAACCACATACAATAAAGAAAGGGTACAATTTGTTTCGTTGTTGCAATTCTTGCTCAGTTAGAGATGGACTCTCTACTTCCTCCTGGGTTTGAGATAGGTAACATTTCTCCTTGCAAGAGAAAATAGAAAAGTGGAAGCTAACCTGTGTTTTAGTGGCTGTTGGTGTTGGAGAATTAGCTACAAGCAATCTGACCTGTGCCACTGAATAAGACTTAAAAAAAATGTCATTGCTGCTTAAAAAAAAAATTGCTGTCACTTCCCAGTGATTCACCACTCTTCTCCCTCCTCCCCCAAACAGAACCTTTCCTTGTTACCAAGAAATCCAGTTATGCAAAACAAATGTACCTATTGGCCCAGTCTGATAATAAATATGTGCCACTTATTTTTTTACCTCTCTGAGAAGCAGGAGGCATGCTTAGCTGAAATTTCTTTCATTTGGTTGTTTAATTCATTTATTCAACGACCCTATAAATATTCACTGAGTACCTACTGTCTACACTGATTTGTATTAGACAATCTGGAAACAATGTGGTACTGGGTCAGATAAAAAGCATTGGCACCTACTAAAGCCAGAGCATGACGCTAAGTGTCAAGAGTCGGGGATGCAAAGAAAGACAAAAACTCGGTCCCTGTTCTCAAGGAGCTCACAGTCTAATTTGTAAACAAACATATCCAATCAAAATATATAGAGTGTAATGAAAAGTAACCTCAGATGGAAGGCACCAGCAGTGGGCAGGGCTGGGCGAGGTCAGCTGCAGAAGGTAGAATTCAGGGGGCAGCTGGGTAGCTCAGTGGATGGAGAGCCAGGTCTAGACGGGAGGTCCTGGGTTCAAATCTAACCTCAGACACTTCCCAACTGGGTGACCCTGGGCAAGTCACTTCACCCCATTGCCTAGCCCTTACCACTCTTCTGCCTTGGAACCAATACACAGTATTGATTCTAATATGGAAGGGAAGGGTTTAAAAAGGAAAAAAAAAGAAGGTAGAATTCAGACTGAGCCTTGAAGGAAGCCCAGGAAGCCAGGAGATAGAGATGAGGAAGGAAAGCATTCCAGGAATGGAGGAATGCCAGGGGGAAAGCACAGAGCCAAAAGAGGAAGATCTGTAAAACAACAGTGTTAAATTAGATGGGTTCAAAGCCAAGCTCAGACACAACAGTTAGATGTCTCAGAGCACTGGATGGAGACAGTCAGGAAGATCTGAGCTCTAATCCAGCCTCAGATACTTACTAGTTGTGTGGCCCTGGGCAAGTCACTTTAACCCTGTTTCCCTCAGTTTCCTCATCCGTAAAATGAGAAGGAAATGGCAAACCACTCCAACATGTTTGCCAAGAAAACCCCAAATAGGGTTACAGAGTCAGACATGAATGAACAACAACATGCCACCTACTACGTGCACTAAGAGCTTTACAACTGTTATCTCATTTGATCCTCACGACAACCCTTCAAGGTGCTGTTATCCTCATTTTACAATTAAGGAAACTGAGGCAAATGGAAGTTAAGTGACTGATCCAGAGTGACACAGATAAGGCTGGATTTGATTCCAGTCCCAGGAAAGAATCACAGAATCTTAGAAGGACCACATTGACCATTTCTTCCAACCCATTCTGGGGAAAGAACTTCCATTTTCATATACCCTCTAAATGAACATTTGCATAGTGTATCTTGTTGAAAGTATACTAGCATAACAGACCCACAGCATCTCAGAATTTTAGCATTGGTAGGGACCCTAATGAGGTAGTTAGATGGTACGGTGGATAGAACGCCAGCTCTGAAGTCAGGAAGAGTTCAAATCCAGCCTCAGACACTGACTAGCTGTTGTAATAAGTAGTAATAAGGGACTATATTGATTGGTAATTGATAACTAATAGATCAGGCTTTTAATCTTCTTTCTTCTGTCTTTCTCTCATCCCTCTCTTCCTCTCTTCCTCCTTTCCCCCCTTCCTTATTACTACTTATTACACTGTGTAACCCTGGTGAGGTCACGTCACCCTCTTTGCCTCAGTTTCCTCATCTGTCAAATAAGCTGGAGAAGGAAATGGCAAACGACTCGAGCATCTTTGCCAAGAAAATCCCAAATGGGATCACTAAGAATTGGACACTGAGTGAATAACACGACCCCCAAAATGGTTAGGAATGTATTCCTGACATCCGTCCTCAATTTTCCTTTTTGTAACTTCCACCGTTTATCCCTGGTTCTTCCCTCCGGGGCCAAACAGAACATGTCTGATCCCTTCTTCGCAGGGCAATACTCTAGGCACTTGCAGACCACTGGCACAGGTCCCCTGGCTCTTCTCTTCTCCAGGATAAATCCTTCCACCTTCTTTCCTCCACCCTTACGGCATGGACCAAACGCCTTTATCTCGGGATGTTCTCCAGCGTATCAGCGAGACACAGGTACCACGCAGGGCACACAGTAGGTCCCTAATGATCCGTACGCACGGATCTGCTGCGCACACAAGGCCCTGTCATTGAAGGCAGAATGGGAGCAGTGCCATGCCATTTTCCAATTAGATAATAGGCTCAGGAATCTGTGCCTGCTGAGTTGTTCCTGCTTAGCTAGCAATGAAACTTATGTGGTTCAGTTCAATCCTTCCCTTGTTCCTCCCATCCTCCCAGGACCGGCCCTCCCCTTCACCCCTCCCCCAAGTCTCCCACCTTCTTCTCAGCTATTTCCTCCCAAGCACCTACGTTGAGAAAAGCCAGTTCCTTTTCTCAGCTTCTCACCTTGGTGCTGGCCTGGTTTATGGTTAATAGCAAGCTGGCCTCGGGGACATGGGCTCTGACAGCGACAGGAACAAACTCCAATGTCTGAGGCTGGGGTGAGCCCCCGGCCAGACAACTGGGTCAGTGTAGGAGGGAGAGAAGGAGGTGGGGAGGGGGAGAGGGGGCGCTCCAGCCTGGACTGCCACTTTCTGATAATAAATAAATGAATAAATAAGGGCAGAAAAAGGAAGGGGGTAGGGAAGGAACCCAGCTGTTTGCAAGGTTCAGGTTTCTCCACATCTGGACCCCTTCAATGGGTCCTTGTTCCCTGAGAGGGAAAGCTGGGCGAAGGCTCCCAAGTCTTCTTTCTGCCGCTAGTGGAGGCTGCAGCCCATGCGTGGCCTGAGGGTGTCCGCCATGAGCGCCACAGCGATCTAGGCCTTCTGAGGGGTGAGAGGGGTCCATTGGACAGGGACCTTCAGGGTGGAGTCCTCTGTTTGTCTTGACTATTGGGCTATTCTCTGCCCTAGCTGCGCCCTCAATGGGTCTGGGGGCTGGAGACATGGCACCAGGGACCATTGATACCACTGGTTTTTCCCCCTTTCCATTATCCAAGTGGGCAGCAGCAGAACTGGCAGAGGGGGTGTTAGTGTGTGTGTAAGGACAGGGGACATATCTAGGCAGTCTGATATAATGGGAAAAGCTCTGAATTTTGAGTTAGAGGACCTGGGTTCAAATCCTACTGTTGCTCTGTCCTACTTAGCTTTTTGTTTTACACTTAAAAAACAAACAACAAACTTTAACTTTTGTCTTAGAATCAATACCATATATTGGTTCCAAGGTAGAAAAGCAGAAAAGCAGTAAAGGCTAGGCATTGGGGGTGAAGTGACTTGCTCAAGATCATACAGCTAGGAAGTATTTGAGGACAGATTTGAACTCAGGACCTCCCATCTCTGAGCCTGATTCTCAATCTACTGAGCCACCTAGCTCCCACTTCCCGTCCAGTAAGCTTTTAGCTACTATTTATATAGTCCTTTAAGGTCCGCAAAGCACTTAACCAATATTTTCTTTTTTATGCTCCCACCAATCCCAGGAAGTAGGTGCCATGATTATCCCCATTTCAGAGATGAGGAAACAGACAGGAAGAGGTTTAATGACTTGCCCAGTGTCACACAGCTAGTTAAGTGTCAGAGGGAAGACTGAACTCAGGTCTTCTTGACCCCAGGGCCCATATCCTATTTATAGGGTCACCCAGATGTGCGACCTTGAACAAATCTCTTCATTTCTCTCTAGGGTCTCAGATTTCTGAATGGCAACATGCTTGGGTTGGATTTATTCAATCATTTTTTTTGTTGTTGTTGCAACTGACTCTTTTTTTTTTTAACCCCTTACCTTCCATCATGGAGTCAATAATGTGTATTGGCTCCAAGGCAGAAGAGCAGTAAGGGCTAGGCAATGGGGGTCAAGTGACTTGCCCAGAGTCACAGCTGGGAAGTGTCTGAGATCAGATTTGAACCCAGGACCTCCCATCTCTAGGCCTGGCTCTCAATCCACTGAGCCACCCACCCAGCTGCCCCCTATAACCAACTCTTCATGATCCATTTTGGGGTTTTCTTGGCAAAGATACTAGAGTGGTTTGCCATTTCCCTCTCTGGTTCATTTGATAGATGAGGAAACTGAGGCCAACAGAACAAAGAGACTTGCTCAGGGTCACACAGCTAGTAAGTATCTGAGGTCAGATTTGAACTCATGAAGATAAGTCTTCCTGACTCTAGGCCCAGCACTCTACCTGCTGCATCAGCTAGTTGTCCTAGCTGGCCCTATTTCTATGGCTCCTTCCAACTCTAAATCCCAAGATCCTGTCCACTTCTAGACCCCAGTGGAGCACTGGCCCTGATTCTAGGAGCTATTTTGTTGGATTAAAAGAGATATTTGTAAAGTACTTAGAGCAATGACTAGCACGTAGTAGGCGCTTAAAAAATGCTTGTTCCTTCTCTTGCCTCCTCTTGCCTGAGTTTAGTATCAATGTGTTTCCAGGTCATAGACCCATTCTTCAATTAAAGATCTCCAAAGCAGGGATCCTCTGGCCACTCTGTCTCGTGTCCAAGAGTCCTCCTTGTCAGAATGTTCCCCTGTGCATGTTTATTGACCTGAACCCAAGCCATTCCTATGGAACTCCTCTGACCTCATGGACAGAATGCCTTTCAGAGTCTCGAACACTCTCTAATCTTCAGTGCTCTCTCAGTGTCTTCATCCCCTAACGCCAGTTCCTTGCCTCCTTTTCCCTCACTAATAAATGATTGAAAAAAATATTTAAGTGCCACTATGTGAGATACAAATAGAAAACGGAGGCAGTCCCTGTTCTGGAGGACTTTACATTCTCATTGGAGGAGACCACACATAGAGGAGGGCTCAGTTACAGGGAAGATGGCAAGGCCCAGTGGTCCATAGGCTACACTGCCAGGTCAGAGGGTCACACCTAGAAGTCTGAGGCATGTAGCAGCAGGGTAGCTGGTAAGGTCCAATGGTCTTGCCCAATCTTAGCAGAAAAATGGTGGTTGGAGATTCCCTGCTTCTCTGAGCTATCTGGACAATTATATCTCACCCCAAATAGAGGTAAGCTCTTTGAGGGCAGGGATCATTTCATTTTTTGTCTTTGCATCCTCACCTCCCAGCACAGTGCTTGGAACAAAAGTAGGTGCTTAATAAATGCTTACCGAATGATATGAAATTGAAATGGGCACAGGACCACACTAAATGCCCCCTCAAGGGCTAGCTTCCAATCCTCACACACTGACTTCTGAGAAAGCTGCTTCCCATAAGATTCCACAGCCAAAAATACTCTCCTTTTAGGTATTCCTGCCAACTCCATTTTATAATCTCCTCGCTGGGAAGAGAGGACAGTGCAGGCACTTTGTCTGCAGGAAGGAAGCAATTAAATTATTAGCACTTTGAGAAATTAAATGACATAACTTATGGTGGAATAAGTTTAGCAGAAAACGTTGTAATGTGAGAAAACAATTAAAAAGAATTATATAAGGTTGGGTGCGTTCCTTTATTGCAATAGAGTTAGCAGTTAATTGATTATCAGCTTGTTATAATGCAGCAGGACAGCTTCAGGAGAGCCGAGAGAGGTGGCACTCAGGAAGCGTTTAGCCGGGTCCCTGAAACAGGACAGAGAGATGCTGAAACTCTCTTGGAGGGGAGGAGGAGGAGGGACAAAGGGAGAGAGAAAAGAGCCTGCAGAGAAAATCCATGTCCCCTTCTAAGATTATAGGGTTTGGAACTGGAAAGGGACTTTGGGTCAGTCTCATCTGACCCTTTCAGGTTCCAGAGAAGGAGATCTGGAGAAATGAAGGGACTTATCCAAAGTGAGTGAGTGAGTGAGGAGCAGAGTCTGCATTCAAAGGCCATAGGATCAGAGATTTTGAAGAGGAAGAGACCTCAGTGGTCAAGCACCCCCCCACCCCCTTTTATCTCACAGCTGAAGAAACTGAGGTCTAGAGATGTTTAATTGGCTCATTCTAGGCTACCCAGGCTTAGAGTTTCTTGAAATTGCTTCACTGAATTGGCCATAATTAGGGTGAAGTTGCTCATGGTGGTAGGGTGGTAGGGTGGGGGGCTCATTGGTTGGAGGGGGAAAGTAAAGGATTGTATTAATGCCTATAAAGAAAAAGTCAGGGAAAATGCAAATGGGATTCCTTGGGGTGAAAATGGCCTCGAAAATCCCTTCCAACTCTAAAAAATATCCTTGATTCTATCACAAAAGCTCTTAGAGGGAAGGTTTAAAAATATTTGATTTTCCCCGATTACATGTAAAAACAATTTTTAACATTCATATTTTCTTTTTCATTTATATGTTGTATTTTGAAATTTGAGTCACTTCCACCAACTCTCCGCTCCTATAAGATCCATAAGATCTTCACACACACAAAAAAGACTTCAGCAAAACACTCTTCCAGAGGGATCCTGACTCCAGTTATGTCAGCTGATGATCACTTTTTTTTGTGTTTTTCTTTTTATTGAAGTAAAAGTAATATTCATTTATAAAAATGTTGAGATCCAGGTTCTCTCTCCCCCTCCCTCCTCTCCCACTTCTCTGAGACGGTAAGCCATCCGATAGAGGTTATTTATACCTGTGTGATCACATAAAACATATTTCCATATTAGTCATTTTGTGGAAGAAATCTTGAACAAAAACCATGAAGACAGAAAGTGAAAGAGAGGACTTTTCTGTCCGCGTTCAGACTCCATCAGTTCTTTCTCTGGAGGCGGATGACATTTTTCATCATGAGTCCTTTGGGACTGGCTTGGATCGCTGAATTGCTGAGAATAGCTAAGTCATTCACAGTTGTTTCATCCTATAATAGTTCTGTTACTATGTACAGTGTCATCCTGGCTCTGCTCGCTATACTGCCTCAGTTCACAGCGCTCTTTCCAGTTTTTTTCTGAAATCCTCCTGCTTACCATTTCTTATAACACTACAATCATTTGTTCAGTCATTCCTCAATTTATGGGCATCCCTCACTTCTTTTTATTTATTTATTTTATTTCTTAAATAATCCATACTAGGTATTGGTTCCAAGGCAGAAGATCGGTAAGGTTAGGTTAAGTGACTTGCCCAGGGTCACACAGCTGGGTGTCTGAGGCCAGATTTGAACCTGGGACCTCCCATCTCTAGACCTGGCTCTCAATCCACTGAGCTACCCAGCTGTCCCCTTAGGGTAATCTTTTAAAACCAAACCCCCAAATTCTATACCCATATAAACAAATGAGAGAGTGAACTTTTGAAGGAGAAAATGCTCTTTGGGGATCTAGAGCTAGAAAGCTAACTAGTCAGACTCTCTTATTTTACAGATAAGAAAGATGAGGTCCATAGAACTGAAATAACTAGCCCCAGGTCACTTGGGTATAAACACAAGAAGCTGGATTCCAACTTAGGTGCTTTAATTTTGGAGTCAGACTCTTTCCAATTACCATGATACCTTCTAAATCTAAATGTCCTTAAGAGTCTTCTTAAATGCAAATGCCTGGATTTCTGGGTAGAATTCTCAATTCTGGATCTTCATACTTGCTGTTTCAATTGGTGGCACAGTGAATAGAATACTGAACCAGGAATCAAAGAGACCTAAGTTCAAATATGGCCTCAGGGATTTTGCAAGCTGTATGATCCTGGATAAATCACTTAATTTCAATTTCTTCTTCTGCAAAATGATAATTAACAAATTAAAAAATAATGTTACTAATTAGAATAAATATTAATTATAAAATTTAAAAATATGATACACTATAAACAAAAGTTTATTATATGATTAAAACATAATAATATATTATTTTAGAATATAACATTATTATATAATTATTGTATAACATATAAATGATATAAACAATATATGATTATAATATAATAGATTATTATATGATTATATAAACCATAAATAAAATAGGTATTAATTAAAATAAGTAAAAGTAACATTTAAAATTTTTTTAAATTAAGAAAAATAATAGTAACACCAACCTCTCAGGGCTATTGTGATGATGAAATAAAACAATCTTGAAGTGCTTAGCACATAGTAAGTGCTATAAAAATGTTAGCTGGAGTTTTTACAAACTGGCCATTTGAAGGCACTTAATCTTGAAGTATCCTGAGAAACCCTCTGAGACTATACATTTCTGTTGTCTTTTTTGTCATTTTTCAGTTGCCTCCAACTCTTTGGGACCCCTTTAGGGTTTTCTTGGCAAAGATGCTAGAGTGTTTTGCCATTTCCTTTCCCAGCTCATTTGACAGATGAGGAAATGGAGACAAACAATGTTAATGACTTGCCCAGGGTCCCACAGTTACTAAGAGTCTGAGACCATATTTGATCTCGGGAAGAGACCCCTCATTGACTAGACCTTCTTTCTATCAGGTACAACTGTACTAGGGGACAGCTAGGTGGTACAGAGCACTGGGCTGGGAGTCAGGAAGACTCCTTTTCCTGAGTTGACCCTGGGCAAGTCACTTTACTCTGCTTGCCTCAGTTTCTTTTTCTGGTAAATGAGCTGGAGAAGACAGTGGCAAACCACACCTCTGCCAAGAAAATCCAAAATAGGGTCAGACGTGACTGAAATGACTGAACAACAAGAATAAAAGGCCTGACTTACTAGTACTTATGTCATTGGGGAGAGTCCAATCCAGAGCCTGTAACTGCTACACTACTATCTCCTGTCCCTCTCTACCTCCCCACATCCAATGAAACCCACCAATGGAATGAAGAAAAAAAGCTAGGGATATTAATGGATACAATTAGAGATAGCATAGTACAATGGGTGTGAGTAATGGGTTTATAGTCAGAGGACTTGGGTTCAAATTCTGCTTCTCCCACTTAGTACATGTGTGATACTGTTCATGTCAACTAACTCTCTGGGCTTCAATTTTTTCAGCTATAAGATGAAGGGGTTAGACTAGGTCTCTTAGATTTCCTTCTACCTTTAAATCCAAGATTCAGGGTCTAACACTATTGCTGTTCATCCTTCATTTTGGAAGAGGAGTAATGTCTTGACTCGAGAGTGGATTGGATTTATTAGTTTTTGTTTGTTTTTTAAACATAAAATAATTTTTTCCAGACTATACATCAATACAATTCCCCCTCACCCCCCACCCCCAACCCTTTCCTTCTCTTTTAGAATCAATCCTAGGTATTGGCTCCAAGTGGTTAGCACTAGACAATGGGAGTTAAGTGACTTGCCCAAGGTCACATAGCTAGGAAGTATCTGAGGTTAGATTTTAACTCAGGACCTCCTAAGGTCTGGTTCTTAATTCACTGAGCCATCTAATTGTTCCTCAACACATTTTTTCCCCACATATAAATTTTAAAAATTAAAAAAAATTTTTACCAGTTATATGTAATAAATTTCCACTTAAGTTTTCCAAAGCCAAGTGATCCAAATTTTCTTCCTCCTCCCTTCCCTCTCCTAACCCAGAGCTGGCAAGCAATTTAATGTGGGTTATACATGGATTATCACGCAAAATGTTTCCACTCAATATAATGTTTAATAATTGCTTTCTGACATTTTGCAATCCAGGTTCTTTCCCTCCTTCCTACTTCTCCCCCTTCCCCAAGACAGCAGGTAATAGAATATAGATTGTACATGTGTCATCATACAATATATATCTCCTTATTTGTCATGTTGTAAAGGAAGACGTCGCTTATATCAGAGAAAATTCATGGAGGAAATAAAGTGAAGAATGGCATGCTTCAATCCGTATCAAGACTCTATCAGTTCCTTTTAGAATGGTGGCTAGCCTTTTTCATCTTCAGTCCCTTGGAATTGTCCTGGATCCTTGCGTTGCTGATAACAGAGAAGTCATTCACAGCTGATCATCGTATATTATTGCTGTTACTGTGTACAATATTCTCCTGGTTCTGCTCACTTCCCTTTGCATCACTTCCCCCCACCCCCCCAAATTTTATTTAATTAACGTATTTAGAATATTTCCCCATGATTACATGATTCATGTTCTTTCCCTCCCGTAGCCAACGCACAATTCCACTGTATTTTACACGTGTCATTGATCCTGACCTATTTCCGTATTGTTGATATTTTGCATCACTTTTTACAAGTCTTTCTGTTTTTGTTTTGTTTTGGAGCGGATGGGGTGGGTGGAGGATCATCTTGTTTGTAAATGAATTGGATTTATGTGAGGCAGAGTTGCACAAAATCTGTTCTCTCTTCCAGAGTTATCCAAGCCCAGTGTTGAGACAAAAGTCAAGATGACTGGCCAGGGGAGCCATGAACGACACCATACACAATGTTCCTCCCCAACCTCCACCTCTTCTCTCTAGGAAGATGTATTTCATGCTGTGTCTTCCAAAACCCCTCCGATTTTATAGAAACAGAAAGAGGAAGTGGCTTTGCCAATATCATGCCAATAGAGTCATAGGAATTAAAACTGGAAAGGACCTAAAAAAGATCATCTTATCTAGTCCTGCCATTTTACAGAGGAAACTAAAGGTGGTATTGTGGGTAGTAGGGTAATAGAGTTAGGAAGACCTGGATTCAAATTAAAATCCAGCTAAATAATCGGAATACTTTCTGAGCTCTGGAGGACCAAATGAAATCAAAGATTTAATTAATTAATTGATTAATTTTTAGGAGGCTTTCCTAGACTAGAGATAAAGCTTTAAAGTTTTTTTCCTCAAAGTTCAAAACTGATTTGTTTCAATGTACATTAGATGAGGAAAATCGGTGTGTACTTGTCTCTGTGTGTATGCATTTTATGTCAGAGGAGTAGTGTTTCGATGGGCAGAGATTCTCAGACTCAACCTTTAGTAAGACAAACAGTTTATGGCGGCTCCCATAAATATTCTTTAATGTATTTTTGTAATGCATGACACCTGATTGCTGCAGATTTATGTAGAGAAAATGGGTTCTGGTAACAATGCGACCCTTTCAACCATTGCTCATTCAGCTGATATCATACTATTTGTTTCTGGAGGGTTTGCTGGAATCCTCTCCAAAATGTGCCAAGCTGCCAGGGGCAGGAGGAGATTTATATTATCCAGGTGAGCTAATTCTCTTTCTCAGTGGGAGGCAAACATGGATTTGTAAATTATGGACTCCAGAGAGAGAGAGAGAGAGAGAGAGAGAGAGAGAGAGAGAGAGAGAGAGAATGGAGAATCAGAAGGTTTAGAGCTGGAGAGGATCTTCTAAATCATCTAATCCAGATCTTTCAGTAAATTTTTTCCAAAAAATTTTAACTTAAACACCAAGATGAAAATAACATTTCTATATATCAGAACACAAGAATAAAATTCTATATAGTGGTAGTTTTCAAATGTTTTAGTCTCAGCATTCCTTTATACTTTTAAAAATCATTGAAGACTCCAAAGAGATTTTTGTTTATGTGAGTTATACCTATTGATATTTATTATATTAGAAATAACATCATAGTATTAGTATGAAAATAATTCTGACTTCAGAGACACTCTTTCCCCCCAAAGCATCTCAGGGATCCTCAGGGATCTCTGTACTATACTTTTTCACTTGATTTTTCATTTATTTTTTCTCAATTACATGCAAACAAAGATCTTTAACATTTCTTCTACAAAAATTTGAGTTTTCATAATCTATCCCTCCTTCCCCTCCACTTCTTTGAGAAGGTAAGTGATTTGATATAGATTTTACATATGCAGTCATACAAAACTTGGACCACTTTGAGAACTGCTGCAGTATGAGTCTGTGAAGCTCCATTTTATATACTTTTCTATTTTTTAAAAGTATATATTAAATGCTAATTTTTTTATTTTCAAAATTATCTTCAAAATTGTCCTGTTTGAGCTTCCTTCTTACTGACTTTCTCTTCTGGGCATTTAAAAATATTTCTCTTATTTTTATTTCTCTGATTTTTTTAATGACTATTTTTTAAACCCTTACCTTCCATCTTAGAATCAATACTGTGTATTGGTCCAAGGTAGGATGGTAAGGGCAAGGCAGTGAAGGTTAAGTGACTTGTCTGAGGTCACACAGGAAATGCCTGAGGCCAGATTTGAATTTAAGATCTCCCATCTCTAGGTCTGGCTCTCAATCCACTGAGCCATCTAGCTACCCCCATAAATCATTATTGCTATATTCCTTTACTTTTCTTCTCCACCAAAAACAAGTCTACATAGTGGCTATGTCCAAAATAACAAAAAATATTATGTTTCTGCCCCCGGGTCCTTCGTGGTTTTAGGAGTTAGATAACAACAAAGGTCCTCTGGAGACATGCTGGTCATTGTTTTTGTCAGAGTACTACTACCACTACTACTACTACTACTACTACTACTACTACTATTACTGTCTTCTTCTTTTTCTTCTTTCTTCTTCTTCGCCATCCTTCCTTCCCTCCTTCCTTCCCTCCTTCCTTCCTTCCTTCCTTCCTTCCTTCCTTCCTTCCTTCCTTCCTTCCTTCCTTCCTTCCTTCCTTCCTTCCTTCCTCCCTCCCTCCCTCCCTCCCTCCCTTCCTCCTTCTTTCTTTCTTTCTTTCTTTCTTTCTTTCTTTCTTTCTTTCTTTCTTTCTTTCTTTCTTTCTTTCTTTCTTTCTTTCTTTCTTTCTTTCTTTCTTTCTTTCTTTCTTTCTTTCTTTCTTTCTTTCTTTCTTTCTTTCTTTCTTTCTTTCTTTCTTTCTTCTTCTTCTTCTTCTTCTTCTTCTTCTTCTTCTTCTTCTTCTTCTTCTTCTTCTTCTTCTTCTTCTTCTTCTTCTTCTTCTTCTTCTTCTTCTTCTTCTTCTTCTTCTTCTTCTTCTTCTTCTTCTTCTTCTTCTTCTTCTTCTTCTTCTTCTTCTTCTTCTTCTTCTTCTTCTTCTTCTTCTTCTTCTTCTTCTTCTTCTTCTTCTTCTTCTTCTTCTTTCTCCTCCTCCTTCTTCCTGACTCTAGACCCAGGGTTCTTTCCTCTGGGCCAGAGAATTTTAGAGTTGGAAGGGATTGCAGCACTCATTAAGTTTTACCCATAATCTGAAAAAGAGTTCTCACTAGAATATATTCAAACAACCTCTGGTTGAAGACCTCCAATGAAGGGGAGTCTGAAATCTCATGAGACAACCTCTGGACAGTTCTAATTTTTAGTAAGTTTTCCTGACATTGACACTAAATTGGTCTCTTTGAAATTTCCATCCATTATTACAAGTTCTGCCCTTTGAGACCAAAATTTTGAGTTGAATTCTTCTTCTAAGTAAAAATCCTTTAGTTACTTAGAGGCAGCTATCAGATTTCCCCTTTAGGGTTCTCTTCCCATTTCCCCATGAGAGTTTCCATCCTCAGACAGTATGGTTCAGTGGATAGAGTGCTTGGTTTGGAGTCAGGAAGACCTGAATTCAAATGTGACTGTAGACACTTCCTAGCTGTGTTACTCTGGACAAGCTACTTAACCCTATTTGCCCAAATGAGTTAGAGAGCAAAATGGCAAATCATTCCAATATCTCTGCCAAGAAAACCCCAAATGAGGTCATAACTGAAGCAATGGAAAAAGTCAGAGGGTCCTTGATATAAAGGAAGAAGGGACTTGAAAGGCTATATTCAGTTTAACTCCTGCATTTTACAGATGAGGAAACTGAAGCCTAGAGAGACTGTGATTTGTCCAAGATGATGCAGATATTAAGTAGTGGTTAGAATTTGAACCCAGGTCCTTTGTTTCCAAAGTCAAGTACTCTTTCCACTGTATCAACCTTCCTCTTATTGACATTTCTGAGCTAGTCTCTACTAGGGGAGCCTTTAAGAATCTAGTTGGGTTGCTCATCTGTATGACTAGTTTCTGATTGATTCCGTTCAGAAAGATATATCACAAGATTGATAAGGGGAAATAAATTGTTTGTATGTAATAGTTCTCTAAGATTGTCTAGAGTATTATAAAGGAGTTGGAAACTGAATTGTAGAGGGAACATTCATACCAAAGAAATCACAGATCCTCAGAGTATAAACCCAGACAGACAGACAGAGCCATAGACATACTTCAAGTATATAATCTTATCTACTAGCTTATGCATATTTAGCTGGGAGTGAATTGACCTTTAGGGTCCATCCCAAGGAATGTGTATCCAGAGCTACCTAGGAAACTTCTGAGGACTCCAGGGATGTGGTATTCTGCATTTGTCTTTGGAAATGACTAACTTCCTGGCTGTTTTCAGTCATATGCAGACCAATTGCCACATGGTAAATTCAAAAGATTTATCCCTTTGGTATGACACAGAAACCCCTGAGTGGTCCCTTGGCCTCCACATTGGTAAGGGGTTGGGGTGCCAGTAGGGTAAGTTAAAAGGAAAAGTGACATCTAGCTGGCTTTCTTTCTTCAACACTCCTGAAGGTGTTACAGAAATCTGAGACTTTTAGTTGGGGCTAGAGAATGGGCTGGCTCTCCTCATCCTAGAATCATGAAGACCATGATGGTGAGACCATAGTGGTCAGAGTAGGGGAGCACCACTATCCAAATTTGAGCCTGTTTTTTTTTTTTAGCTACTTTTCCCACTTTGTATTTCCTTCCCTTGAGTAGATGACTGAACATCAAATCTGTCCAGGCTTGGAGTTTGAAAGGTATAGAAGGGGCAGGGAGGTGGCTTAGGATAGAAAGCCAGGTCTGGAGATGGGGAAGGCCTGGGTTCAAATTTGATTTCAGAGAATTCCTAGCCATGTGATCCCGGGGAAGTCACTTAACTGCCATTGCCTACTGTCTTAGAACCAGTATACTTAATATTGATTCTAAGACAGGAAGTGATGATAAAAAAGAAAGAAAGAAGGGAATAAAGGAAAGAAGAAGGAAGAAAGAAAGAAAGGGAGAAAGAAAGGAAAGATGGAAGGAAAGAAGAAAGAAAAGAAGGAAGGAAAGAAGAAAAAAGAAAGATGTGGAGGTGGAGATCTTCTGAATCAAATAAATGGAACTGGCCCCTCATAGGAGGATTGACTGAAACTTGATCATTTTACAGTAGATCTAACCTGGAATTTGTTTGAATAGTTGAGAGTCAAAGTAAAATGTAAACTATCTAATTTTAGTAATCCCAAGAACTGTTTTATGTTCAAGGTTTAAGATATTATATGGTAACTCTAGTTATGCATTGTTACTGAATCCTCACTGTCTTTGTGGACTTGTGAGTTTTTTGAGTGTGTTTGAGCATTTCATTAGTGTATAAGAAATAAATATCTGTCCCATACCTGATGCATGTTGCACATTAAGTACCTTCCTACTCCTATTTTTGAGAAAACTGTAGGTATGAGCCTAAATTTAAGCGGTGTGTAGATCACCTCTAGGATACTGTAGTGAGAGTATAATGAGGCAAAGAAAGAAAAGTTAGTCTGGTCTTTCCTTTTATTATATGATCCTGCCTGAGTCCAGAGCAGAGAAGCCCTCTTAGTGGAGAAGGGAATGGGTCCAGCAGTAATTCTTAAAGGTCGGGCACCTAAAACGTACACATATATAATAGAATGTATTTTATTTACTTGTTTACTACAATTTTTAAAAAATTTATAAATATATTATTCTAAACCCAATATAATAGAGTTTAAACAAATGTTTATATGTAACATTTTGGACTTATGAATTGGATTCTTCCTCATCCAAATTTTATCAATAGCACATTGGCCTTGATGCTATATGGAGATTCTGAGGAAATGAGGACTGAGTGACTTCCCATCAGTCCATAAAGTCTTTTAGGGAGGGAGATGAGCTTTCAAACTTTATTTCTTGGATAAGTCAACAGAATGGGTGGGGGTTGGGGCCCAAAACAAAGACTAAGAGTCATGGAACTGTTAGCAGATAGGAGCAAGTTTGCCCATCTCTCTGGAAGTCACCACCAATAAAACCAAATCAATGAAAGCCCTTTTAAGTTGGTTGGATCAGTGACCCAGAAAAAAGCTCCCCTGCAGAAAAGGAAATGATAGTCAATAAAGCGAGAAGTCAATGGGAAAAATCTATTAAAGAGAGTGAGATATCAGGAGACCTCTGGTGTTAACTGAGACCCTTTGGATCTGAGCCATAGAGCTGAGTGGGTTTTTAACCCTTGAAAGCCTGGAGGCTTAGCCAGTTCGAGTTCCCAGGGATATCTATGAGGGAGGTGTGTGAGGGGGTGGGGGGTTAGGGGAGACGGGACCAGGGCATTTACTGTTCAAGTAGATGGCTTCTCCATGACTGTTTCCCCTCGTATTCCTAAGGCAATATTGTGGAATACTTGCTCTATTCATTTCCTCTTGTCCTTAGCTTTGTGAGAATTTAGGTTGTTCAGGGTGATGTGTAGAGGTGATTGTTTCTTAGCTAGATTGTAACCTCCTTGTGGGAAGTGACAGTATCTTTTGTTGATCTTGTGTATCCCTTGCAGTGTCTACGATCAGATTTTGGCTCTTGGTAGGAGCTACAGTGCTGGATAATGGTGCGGTATCAGTAGGTCTGGGCTGAAATCTCAGTTCTGTAACTTATCAGCTGCAGGATTTTGGACCAGCCACCTTTACCTCTGGGCTCCTCAGTTTCCTCTTTTACAAACCGAGGGAACTGAACTAGGTGATGACTCATAAGATCTCTATGAGCTCTGATTTCCATCAATATTGTTGACTGGCTGCATGTCTTGCTCGAGTTTACAAAGCAGAAAGCCTTGGTTCTTGGGGAACTCTTTAGAATTTAGTATTTAGAAGTTATTGGGAAATGTGTCAGTTCAATCTATCATCCAAGTCATAGGAAGCACCCTGGCTTTCCTAGTGAGATTTGGACAAAACAAAAATAAAAATAAACTAATTTTTTTAGGGTTCAACAACTTTTAAGGCAACCATAGAGATTATTTAGTTGAGTTCTCATCTTGTAGTATGTACATGTTTTATATTCATCTCTCTCTCTCTCTCTCTCTCTCTCTCTCTCTCTCTCTCTCTCTCTCTCTCTCTCAGAATGACCATAGAGATCATTTAGTGGAGTTCTTGACCTGTTGTATGTCCTCATGATTTTTTCATTTATTCATATGTCTAAGTATCTATTTCCTAATAAACATTCCAGGCTATTTCCCTCCCTCTGCCTAGAGAAGGCCAGCTTTTGATACAGATATATAATATATATATATATATTATATATGTATATATAATATGTAATATATATATGAAACTATACATAAACAAATTCTTTTTCTGGAGGTGGATAGCATTTTCCTCCATAGGTCCTTTGTAGTTGATTTGAATATGCACATAACTCAGAATAACTTAGTTGGTCATATTTATTCTTCAAACAATACTGCTATTATTGTATACAGATTGTTTTTTTTTAACCCTCACCTTTCTTTTTAGAATCAATATTATGTATTGCAGTAAGGACTAGGCAATGGAGGTGAAGTGACTTGCCCAGGATCACACAGCTAGGATGTATCTGAGGCCACATTTGAACCCAGGCAAGGGGTCCCCACCCCCACCCCTACCCAATCTCTGAGCCTAGTTAGTTCTCAATCCACCAAGCCACCTAGCTGTACTTGATGCACATGGTTTAAAAAAACCTAATCTCTCTATTTCCATATAATTTGTTTCCTTTGTCATTCTATCTATTTTATTTTATGCATTTAAAAACATGATTCTGAGAAAGGGCGTTCATGAGTCCTTTGGGTGTTGATCTGTCATCAATTAAAACCCAAGGATTTGTAGCAAAGAATAAAAAAGAAAGAGGGGGGAAAAGCAGTTTCACAAAATTAACCAACCTATCATCTGAATCTGACATGAAATATTCTAAATTCATAGTTCCTACCTCTTTGAGGAAGGGTGGAAGGTACATTCTAATCCCTTTTCCTTGGGGCCAAGCTCAGTCATTGTAATTACAGTTAATGGTTTTGAATTTTTTTGTTCTTTATAATAATAATAATAACAATCAACTAGCATTTATATGACATTTATTATGTGCTACTTGTATAGTTGTTTCAATCATGTCTGACTCTTCATTACCTCATTTGGTTTTTTTTTTGGCAAAGATAATGCAGTGGTTTACCATTTCCTTTTCTAGTTCATTTTATAGATGAGAAAACTGAGGTCAGCAGTGTTAAGTGACTTGCCCAGTCACTTAATTAGTCACACAACTAGTGAGCATCTGAGGCTGGATTTGAATTTGGGTCCTTCTGACTCCGAACCCAATACTGTGTAGTAAGGTGGGGTCCCAAAATCTCTAAACTCCCAGAATGTCTCAGAAAACATGTCCATCTCAAACTAGGTCTGCAGCTTTGTTCCAGAAAAAGGAATGAGATAGGGATAGCTAGGTGGCTAAGTGGATAGAGAAGCAGATTGGGAGATGGGAGGTCTTGGATTCAAATTTGATCTCAGATGCTTACTGTGTGACCTTGGACAAGTCTTTTCATCCTGCTTACCTCAGTTTCTTCATCTGTTAAATGACTGGAGAAGGAAATGGCAAACTACTCTATTATCTTTGCCAAGATTAACCCAAATGTGGTCCCAAAGATCTCTAGTGAACATTACTGTAAATGACTAAACAGCAATGACAATCTGACTTTGTATTTATTATTATAAATAAAATTGGTTGTTAGCATTTATAGAGTATTTTAAAGCTGGCAAAGGAATTTAGGAATGTTATCTCATTTGGGCCTCATATCAACCCTGGGAAGTAGATTTTATAGGTGAGGAAACTGAGTCTGAGAGAGATAAATGACTTGGCCAGGGTCACCCAATCAAATGTCTGAATCAAGATTCAAACTCAGGGCTCCCTGACTAATCAGTCCCTGGCCTTCTAGTCGTTCCCCTGTCACCTAAATTACCCTCTCCTTATTAGTTTCTTAATAACAACATTGAGGGGGAAAACATAATTTGGGGGAAGAAAATGCTACACAAGGGCTGACTTTCCATTTTGATATATTTTATTGTACGTGGCCAGGCTGTGTTGCTAGACAGAATATGTGTCCCTTGAGGGCAGAGACTTTTTTTTGGCCTCCCTTGTGGCTGGACTCAGTGGACACTTAATGCCTCCTATACTTATTGCTTGCTTGATTGGCTGATTTCTCAGATTGTAGGGCCAATCTTGAAAGTGAGGGAAATTTCTCTGAGGCAGGCTTTTTGAAATCAGTCCATCCCACAGAGAGACCTGAATGCTAGAGTTATTGTAAAACAAAAAGGTTTAGCCTGCGGGTCCCTTTCTGCTTTGGGGTTCATCCCCTGATGCTCTGCGCCCAGAGCAAGCTGCTGCCAGCCCCTGCTCTCCAGGGAGAGACTCGGTTGTGGGTCTGTGTATTCGTCACCACAAGGGGGTAGCATTGGAAAGCACAAGGCAAGCCCTGAACCTCCCTAAGAAACACCGAGAGCAGGGGGATTGTATTCTTGTGGAAAGGATCCGAGAATCCTTAACAGACAGAGCTCAGAGGTCTTGGGATATCAGTTTCTAACCCTTCATTTGGCAAAGGAAGAAACTGAGACTCAGGGATCACACAACAAGCGCCAAGTCCCTTGACTTTTAGTATGGCCATTTCCCCACCGAGCCAATGCTGTCTCTTATCCCAAAAGGATGGAGGGGAAAATAGAAAATGGAAGGCAGAGAAAGAGAGGGAAATGGAGATAGAAAAGGGAGGAGAGACAAACAGGCAGAGACAGAGAAGATAGGGAGAGGGAGGGCGGGAGAGAGACAGACAGACAGACAGAAAGACAGGGAGATAGATAGATAGATATAGAGAGAGGTGGGGGGAGAGAGGGGGGAAAGAGAGGGAGGGAGGGAATGGGAGAGAGAAGGAAAGAAAGAGAAAGAGACACAGAGAAGAAGAGAGGGAGGGAGAGAGCCAGAGACAGAGAGAGGGGGAGACAGAAAGACAGAGGGAGATGGGGGGGGGCAAAGAGAGAGACAGACAGATAGAGACAGAAAGACAGGGAGATAGAGAGAGAGGGGGAAAGAGAGGGAGGAAGGGAATGGGAGAGAGAAGGAAAGAAAGAGAGAGAAAGAGAGACAGACAGAGACAGAGAAATAGAAGCAGAGATACAGAGCCAGAGAAGAGGGGAAGGGAGAGAGCCAGAGCCAGAGAGAGGGTGAGACAGAGACAGAAAGACAGAGGGAGATAGAGAGGAAGGGAGGGGGGAAGGAGAGGGAGGAAGAGAGGGGAGACAGAGACAGAGAGGGACAGGGAGATAGAGAGAGAGGGAGGGAGGGAGAGAAGGGGAGAGAAGGAGGGAAAGAGAAAAAGAAAGGGAGTGAATGGGAGAGACAGGGAGAGAGAGGTAGACAGAGATAGGGAGAGACAAAGAATAGAAACAGGACAGAGATAGAGACAGAGATTAGGCAGTCACTAAATATTTAGTAAGCTCCTACTATGTACTAGGCTATATCATAGCTCATATGCATGATCACAGATCATAGATCATAGTTCACAAATCATAAAATTTAGAATGAGAATGTTTTATAGAGACTATCTTTTTTAGCCTATGGATACGGAAACTGGTTCAGCCCCCTGATTTCCTGCAGGTAAAGTATTCTTATCTCCATTTTACAGTGAGATAATTGAGGCCCCAATGGTTAAACATCTGATTCCTGGGAATACTGTAGAATCCCCAAGCTACCCCCAAGTGTTTACACATATTCCCCCCCTCCCCCCAGTTTCCTAATAACAATGGCAAGGAGGTTTTGGAGAAAGGAAAATACCAATGCAGGTGACAGATTTTCCGTTTTGATTAAAGTTTTTCTTCACCAGGAGCCAGATTTCTTTTTTGGGACAGCCAATTTCTTTTCAGTATGTGCTGGTGTTAATTTGCTTTGCTATTGGGACACTCCAACCCCCAGCTCTCCCAAATCTGCCTGGAATTGATCTGCCTATAAGTAAGAGACTGCTGAGATGGGATCTGGAGGGCTCCCCCAGTTCTCTAATCAGTGGCTTCAGACTGGGCTCTGGGTCCTGAAGCTTTTAGTCCCAGATGAACAGAACGTTTTGCAGAAAGACTCTATTCCCTCCTCTTCCCTCCCTAGTGCCTCTCCCCACAAGTTCCTTTCCAATGGAGTCACTAGCTAAATAGGTTTCTGGTGGAAATGTGGTTTTCAAATTTGGGAAATCTCCATTAAGTCCTTTTATTTAAGGAGGATGTCATTATCGGGCCTCCCTGAGGACGATTACTGTTCTATTAGACAAGGCCGCAGACTTCCTAGGTACTATCTAGGGCCTGATTTAGAGGCAGGAGAATGTAGACAGGAAGAGAGACAGAGAGAGAGACAGAGAGACAGAGACAGGCAAAGAGAGACAGAGACAATCAGAGACAGAGAGAGACAAAGAAACAGAGATGGACAGAGACAGAGAGGCAGACACAGAAAAAGGGCAGGGAGAATGGAAATATGAGAGGGAGAAGGAATGAGGGAGACAGTAGGTCAGAGGGAAGGAGACAGAGACAAAGAGACTGAGAGACACAGAGTGACAGAGACAGATAATGAAACAGAAACAGAAAAGCAGAGACAATAGAAATGAGGAAGAGGAATGAGAGACGAGTGGGAGAAAAGAAGGGAGACCAAAAAAGCAACACAGAAAGATTCATAGAGATAGAGAGAGGATGGAATGTAAGAGAGAGGGAGAAAATAAGACTGACAAAGAGAGACAGATAGTGGGAGAAACATGGGATAACAGAGACAGAATGGCAAAACAAAAGAGAAAGGGAATAAGAGAGATAAGAGTGGGAGAGAGAGGAGAGATACAGAAAAGACAGAGAAGAAGAAAGATAGAGACATAAAAGAGAGGATGGAAATACAAAAGAGAAAATAAATAGTAGAGACAGAGTAGGAGAGAGGTAGGGAAACAGAAGAATAAGGGATGAAAAGATGAAAAATGGAAGAGAGAAAGAGAGGGAAGCAGAGACAGGACAGTTATATAATAAGAAGAATATGAGAGAGGGAGAAAGAAAGGGAAGAGAAAGAAGGAAAGAGATAAAGAGTAGAGATGGGAGGAATAGGAGAACAAAAATATGAAAAGGAAGAAGAGAGAGAAAGAGAAAGAAGGAAAAAAAATAAAGAATAGGGATGGGAGAACCAAAAAAAAAAATATGGGACACACACACACATAACAAGACAACTCTTGGTTTCCTCAGAATGGCTGGAAAGGGAGTGCCTGTGCCAAGGTGATTTTATAGATTGGAATCTGGCCAGGATGAAGCATTTGGGATTAAGCCGGATGTGAGAATCCTCAATAGTTCTCTTCCTTTCCTCACCCGATCTCAAAAAAGACAGGGGTTAGCAATGAGTTATATGATGAGTTGTTTAATGAGGGCACTGCCCCCTCCCCATCCAATTCTTCTGACCTGTTCTCTCAGATTTCTTGGAGGTCTGCGAATGGTACTTCATGAAGTGACTGGTTGAGGAATAGGAGAAAGATGAATGAGATAAGACAGAAAACTGTAGTAGATGGGAATCAAATCTAAAGCAACAGTTCAGTGAATCACCACAACAGAACCATTGAATTCCAAAACACTTATTAAATGCTGATTACATATAAGGCACTGTGCTTAGTACTAGGGGTACAAAAACAGATACAACCACCAGTCTCTGTCCTCAGGGCACTTGGGTTCTACTGCGGGTTATGGTATGTACACACACACACACACACACACACACACACACACTCACACACACTCAGAAGAGACAGAGAGAGAAACAGAGACAGACATAGAGAGAGAGACAGAGATAGAGAGAGACAGAAACAGAGGAGGGAGAAAAAGAGAGGAAAGGAAGAAGAGAGGGGAGAGAGAGACAGATACAGAGAGAGACAGAGAGAGAGAGAAACAGAGAGGAAGAAGAGAAAGAGAGGGAGGGAAGAAGGGAGGGATTGAGGGGGAGAGAGTGGTGGGCAGAGGTGGGGCTTCACTCAGAAGGTAGCATCTGAATAGAAAAAAGGGAGATCTACATACATACATACATCTTTGTCAAATAATGCCTCCTCTATTGCCAGGTGGGGAGGGAGGAAGGGGGCCAGAGTAGAACTTAAAATGTGCCCTCCCCCGTCCCAATTAAATAAGAAAATAATTTTAAAAAAAGTAAAGAAAGGGAGATATGCATTCTGAGCGGAATAAGGACTGAGTACATTGTAGATATCCAGCATAGCTTGAGCAAGTTCATGGAGGCAGGAGATATGTTGAGCTGAAGGACCAGCTAGCAGTTGTTGAACTCTTTCCTCAATTTGTTTCAATTACCTCAGATCTAAAATGAAGATAATAAAGACACTTCCCAGGATTGTTGTGAAAATTAAATGAGATTTTGTTGAGTTGTTTCAGTCGTGCTTAACTTTTGGGGACCCCATTTTAGGGTTCCTTGGCAAAGATCCTGGAGTGGTTTACCATTTCCTTCTCCAGCTCATTTGACAGATAAAGAAATTGAGGCAAACAGGATGAAATGATTTGCCCAGGATTGCATGGCTAGGAAGTGTTTCATGAGTTCAGGAAGCCCATTGTGCCACCTAGCTGCCTGACAGCTTAATAAATGCTTATTTCCTTCTTTCATGAATGTTGTTTCATTTTGGGCAAAATGCCTCAGTTAGGATCAACTTCTTTCTGTGTTCTTAGTTACTGATTGGTGTCTGTTTGTAAAAATCCATCCTTTTTCCTCTTTCTCCTTGTTTCACCCATTCTTCCCAACCTATCTGGTCTGGGGAGCTGGAGTTAATGCAAACATTCTTTTAAGAAACAAACCAAAAAACTCCTCACCTCCCATCTTAGAATCTATACTCTGTATTGGTTCCAAGGCAAAAAAAGTAGTAAGGACTAGGCAGTGGGGTTTAGAGTCATACAGCTGGGAAGTGTCTGAGGCCGGGGTTGAACCTAGGATGTCCGGTCTCTAGGCCTGGCTCTCAATCCACCGAGCCACATAGCTTCTCCCTTAGTGCAAGAATTCTTAACTATTTTTGTGTCATGGACCTCTTGGGCTGTTTCATAAAATGTATGGAAGAGGCAGCTAAGTGGATACTTCCTAGCTGTGTGACCCTTGTCAAGTCACTTATCCCTAATTGCCTATCCTTTACCATTCTTCTGTCCAATGTTTAGTATTATTTCAAGGTAGAAGATTAAGGGTTAAAAAAAATCATCGCATAGACCCCTTCTCAGAAGGAAGTTCAGAGGACTATAAAGGAAACCAACTAACTTGGAATTAACAAAATACATACCCCCAAACCCCTTCAAGTCCTGGGATCCAGATTAAGAATCCCTGGTACTGTTAGATAGAGGGCATGTCTTTGAGGGTAAGCAAGTGCCAATGGATTAGGCAACTCAGGAAGAAAGAATGAGCCCCCCCCCTTCCTCTAGGTTCCTCCTGCTAGCTGTCATCAGTGATAGCCTTCTAGCTTTTTAACCCTCTGGGTGTTTTTGGTGACAAACATCCTGGCTGGGAAATTCCCCTTGTTGGGCAGAGCTTAACTGCTGCCAGGAATATGGCTAACAGAGCTTCTAGATTTTGGCCCCAGCCAAGGAAGGTTCATCCCTTTTGCTCTTCTCTTTGGACCCTTCTGCTTTGGAACATCCTAGAAGAGTCACAGAGCTTGTCCCCATGCTGTGAGCAGAACCCTACCCCTGTACCCCTTTAACCCCTGTCTCCTTTCCCTGGCAGAACTCCTTTGTAGTGCTCTGAAGGCTGAAGTGATTAATGGGGCCTGGATACATCCTCTCTCCCCTAATCTAGAGATATCCCCCAGCTGTGTCAACACAGCTCTGGCTTCTGTGATAGAAATGAATGAATGAACAACAGTAAAAAAAAAACCCTCAACAAAAACATTTATGAAGGGCTCACTGTGTGCCAAGCTTTTTGTTGAGTGCTAAGGATACAAATACAAGAGTAGACCATCCTGACCCTCAAAGAGCTTATGTTCTTTTTAAAGAACTTTATTTTCTTTTCAGTTAACAGGCATTTATTTTCTCTTCTAACCATTCTACAATGAGAAAAAGAAAAAGAAAACTCTTGTAATAAATATGCATATTCAAAGAAAATAAATTAGGAGCTTATGTTCAAATAGGGGTAGACACCACATGTAGGGGAGTGGGGGCCCCAGAGGTAAGCACTTTGGTCAGTGTGGCCATAGGGGAGCAAGTCAACACACTTCTTCCAGGAACAAATGGCAAAATTGAGTTGATCATGGTTCATAGGATCGTAGACCTTTAGGACTGTAGACTTAGGACTGGAAGGGACCTTAGAGGCCTTGGAGTCCAACTTCCTCTTTGTTTTTTATTTTTTTATTTAATTTCATTAATTTAGAATATTTTCCCATGGTTCCGTGATTCATGTTCTTTCCCTCCCTCTTTGTTTTTTAAACCCTTACCTTCGTCTTGGAATCAATACTGTGTATTAGTTCCAAGGCAGAAGAAGAGTGGCAAGGACTAGGCAATGGGAGTTAAGTGACTTGCCCAGGGTCACACAGCTGGGACGTGTCTGAGGTCAGATTTGAACCCAGGACCTCCTGTATCCAGGCCTGGCTCTCAATCCATGGAGTTACCCAGCTGCCCTACAACTTCCTCTTTATAGAGATGAGTGAATCAAGGTGCAGAGAGGTTGTTACTTGCCCAGGATCACACAGAAAGCACCTGATGTAGGATACTGATGATTTTATTCTCCTTCTACCCCTTGATATTTCTGGAGTGTGAAACTATTTTTCTAGGTGCCATCCAATGAAGGGATAGGCTGTCAAACCTGCACTAATAGATAGAAGGAAGGATTTGGTTACTTTGGCCAGGTATTCCTCAGTGGTGGTGGTGGTGGTATTCAGTTGTTTCAATCAGGTTTGACTCTTTTTCTTGGCAAAGATACTGGAATAGTTTGCCATTTCCTTCTCCAGCTCATTTTACAGATGAGGAGGCAAATATGGTGAAAGCTGAGGCTAGATTTGAATTCAGAAAGATGAGTCTTCCTGACTCCTGACCTGATGCTCTATCTATTATGCTCTTCCAAAGAGAAGTTCTTAATGTTGAACTTGCAACAATTAACATTGAATGACTCTACAGTTGCTCTCCACCATACACACCAAATGTACACCAAATATAATTTGTGGAACAAGCCAAAGACTTCAGAGCTATTGTGTTTTCAACTTTGTCCTAATGTATGGTAATCCTATATATATATATATATATCAGATCAGACTGATGATTTTTAGGATTAAAAAAATTCAATTGTATTTTGTTTTCAGATTCACATAACATCCCTTTCCCTCCCCTCCTCCACCCCATGTTGAGAAAGCAAGAAAAACAAAACTCCTATTAAAAACACATATAGCCAAGCAAAACAAATTCCCCCATTGGACCTTCTAAAAAAAAAAAAAGGTCAATCTACATTCTGAGTCCATCACATCTTTCTACAGGTGAGTTTTGTGTCTCATCTTGAAGTCTCTCTCTCTCTCTTTTTTTTAACTCTGGGGACCACATTTTATTTTTATTTATTTTTTTTTAATTTTTATTTGGTCATTTCCAAACATTATTCATTGGAAACAAAGATCATTTTCTTTTCCTACCCCCCCCCCCCATCACCTCTCCCATAGCCGACACTGGATTCCACTGGGTATCACATGTGTTCTTGATTCAAACCCATTTCCATGTTGTTGGTATTTGCATTAGAGTGTTCATTCAGAGTCTCTCCTCAGTCATATCCCCTCCACCCCTGTGGTCAAGCAGTTACTTTTCCTCAGTGTTTTTTGAAGTCTCTTAAATAGTGACTGGTCATTGTGCTGATCAGTGTTTCCAAGTCTGTCAAGGTTATTTGTATTTATTATGTTCAGTTGTTTTTCAGGCACATCCAACTCTTCATTTGGGGTTTTCTTGGCAGAGATACTAGAGCGGTTTGCCATTTCCTTCTTTAACTCATTTTACAGATGAAAAAATTGAGACAAACAGGGTGAAATGACTTGCCTGTGGCCACACAGCTAGTATCTGAAGTCTTTATGGTATTTCTATTATGTATGATTAAAAAAACCCAACTGATTCTGTTCATTTTATTTTGCATCAGTTCCTTCAAGTCTTCCCAGGTTTTTCTGAAACCATTCTCTTTGTCATTTCTTTTTAATTTGGAAAATTTTATTTAATTAATTAATTTAGAATATTTCCCCATGGTTACAAGATTCATGTTCTTTCCCTTCCTTCCCCCCAACCCCCTCCTGTAGCCAATGAGCAATTCCACTGGCTTTTACATGTGTCATTGAACAAGACCCATTTCCATATTATTAATATTTGCACTAGGGTGATCGCTTAGAGTCTAATTGAACCCCGTGATCAAGGAAATGCTTTTCTTCTGTTTCTACTCCCACAGTTCTTTCTCTGGATGTCATTAGCCTTCTTTTTCATAAGTTCCTCAGAATTGTCCTTGATCATTGCATTGCTGCTAGTAGAGAAGTCCATTACATTTCTTGGTCATTTTTAAATGACACAACAGTATTCCATCACATTCATGTACTATAACTTGTCTAGCCATTCCCCAATTGATGAGCATTCACTCAGTTTCCAATCTTTGTCCTCACAAAAAGAACTGCTAGAAATATTTTGTACATATTGGTCCTTTTCCTACTCATGGAATATTCTTAGAGCCAGAAGAGACCCCAGATATCATCTGCTCAAACCACCTATTTATTGCAGGTATCCTGTCTAAATCCTCTGACAGGTAGAGAAGGGCAGCCTGATACAGCTGATGGAGTAGTGTACTTGGAGTCAGGAAGATTTCAACTCCTGTCTTAGACGCTTACTAGCTGTGTGATGTTGGGCATATGCTATCATATTGAAAATATGATATTCTTTGAGTATCAGGTTCTTCATTTACAAAACTAGAATAAAAATAGCACCTACCTTACAGGGTTATTGTGAGACTCAAAAGAGATAATGTGTATAAAATGCATGGCAACCTTAAAAAAGCTAAAACATCTGAGCACAAATGGTCACTAGATATTTGTTGAACCTTTCAAATAGTGATGGGAAACGTTACTTTGTAAGGTAGTCCATTTCATTTTGGGACAGCTCCTCTTAGAAAGTTTTTCCTTATATTGAACTAGAATTTGACTTCCTATAACTTTTGTCTGGAGTGATATAGAATAAATCTAATTTCTCTGTGGCAGGATAGCTTTAAAAATATTTGAACACCAATATCAACACCTTCTTAAATGATCTTTTCTCCAGGCTAATCATCCAGAGTTTCTTGAAATTATATTCATAGGACAGCCTGATCCAGCCTGGTATGGTGGTTCAGTTTCAGAACTGGAATGAAATGAGGTAGTGGTAGTCATAGATCATCCAATATTTAATGAAAAAAAGAAGTTTCTCTTATAATAATATGGAAAGGATCCTCAGCAAGAATACAGTACCAGTTCAAGAAGATATTATACCCTTCAGTTTCTACATAGAAATGTATTTGGTCAGCAGAATTTTTTGGGTCAAATGGTGATTTGGTGACTCATATGGCATTAGGATAGCTACCGAGTTTGATAGGTATCAGACTCCTTTTGGGTTTACCTTTTTATGCCTTAGTTAGTTGGAAAGCCATGCTGAAGGCTCAAATCTTATACCTGAAGGCTAAACAAGACTCAAGCACAACCTCTTTAACTTTTTAGATAAAAACAAATTAGACTATACTTTATGGCAGAGACGCTATGCATGGAGTTCCAGCTAGGAACTGGGAACACTGGGAAAACATGTCATATATTCTTATGTATTTAGACCAGCAGTTCATAATTTTTTGGTCGTAAGACTCTTTTACACTCTTAAAAAAGTATTAACCCATTCCAAAAAGTTTTTGTTCATCTAGGTTATGGTTATCAATACTTACTACATTCAAAATGAAAATGTCATTATTATTACAAAAAATTGTTTTGACTTTGAGGACTCACTTAAAAAGTCTTGGGAGTGGGCAGCTGAGTGGCTCAGGTCTAGAAACAGGAGGTCCCATTTTGGTTCAAATCTGACCTCAGTCACTTCCTAGCTGTTTGATCCTGGGCAAGTCATTTAACCCCCATTGCCTAGCCCTTACCACTCTTCTGCCTTAGAACCAATACACAGTATTGATTCTAAGAGGGAAGGGAAGGGTTTAAAAAAAAGTCTTGGGAATCTTCTCAGGGACCCAGACCATACTTTGATCACAACTTCATTAGTAGACCATTCACTATTTTCGTTTTTCCCTTATCAAAGAAACTTTCTATTTCTCTAAAAAAAGCAAAAAGAAAGAACAAAAAGAAAAAGAGGCTGATCATTGTGGGCTCTCTTTTTCCCCCTACTCTACTTCTAGGATCCTTTCTTCATCAATTCCCATTCTATTCTCCTTTGTTCCCAATTCTGATGAAAAGTTAGTCATTCTCCTTGTTAAGGCTAATCCCTTTCCTCATACTCATTATTTTATCCTCCTGGGTCTCTTCCAGGAGCTTGGTCCCTCAATTATTTCCTCTCCTTCTCATCCTCAGTCTCTTGTTAGCCATTGGCTTCTTTCCTGCTGACTGAAAGCACAGGAGGACTCTCCCATCCTTAGCAAACCTTTACTTGACTCCACTCTCCCCTCAAGCCAGAGTCTTAAATTGCTTTTTCCCTCTTTCACAGCCAAACCTAAGACAAAGTTGTCTACACTTGTTGCCCCATTTTCTTATCTCTCATTCACTTCTCAATTCCTTGAATCTGACCTCTGACCCAACCACTCAGCTCAATTGCTCTCTCCAAGATGACCCCAGATCAGTGGTGTGCTGGTAATTGTTTAATAAAAGACTCCGAAGGCACAAAAACACAACACACTTTTAAGTTGAATCTGCATCATTAGCATTTCCCCTATCACTGTTTAAGGTTGACCATCAGAAACAATCAATCAAGGCTTGTTTGCAGATTTCCAAGGTGTGAATGTTCACATGAAATCTCAACACTCTCTCTCTAACAGCTGGCACCAGCTGAACTGCCATTAGACTCCTGCCATTCGTCTCTCCTCAGACTTTATTCTACTCTCCTTTGGATTCTTTTCTTCTCTTGAATAGCCTCCCTCTTGGTTGCCATGACTGTTCTTTCTCGGAGTTCCTCTTACTTACTGCACCGATTTGTCCCTTCTTTTCCAGACTCTTCTGCTAGATTTTTATCTTTCTTCCAATCGCTAGCCATGACTATCCTTGAGACTCTATCCTGGATCTTTACCTTTGCTCTCTCCTACACTCTCTCCCTTTGTCATTTCACCACCTGGGTTCTTGACTGGGGCAGCTGGGTGGTGCAGTGGATAGAGTGCTTGGCTTGGAGTCAGGAAGACTCATCTTCCCTGAATTCAAAGCCAGCTTCACACACCAGCTGTGTGACCCTGGGCAAGTCACTTAACCCTATTTGCCTTGGTTTTCTCATCTGTCAAATAATCTGGAGAAGGAAATGGCAAACTAGTATCTTTGCCAAGAATTGCCCCTCCCTGAAAGGAGTAATGGAGTCCAGCATGACTGAAAACTGACTCAACAACAATATTGATGATTCCCAAATTCAGCCCTAATCTCTCTCCTGAATACCAGTCCTGCATGCTATTTGATGGATGCTCTACCTAAATGTTCTGAAGGCATTTCCAATTAAACATGGTTCCCCCTCCCCCCAAATTGCCTCCTTCAAATTTTCTTTTTCTTTTGAGGTTCTCACCCTCCTACTGGGCACCTACATTTACTACTTTACTGTCATCCTTAACTCTTTTGTCTCCCTTATCTTGACATCCAAGGTCTCATTGTCAGGTCTCATTGATTCTAACGACATTTCTCTTGATTATCTCCCCTTCTCTCCATTACCTCCAGGTCCATGGTGGCAAACCAGAGTGGGGGCACTCAGAGCCCTCTCTGTGGGCATGAGCACCATGGCCCCAGCACAATGTTTGCCAGTGTTCGTTACTAGAAAGCCAGAGGGATGGGGGTGAGGTGTGGGGGGTGGGATGCTCTCTACACATGTCTGAAGACATTTCCTACATCACCCACCTCTCTAAAAGGTTTGCCACCACTGCCCTAGGTTCTACCCTGGTTCAAACTCATTACTTCTCATCATAGACGTAGCAACAGCATCCTAACTGAAGCCCTTCCTTCTAGTCACATCTATTTTTTCATCCACACTGCTGTCAAGTTTATATTCCTAAACAAATATCCAACTATGTTACTCTTGCACTCAAAAATGACAGTGCCTCACTATTACCTCTAGGATAAAATACAAATGTTTGTGCAGGCTGGGTGGGTACTTGGTGTATATCCCAGGTGGACCATGGTGGTGCTGCATCAGTGACCTAAGCCAGCTTGGGTCTTAGGGACACCATTGTTGGGAGGAAGAACATGGGGTGGCTTTGGGGAAGAGCTCAATTGGAATGTATCTACCAATGGTGGTGGAGAAAGAATCAATCACAAATCATCTATTTGTTAGTGAGTCAATGGAAAAGCAGAATGTCATTTAATGAACTAGACAGCAAAATGATATATTTTTAAATGAAATGAGTTTTCCCACTGTGACAGAGGCAGGATTTGGATCCAAGACTTCTTTATTCCCGGGATGACCTTCTTACCACGACTCCATATTGCCCTTCATTGGATGCTATACTTCTAGTAATATATTCTAAGATTGCTGTAGTTGTACACTAAGGCACCAGCCACTTAAAAAAATAATTTCAAACCCTTGCCTTTGGTTGTAGAATCAATACTAAGTATCGATTCCAAGGCAGAAGAGCAATAAAGGCTAGGCAATTGGGGTTAAGTGGTTTGCTCAGGATCACACAGCAAGGAAGTGTCTATGGTCAAATTTGAATCTAGGATCTCTCATCTCCAGGCCTGGCTCTCTAGCCACTGAACCACCTAGCTGCCCCCACATGTTCTACTCTTATAGAATCTTTCATCTAATCCTCCTCCTGCCTCCTTCCTCATCTCCCCCATAGACATACAGGGCATGGGTATCTTCCTTCAAAGCATAGCTGATGTATCACTGCCTAAAAAAACCCCTTTCCTGATTTCCCCCACTCCCTTCTTGTTGGTCTTCCCATCATGAAATAGCTTCATATAAATTTGTACTTATTTATCTAATAATGATTACAGCTAGAATTTATGTAGCACCTACTATGTATGTGTCAGGCATTTATATCTTTATAAATATCATAAATTGTTCCTCACAACAACTCTGGGAAGTAGGTGCTAAATATCAGCCCTATTTTAGAGTTGAGGAAACTGAGGCAAACAGCAACTAAGTGACTTGCTAGGTTATATCACTAATGAGCTATCTCCTCTCTACCTTCCTAAAATGTAAGTTCCTTGAGGACAGGGAATGTTCCTTTTTTCTTTTTCTTTTGTCTGCTTAGACAGAGAAAATAGCCCAGTGTCTTGGTTATAGTAGATGCAAATCATTGTTTAGTTGGTTATTTTCTATGGGCATGTTCTAGTTTACTACTATCCCACTTTTATTTTTTAAACCCTTACTTCCTGTCCCAGTAACAGCTCTAAGCTAAAAGGGCAAGGGCTAAGCAAACTGGGTTTGTGTCTGAGGCAAGACATTTTCTAGACTCTTTGACTCCAAGGCTGCCTCTCCATCTACTATTCCACACTGCCTTTCACTGAATCCTGTATTCCTTTTTTTTTTTTAACCCTTAGTTTCCATCTTGGAATCAATTCTATGCATTGGCTCCAAGGCCAATGGTAAGGGCTAGGCAATGGGGGTTAAGTGACTTGCCCAAGGTCACACAGTTGGGAAGTATCTGAGGCCAGATTTGAATCTAGGACCTCCCATCTGTAGGCCTGGCTCTCAATCCATTGAGCTAGCCAGCTGCCCCCTGAATCCTGTATTTCTCTTCCTGTTCTGTGTTAAGATTGCTTTATCTGTGCTCTTAGCACTTAGCCCAAAAGCATCATGTGCCTTTAGAAACAGAATTTGTATATGGGGTTGAGTAGATTTAGTTGAAAGGGCAGCTAGGTGGTGCAAGGGATAAAACTTGAAATCAAGAAGACTCACCTTTATGAGTTCAGATCAGGCCTCAGACACTTATTAGCTATGTGGCCTTGGGCAAGTCACTTAACTTTGTTTGGCTCAGTTTCCTCATCTGTCAAATAAGCTGGAGAAGGAAATGGAAAATCACTCCAATATCTTTGCAGAAAAACTCCAAATGGGGTCATGAAGAGATGGACATGACTGAACAAGATTTAGTTGATAATCTCTGCATTCCTCCATCTTCTCATTCTTTCTGTCCTCCTACAGAGGGGAAAAGGGGTTAATTTTAAAAGGGTTGGACTTGATTATTTAAGAGTTTGGTCACCAGGGATTTAATTACTAAATCCCAAATGAATTACTAAGGCCAGAATGGATCTTATGGTAGTTTATTTTACAATAAAGAGGGAAGATATTAAGGAAGAGAGAAAGAGAGGAAAAAGAGAGAGATCCTCTTGAGCCAGGCAAGGAGTTCAGAGGTCCCTACCAAGGGAAAGGAGTCTCAAGATGGGGGACCTTTAAAAGGCCAAGGGAAAGGGAGTCAGCCCTTTCATTCACCACGTGTCAGTCCAGTCAGCAGATCTTTCTGTCCCTTTTCACCAGCCCTCAACTTAAAACATCAAGAATTGAATTCTCACAGGAAGTTCCACTCCAAGACTCCCATCTCCACTTCCAAAAAATGAAGAACTTCCCTCCAAGTGTCTCCAAGTTGAAATCTCAGAAGAGCTGAGTTCAGGCCCTTTTCTCTTTCTTTTAAGGACCTTTTTTTCTTGGGTCACTTCCCTTAATCTTTAAGTCTACCAATCACAGTTTATGCTCTGCTCTAGGACTGCCTAGAAGGTAGTCAGCTGATTCTGATTCATCACCCACTCTTTCACACAGACCTCCCACTCAATGTATGAAATGGGTGTTCATACCTTTTTTTTTTTTGTTAAATCCCCAAATGGCTAGATCTCTATAATCAACTTTAAGTAGGGTGTTTACACTTCTGGGGATTAAATCTAAAAATAGACATGAGTTACAATTTAAATCTTCACAATCAGGGAAGAGTTAAGTAGCTTCATTGTTACAATCGGGAGAGTCAAATCCAATCTTCACACTCCTAAAACATGGATCTCTGAACATTTATTAAGCACTTACTATGTGGCAGGCATTGTATTAAGCAAAAAAAAAAAAGGCAGAAGATAATCACTGCCTTTAAGGAATTTACAATCTAAAGGGGAAGGTAATGTGTAAACAAATATATACAAAACAGGGGCAGCCAAGTAGCATGGTGGATAGAGCATCAGATTCTATCAGAGTGGGGTCCTGGGTTCAAATTTGACCTCAGATACTTCCTAGCTATGTGACCCTGGACAAGTCACTTAACCCTCATTGCCTAGCCTTTACCACTCTTCTGCCTTGGAATCAATACCCAGTATTCTGCCTTGGTACCAATATTTAATATTGATTCCAAGATGAAGGTAAGGGTTTAAAAAAAAGTTAAGCAGAGAGTTTTATATTTGATTATGGAGGTAATAGGGAGCCATTTGGAATTTATTGAGTGGGGGTGGTGGTGATGTGGTTAGGTTGGACCTTTTAGCTAGGGGATGCTAAAGGAGCAATGGTGGTCTTAGAGTTGGAAATTAGAATGCTTTCTTTTTTTCTAGTTCCTCATTAACTTTCCTTCCTTCCTTTTTAAAACCCTTACCTTCTATCTTAGAATCAATATTAAATATTGGTACCAAGGCAGAAGAATGGTAAAGGCTAGGTAAATGGGGTTAAATGACTTGCCAGGGGTCACATAGCTGGGAAGTGTCTAAGTTCAAATTTGAACCCAGGACCTCCTATCTTCAGACCTTGCTCTCTATTCACAGAACCACCTAGCTACCACAGGAGGATGCTTTTTTAAAAGAGCTATAATAAATCTCTGGCTTTAGACTAAAGGAACATTGTAGAAATTTCTCAGTGACTTCAGTTGAAGCCAGGAGCTGGAAGTGCAGGGAAGCTCTTTACCCAGTTGGACCCATGTCTAACAACATCTGTAGGAGAGGCTCTCTTTCCAAGGTCCAGAAGATCAGTGTCTAGCAGTCTACCAAAGACTGTGAATATAGCAGGGACCAGTGACAAGCAAATCTGTTTGAAGTTGTGCAGTGGAATTAGTTGAACACATTAGTGGTCCTGCTGCATTCCATAAATGTTCCTTGGCCACACACTGTCCTCATGTGTTCCTTCTGTCTGTGCACACTGGCCATATGTGCTACCTTGGGTGCCCTGACCCCATAGATTCCCTAGATATGGGTATGTCCACCCTTTATTTCTACTTGTTGATTTCTACTCTTCCCACTAATGGTACATGTAATTGGCAGAGGATGTCCCCCAGGCTTATGTGGTATATTTTTTATTGTCTCTTTCCTTTTTAAAAACCTTACCTTCTGCTTTAGAATCAATACTAAACCTCAGTTCCAAAGCTGAAGAGAAGTAAGGGCTAGGCAATGGGAATTAAGTGACTTGAGCTAGAAAGTGTCTGAAGCCAGATTTGACCTCTTTTCTCCAGGCCTGGCTCTCCAACCACTGAGTCACCCAGCTGCCCCTTATTGCTACTTTAAAAAACTTATTTCATTAAATGCCTTTGCTTTGAATTAGGTATGTTCTGGGCTGATTGTTGAAGGTAAGAGTTTGTGAGCTATGGTTTAGAGTGGATATGAACCCATAAAGTATCATAAACAGTTATGTATCTTTGAGAAACCTTGTGAATTAGGGAGATATACCCCTGATATGTATTTTTCTTTCTTTCCTCCTTTCTTTCTTTCTTTCTTTCTTTCTTTCTTTCTTTCTTTCTTTCTTTCTTTCTTTCTTTCTTTCTTTCTTTCTTTCTTTCTTTCTTTCTTTCTTTCTTTCTTTCTTTCTTTCTTTCTTTCTTTCTTTCTTTCTTTCTTTCTTTCTTTCTTTCTTTCTTTCTTTCTTTCTTTCTTTCTTTCTTTCTTTCTTTCTTTCTTTCTTTCTTTCCTCTCTCTCTCTCTTTCTCTCTCCTTACCTTCCATCTTACAATCAGTACTGTATATTGGTTCCAAGGCAGAAGAGCGACAGGGGCTAGGCAATGGGGGTTAAGTGACTTGCTCAGTGTCACACAGTGTCTGAGGCCAGATTGAACCTAGGACCTCCCATTTCTAGGCCTGACTCTCAATCCACTGAGTCACCCAGCTGCCCCCAGTACTATATAATTTAAAACACAGATGCTACTAAAAGCAGAAACTAAGGAAAATGATCTACTCAAAATTTAAAGACACTGGCCCAAGGAATAAGGTCGAGGGGCCAGGGATTGAGAAGGGGAAAGAAACAGAAACTTTGGGAGGGATTGCAGGTCAGTTAAGGTTTTGGTCCTTTGGTCTCTCCATATTCCCCTTTTCTCCTCTGGCTCACAGGAGTAAAACAATGTCAACTGATATCATTTCCTGTTCCTTTATATTGTTAACTGTCCCAGCTCCAAGTAGGTAGGTGGGTGTTTGACTGGATTATCTGTGGAAGCTGAGGGGACTATGAATTTACCTTTGGCAGCGCCTAGCTTTTGAAAAGATGCCCAGTAGCTTCTGAGAGAAGCCTCCAGGGGTTTCTCTGAGCACGCTAGATGTTTATGTGAGGGGCTAGGAGGAAACTGGGAAGAGAGGGGGGCATCTGGGAGGAGAGGGAGGCCTATGTGACCCTCCCCAACCTGCTGTGGACAGGCCTGAGGCCAGAAGCTCAAGCCTCCCCTTCCTAAGCCTCCACCCCAGGATTGTTGATGGCTTTAGTTCTTTGGAGGGAAGGCCTACATTATGCTAGCAGAGAGGAAATTATAAAAACAGACCATATGGGGCCCAGGCCTTTATTGGTGTCTCCAGGGCACCTAGAAATGTAACTAGAAATTTTGGTGCCTGGGTATCAACCACAAAGTATAACTGGAGTGAATAAAATTCAACAATAAAGATGCCCCCCAGTCAACTTTCTAAGACAAATTCAGTCAGGGGAAAGAAAGGCCTCAGAGTTGGGGATATAAGACCTTTTGGGAGAGGCTGGAGGATGCCCTTCTGGGAGGGAGACAAACAAACCCAAATCTCTACAAAGTCGTTGTTGGGGATAGAGGATATTGGGTAGGGGAAGACCTCATCTGGAAAGTAGCTGCTGGGAAGGGTTGAGAGAGAGGTGGAGGTAGAAAGTAGAAGTATAGCTATTGGTAGCTTCCTATTTTAATTTTTCATTTTTTTAATTAAAAAATTTTAAAATTACATATAAAAAAGAATTAATTTTAATTTTCTGACTTTTTGTGATCCAAATTCCCTCCCTCCCTCCTCCCCACATAGTAAATAATCTGACATCATGCAATTAATGCTATGATGAAATTAACTCATCCTTGCTAATGAGATGCCAGGCTTAGTTGTTTTTGCTTGTTATAGGAAGGCAAGTGTTGCAGACACACTTTAAATTTGGGGGCATCCTGGGGCAAAGGACCAAGTGACCATAAGAGATCAGAAGATCTCTTGTTTCTAGTAGATTCTTCTCATCCTTGGTTGGAGGGATCTTCTGTTATGTACTGGGAAAATAGGGAATATCTTTTTTCTGTCCCTGGATTTGCAAGGCTGTGATATACATCTTCATCCCTCCCCCTGCTTTACCCCTGACTCTATAGACTTCTTTCTTCACTAACCCTCTGTAGAAGGTACCTCTCTCCCATCTTCCTTCTTTTTCGAGTTGCCTGCTCCCATTAAAATGTAAGCTCTCTTAGGGCAGATAGGTGGCTCAGTGGATTGAAAGGGAAGGGAGTTCCTGGGTTCAAATCTGGTCTCAGACACTTCCTAGTTGTGTGACCCTGGGCAAGTCACTTAACCCCCACTGCCTAGCCTTTACCACTCTTCTGCCTGAGAACCAATACACAGTAGTGATTCTAAGATAGAAGGTAAAGGGGTTTTTTTTGGTTTGTTTTTTAAAAAGAATGTAAGATCTGTGAAGACAGGGACTTTCTCTCGAATTTATATTTGTGTTTTCCTCCCTCATTACAGCATAAGCTCCTTGAGAACAGCGTCTTTCTTTGGCTTGTATGTATATCTTCAGAGCTTAGCAAGGGTCTGGCACATACTAAATGTTTAATACATTCTTCTTGATCTAATCTGTCATATAGCATATTGAAGTAACAGGGAAGATCACAGTGATAGGTATCAGAAGACTTGGTTTTGAGTTCAGGCTGACACATAGTTTATGACTTTAGGCGAATAGCAGATTGGGAATCCCAGAGCCACAGAATTTAGAGTTAATTGAAGGGATCAGAAATTATCTGATCCATTCCATACCTGAAAAAGAATCCCTACTGTTGACTTGACTGACAAGTGATCATCCGGCTTCTGTCTGAAAATCTCCAATGAGAAGTAATTTTGTTGTTGTTCAGTTGTGTTTGACTTTTCATGATTCCAGGGATTGTAGCACACCAGCTCCTTTCCTTGGTAAAGATCTTGGAGTGGTTTGCCATTTCCCTCTCCAGCTCATTTGACAGATTAGGAAACTGAGGCAAACAGGGTTAAGTGACTTGCCCAGTCACACAGCTAGTAAGTATTCGAAGCTGGATTTGAACTCTAGAAGAGGAATCTTCCTCATTCTTTTTTTTTAAATAATATTTTATTTGATCATTTCCAAGCATTATTCATTAAAGACAAAGATCATTTTCTTTTCCTCCCCCCACCCCCCATAGCCGACATGTGATTCCACTGGGTGTCACATGTGTTCTTGATTCGAACCCATTTCCATGTTGTTAATATTTGCATTAGAGTTTTGTTTAGAGTCTCTCCTCTGTCATGTCCCCTCAACCGCTGTAGTCAGGCAGTTGCTTTGAGGAATCTTCCTCATTCTAAGTCCAGCATTCTATCTATTGCCCACCTAGCTGCCCTTTCAACTAAATCTACTCAATCTCATGAGTGTGTGAGACTGGATTTGAACTCAGGAAGATAAGTCTTCCTGACTCCAGGCCAGCACTCTCTCTGCTCTACTACTTAGCTACTCCAGTGAGAGGCAAGCTACCATCTATCAAATGGAGGAAAACTCTCCTAATGACTGAGTACATTAAAATTGTATATTATTATTTTTTCTTTTTAGATCAAAAACTCTTACTTTCTGTCTTAGAATTGATACTAAGTATTGGTTCCAAGATAGAAGGGTTGTAAGGGCTGGGCAATTGCGATTAAGCGCCTTGCTGAGGGTTACACAAGTGGCAAGTGAGACATATTTGAACCCAGTACCTCCCATGTCCAGGGCTACATTGCACTACCTAGTTGTCCCAAAACAGTACATTCCAATGAGTAACTATAGGTTTTGTGTATAATCTTCAAGTAACTGAAGGATTATTGCCAAGAAGAAGTATTCAACTTTGGTCCCTTGTTCAGCTCCAGAAAGCACAACTGGGAGTCATGGATGAACATTGCAGAGAGACCAATTTGGGTTTGTTGTCAGGAAAAACTTCATAAAATTAGGTGGCAGTTTGCTTCTCACTGGATGGCTTCAGGCAGAGGCTAGATGACCATTTGTCCATCATATCAACTGTATGGATTCCTTTTCAGATAGATAGGGCCAGATGGCTCCTGAGGGTCCCTTCTAATTAACTCTGAATTCTGTGACTCTGGGATTTCTGATTCACCCTCCTTGGAGGTCTTCAAAGACTAGATAACTACTTGGTCACATTACAGAGGAGATTGCTAGACTTAATGGACTTTGAGATGCCAAGCAAATCTGAAATCCTGTGGTTCTTTTAGAGCTCTGGATCACCTTTTCCCTTTAAAGAAGGATTTCAAGAAGGACTTTAGCTATTTGTTTTGTTTCAGTTGTGCTTGACCCTTCCTGACCTCATTTTGGAATTTTCTTGGCAAAGATATTAGAGTGGTCTGCCATTTCCTTCTCAAACTCATTTGGCAAATGAGGAAACTGAGGCAGAGTTAAGTGACTTGCCCAGGGTCAAACAGTCCAAGGTCAGATTTGAACTCAGGAAGATGAGTTCCAGGTTCAGTGTTCTTGTCCATTGTGCCTCCTTACTACTTTAGAACCTATTGTATATAATGGAAATCTAGATAGAACTTTGACTTTAGTATCTTCTTGTATTTCTGAATAAGTCCTAGGATCCTTTACAGAAGAAAGTGTGGCATGATAGAGTTTAAGCCTTTTAGAGATTTATCTTTGGAGCTTCATTTGGGGATTCTTTGGAAATGAAGACTCTTCTCACCCACTGCCTTTTCTTTATACTGCTTCCCAATCAGTTAAATAACTGGGGCAGCAGGATGGGGCTTTTGGGGTGCCATTGTGACCACATTGGCCCTTGATGATTTGTATCACATTACCAATGGAATTTAGAAAAGAGTCCTAGTTCTGACCTCTCTTTTATTGGAGTTAGCTCCTATAGCTTTTATTATTGGGGTTAGGGGCAAGGAGCTTTTTCTGCCCTCAGGATAAGGGGAGAGAAGGAAAATAAGGAAGATGAAGATATTTTGAGAAAGGAAATTAAAACTTAATTGAATTAATTTGTTCTTAGGTTAAACGCAGTTCCTTGAGTGTGCTTTTCAAATGAAAAACAAATGAGAATAATTCTACTATCATTTGGAAAGAGAGAATGAGAAAATGAGAAAGAAATGGAGAGATAAGAAAAACTGGAGAATGAGAGAAAGAAATAGAAAGGTGAAAGATAAAGAGAGAAAATAAAGAAATGTAGAGAGGAGAGAGAAATGGAAAAAGAGTGAGAAGGGAGGGAGAGAAGAGAGGAAGAAAAAAGGGAGAAATGTGGAGAGAGAAAGGGGAGAGAGAGAAAGAGTGTGTGTGTGAGAGAGAGGGGGAGAGATCCAGGAAGGGAGAAAGAGAGGGAGGGAAAGGAAGGAAGGGAGGGAGAGAGAGGGAGGGAAGGAGAAAACGAGGGAGGGAAAGAGGGAGGAAAGGAGGGAGAGAGAGGAAGGGAGGGAGAGAAAGAGGGAGAGAGTGTGTATAGGAGAGAGACAGAGACAGGGAGACAGAGAGACAGAGAGGGGGGAGGAGAAAAGGGAGGAAGGGAAAGAGAGAGGAGGGAGAGAAAGAGAGGGAAGAAGGGAGAGAGAGAGGAGAGGGGGAAGGAGAAAAGGGAGGGAGGGAAAGAGAGAAGGAGGGAGAGAAAGAGAGGGAAGGAGGGAGGGAGAGAGAGAGAGAGAGAGAGAGAGAGAGAGAGAGAGAGAGAGAGAGAGAGAGAGAGAGAGAGAGAGAGAGAGAGAGAGAGAGAGAGAGAGAGAGAGAGAGGAAAACTCCCAGAAAAACCAAAGATGTTGATTTAAGATACAGCAAAGGTGGCTGGGGTGGGGGGGGGGGGGGGAAGCCTGGTGAAGGCTCCTGTTGTTTGGGGTCGGAGGCCACATGGAGCAGCAGCCTGCTGCCTGGGGACCAAGCTCAAGGTTCTCCAGTGATGGAAAAAACTTGCCTGACGCTTTTCCTCATTGGACTCTTTAACTTGCTAACAGGAGCCAGCTGAGCGAATACAAACAGAGGCTCTTGCTGTAGCCCGGCACAAATCCCAGCTTCCTCTGAAATTTCCAAGCCTCTTTTTTCCTGTCGGATTCCAGACAGATGAAATTTTCCTGGCCCCGGACCATTCCTGGCAGCATCTCCCCTCTGAATCACCGTAAATCAGGGCCTGGGGTTGAGCGGCAGGATTTAGATGATTGACAGCGTTTGCTGGGGGATTCTGGGGGCTCTGTTTCCGGGGCTAAAATTAGCCATGGGGACGTGCCAGCTTCTCTTGGTCCTCACGCTTGTGTGTGAATGTATGTGTGTGTGTGCCAGCTGTTTTTCTTTTCATTTCTCTTATTTAATTTTAAACTGTGATTTCTTTTTCTTTGGCAATGATTGCATGCTTACAGATCTGAGACCCAAGGGGTTGCAATCGTCTTAAGTGACACTATTGTTCCCTCAGTCACTTCAGGAGTCAGTACATTCCTTAATCCTCAATCATATGCCTGAGACCCCCATTAATTATAGTACAAACACCGGATTTTGCTTCTCTCTATCCCTTGTAGCCATAACACATGAGGTCACACCACTTGGGCAAACCTGAGAAACCTGAGGGGGTAGTGAATGAATATTTTCAGACTTTGGATGTCCTGGACAATCTCTCTCAATATCTCTTTCTCTCTCCAGGTCTATGTCTGCTTGTCTTTCTGTGTCTCTCATCTCTTTCTCCAGGTTTTTCTTGTCACATCTGTGTGGCAGGATGGTGCAGTGGTCAGAGAACTTAATTTTGGGTCCTAGCTCTGCTCTATGTGTGATCTACCCATCTTTATCTATATATGGTCTGTGTGACCTGGGGAAAGACATTTAACGTCTTTGAATGTCAGTTTCCTCATCTGTAAAATAGAGGGTTGGACTGGATCAGTGATGGCGAAAATTTAGAGACTCAGTGTCCAATCTGTACCCTCACCCCACATGTGAGCCCCTTGCCTTACCCCAGACAGGGGAGGGAGGACACACTCCCATTGGGCTGCTGGGCAGAGGAGCAGATAGTGTGAGAAATGTCCTCAGGTGGGGTAGAGAGGGAGAGGAGAGTAGCTTCCTCTGAAACCCATACCATAGGTTCACTAACACAGGTCTCAAAGGACAGCTAGGTGGCACAGTAATAGAGTCAGGAAGACCCAAGTTCAAATATGATTTCCGATACTTAATAGCAGTGTGACCCTGAGCAAGTCACTTAACCCTGTTTGCCTTAGTTTCCTCATCTAAAAAATGAGCCGGAAAAGGAAATGGCAAACCACTCTAGTAACTTTGCTGAGAAAACCCCAAATGGGGTCATAGAGAGTCAGACACAACTGAAATGAATGAACAGTAATAACAAGTCCCAAATATTTGAAACAAAATGCTATTGAGAGGCTAAAGTGGAGAAACTAAAAGGAGGGTGTAGAGTTGGAATTTTACTTTTTTATTCTTCTCAAGAGACTCAAGAATACCCAAAGAGAACATCTTATATGCCCCCCTTATTGGCAGAGCCATAACTAAGGTGGAATGTCTGGGGCTTTGCCCCAAGGCACTGACATCTAGCCGATGAGTTATGCTTCCCTCCTCTCTGTGTATCCATTCTCATTCTCTCATCCAATCCAACCTAGATTGTCACTCTTGGGGTTCTGTTTCCTTGGTGCCTCTCTCTCCTGGATCTTGTCCTCCCCACCAACCCCTCTGTGAGTTGAAAGAAGACTCTCTGGGTTTGAGCTATTTTCTCTTCTAGCATGACTGCACCATTCTTCAGACTGTTATGCATCGCTGCCACCCACTCCCACCCCTCCTTTTGGATTATCCTTTGTCCCTTCACTCACCAAAGAGAACCACTGCCATCATTACCTACTCCCCCCCCCCCTTCTTCCCCTCCCAACCTCATTTTTGCCTTCAGTGAAAAAATTCCTAGTAGGGTTTTTATTTATCGGATAGGATCCATTTTTTTTTCATCATGAACACAAGAAAAATCCCCACCAAATTCTCAACTCCCTTGATACCAGGATAGGAAATATGAGGCTTCTCTTTGTCTGGAGCTGAATATGGCCATTTCACCCAGTTTTCTAACCTGGGGATTGGAGTAGAGGTTCAGGAGACACAGCCCTCAGCTTTTTGTCTGTTAGGGAGACAGATGGCAGATGTCTGCTTGAGTCACACAGTTCAGGAGGGACTGATTTCAGCTGGAAAACCAAGCCTCAGATGGGAATGAGGGAATTATTAAAGGATTAAATCCACCATAATCTTGTAAGACTCAGGAGACTCAGAAAGCAATACACACTAGAGTCAAGTTCTGGTCCCCCAAAGTCACAGTGGGCTGGAATCTGCAGCTTAAGATTGCTTGTGGGTTTTAAATGTACCACACGGTCAGGCCTCCAAAGCCCCCCCCCCCCCCAACAAAAACCCAACCTATTTTGGCCCCTTGGACGGTATTTTCTATGCTTGTCACGATTTTAATAACAATAAACAAGCTTCAGGAGCAGGGGAAATTTTGCTAGAAGTTAATAAAAATAAAAATTTAATTAAAATGCACAAGTCATGAAATTCCATCCTTGTCAAGTAAGACAGCTCAGGGCTTTGTGGAGCAGAGTACGCTCCCCTGGGTCCCAGACTCATAATTCCCTCCTCAGTCTGTTGATGGAGGCTCTGGTTCTCAGGGAATCACCGAGGAGCCATTTCTCTCGGAATGAGGAAGCGGCTTGGAATGAGCCAGCCACTCATATTTGAAGGCTCGGGGTTTCTTGGGGTTGCCATTAGATGTTGCAGAATACGAATGGCTGGCATTTGGGTTAAGGGCATATGAAGTAGAAAGCTGTCTGGTGCCGTGAGCAGTAAGGTCAGGGAGTGGTTATCAGATCTGCTTAGTCACCTAGATGCCTGACAACTTGACCTTCTATCCCTCTCTGTGCTGCCCCTTTATTGTCTCCATTTACCTTTTATTCCTCATAGCTAATTTTTGTTTCTGTTCAGTTGTTTCACTTGTGTCTGAGTCTTCATGACCCCGTTTGTGATTTTTGGCAAAAATCATAGAGAGGTTTGCCATTTCTTTCTCCAGTTCAGATGATGACAGATGAGGAAACTGAGGCAAACGGGACTAAGTGACTTTCCCAGGGTCACACATCTAGTAAGTGTGTGAGGCCAGATTTAAACTCAGGATGATGAGTCTTCCTGACTCCAGGACAGGCTCTCTATCCACTGAGCCACCTAGCTGTCCCCCACTTCATCTCTTTTCCTTCCTCTCCTTCCCTTGCCTTTTGTCTAAGAACCAGTATCAAATATTGGTTTCAAGGTAGAAGAATGGTAAGGGCCAGGCAATGGAGATTAAGTGACTTGCCCAGGGTCCCCCAGCTAGGAAGTGTCTGAGGCCAGATTTGAACTCATAAAGATGAGTCTTCCTGACTCCAGACCTGGCAGTCTATCCCACTGCACCACCTAGCTGCTGTCTCTAGAGAGAGACATTTACTTTCTTTCTTCCCCACATATAGTTATATACTAAAACCAACAACAAAGACCCTAGAAAATGCTCCCACAGATCACTGAAAGTTTGTTTCCTGATGTCACCTCTGGCACGACACTGTCTCCTAGAGAGAGCAGCCAGCTGGTCTATCACCTTATTGCCTGCAGCACAGCGTTGCAAAGCCAATTGGCTCAAAAGGATCTCAGATTTACCTCTTGTCTGAAGACCCATTTTCTTTCCCCCTTTTTTTTCTGGTATGCTTACTTCTCATCACTGACAATAACAAAAAGGGATTTAAAAGGCTGGCTTACTACTTGATGTTTGAAAAAGAAGAAGAAATGAAGGGGGGCAGCTAGGGAGCGCAGTAGATAGAGTTCCAGGACTGGAGTCAGGAAGACCTGGGTTCAAATCTGATCTCAGACACTTCCTAGCTTCGTGACCCTGGGCAAGTCATTTAACTCCAATTGCCAAGCACTTATAACTCTTTTGCTTTAGAATCAACACTTAATTCTAAGCCAGAAGGTGAAGGATTTTTTTTTTTAAATAAGAAGGGTAGGGTATGGAAGGAGGAAGTCAATAGTCCCATCATGCTCTGTGCTGGATATGTACCCTGTTTGAAAGGGGATGCTCATTTCTGGGCATCCCATTTTATGGAAAATATGGATCTACTGTGCCAGTGTCCATGGGAAGGTGGTGAGGATGTTTAAGAATTTGGAAATGATGTGATCTGAGAAGTAAATCAGAATTTGGCACAAGTAGGTGATGAAGGTCAAAGCAATGGATCAGAAGTAGAAAGTCAAGCCTTATCATAGAATTTGAGAACTGGAAGGGATGTCAGAAGCCATCTAGACCAATTTATACATGAAAAGAATCTCTACTATGACATCTCAGAAAAGTGTTTGTCCACTCTTCACTTAAAGACCTCCAAGGAGGGGGAACCTGTCCATCACCTTTATAAACAATAGCAAAAAACAAATCTTTTATCTTCTTAGTATCAATTCTAAGACGGAAGAGGGTTAGGCAGTCAGAGTTAAGTGACTTGTCCAGTCTCATAGTTAAGAGGTGTCTGAGGCCAGATTGGAACCCAGGTCCTCCTTACTCCAGATCTGATGCTCTTATCCACTGTGCTACCTAGCTACCCCTTCCATCATCTTTTGAGGTAACTCATGTCACTTTTTCTGAATTGTGTTCAGTCCTGTATAATTCCTCTTGACCCCATTTAGGGTATTCTTGGCAAAGATGCTAGAGGTGTTTGCCATTTACTTCTCCAGCTCATTTGACAGATGAGGAAACTGAGGTAAACAGGATGAAGTGACTTGCCCCAAGTTACACAGCTAGGAAGTATCTGAGATCAGATTTGAACTTGGGTCTCTCTGACTCCAGGCCTGATGATCTATCTACTGCACCATCTAGCTAGATCATAGCTAGTTGGGACAACTCTAATTATTAGGAAGGTTTTTCCTTGATGTCAGGTCTAAATTAGTCATCACATTGACTTGATGTCAGTGGTTAAAGATGTTGGGGATTGAACTTGGGGTTTCATACTTGCAAAGCATGGGATTTACCACTGAACTACATATCCTTCCACAAAAACCTGCTTAATTAAAGGAAGTGGTACCCTCCTCTCATTTGTAATCAAATCCTGCTCTGTGAAAATGGATGGGCTAACAAGAGAAAGGATTGACTATGGGAAAGGCAACATGGTACCACTGAAAGAAATATGCATCTTGGAGCTTGAAGACTTGGGTTGAGCACCTGACTGTCATTATCTGTGTGATTTTGGACAAGTCACTTGATTTCTCTAGGCCTCTGTTCCTCATCTGTAAAGCCAGCGAGGTGAGAGAACGCTGGCCTTCTTTTCGACCTCTTTACCAACTGTCTGGAAAAACCTCCATTCTGCATAGGGTAGTCACCAATCAGGAGGCTCTACTGTCATTTTAGAGGGCTCTCAGCCACACTCACTTCATTCCTGGCTTGTCTCGTTGAATAGACTTTCTATTTCACACTGAAAAAAACTCCTCGAAGCTCTATTCTCTTCAATGGTGACTTTCTCAATAGCACCGCCATATTGGGAAGGGCCTCATCCATCCTCTTTTCACTCCTAGATTGACTCACTCTCTGGACACATTTTTCCTTTTCCTCATCAGATGCCTTAGTCCCATGGAGACTCCTCCTTCCACCCACACCTACTACTTTCCAATTCTTCTTCACTAGTTGTATTCCACTATTAGAGGGTAAGTTCTTTGAGGGCAGGCCTATTTTATTTGCTTTATATGTATCCCCAGCATCTGGCACAGTGCTTGGCTCATTATTGCCAGTTCAAACTTTTTGTGACCCCATTTGGGATTTTCTTGGCCAAGATACTGGAATGGTTTGTCATTTCCTTCCCTAGCTCATTTGATAGATGAGGAACTTAGGCCAACAAGGTTAAGTGACTTGCCCAGGGTCACACAGTTAATAAGTTAATATTGTTAATTAGTGTTAGTTAATAAGTTAATAATTGTTCGAGGCTGTATATAGTAAGTGCTTTGTCGATGTGTGCGTGCTCTCTTTTTGTATCTGTCTCTCCCTTTGTATCTCTCTGCCTCTGCCTCACTCTCTCTGTCTATCTATTTCTGTCTCTGACTCTCTTTCACTCTCTCTTTCTGTCTGTCTCTGTCTTTCTCCTTCTCTCATCTGGACTAACTGGCTTTAAGGACCCTTCCAGCTGGAAATTGAAGATCGTGGGACCTTGGTTGATTGCCTCACTGGCTGATCTGGAGGCATGACCCCACTTGGTTCATCTGGGGCCCAGGAAGAAATTCCCTCTTCCTGTGCCTCCGACTGCCTAGTCGCTATCCCATCCCATTGGTATGTGCCGAGAACTCTGGTGTGACCAGTGAACACCAAGATCCCTGCAGAAATAAGATGCTAGATAAAGCTCTATGGCCAAGCTGCTTTGGGCAATGTGGGCCCCCAAAGGACTTCCTTTCCTAATCTCCTCGTCGTGAGCTGGGTACGCCTACATTGGGGTGCTCAGAAAGAAAGTGGGAGAGGAAATCGGGACTGAATGGTGCTGCCTCTCTGAGAACAGAGCAAGCCCTGCTTGGGGCCGGTGCCTGAATGGGGTCTTTAGTTTCAGGGTCTCCTTTCGTTCACAGAGGAGAGCTGTTTTCAGAGAGTGTTCCTGGATGACACAGCACCATCCATACTCTCTTACCCAGTCCCCTTTGGGCATATTGAGAGACAACTGGCCAGGGTTAGGGGTGCACTCTGGGGCCCAAAGACGGAGGCTTTTTGTTTGTATCTTCCTCAGCAGCAAATTTTCTAGAGGGAGACGAGCATTTATTAAGCTCCTACTATGTGCTAGGTGCTGTGCCAAGTACTTTCCAAAGAGGATCTCATTTGATCTTTACAATAACTTTACTCTCTAAAGTTCAGGGAAAGGCTCCACTTTGTCATATAAGAGAGGCAGATAGCATGATGGGCAGAATTCAGGACTAGACCTTGGGGAGACCTGGGTTCAAATTCCACCGGTGACTGTTGGGTAATGAACTTAACCTCTAAGATCCTTGATTTTCACATTTGTAAATGGAGATGGCAATACAAGATAATATATGTAAAGAATTTTATGTGGTCTACATGTCGATTACTATGAATTATTAAGGTTTTTGCTATTATTATTTTTAAAAAACTATTCCTTCTGGCTTAGAATCAATAGTGAGTACTGGTTCCCAAGTAAAAGAGCAACAAAGGCTAAGCAATGAGGGTTAAGTGACTTGCCCAGGGTCACACAACTGGCTAGGAAGCATATGAGACCAGACTTGAATCTAGGACCACTTATCTCAAGGGAGGGCTCTCAATCTGCTAAACCACCTAGCTGCCTCTAGGTCCCTGCTACTATTTTGGGGCAATGCCACAAACTGCCATGGATATCACTTCTCACATCATCCTTTTCCCAGAGGCTGGATCTCACTCTAAACTAGTTACAGACATGCTGAACTCCCAGAGAATTCTATAGGAAGGAAAAAAGGGTAATGAGAATATATAGAAAGAAGGATCAATTCTCCTGTTCCACAAATTCTCACTGAAAAAGTAAGGGGAAAGGTAGCTAGGTGGCACAGTGGGTAGAGCACCAGGCCTAGTTAGGATGACCTGGGTTCAAACCTGACCTCAGACACTTCCTAGCTGTGAGGCCTCAGGCAAGTCACTTAGCCCCCCAAATGCCTAGCATTTATGCTTTTGTCTTAGAAGTGCTACTAAGACAGAAGGTAAAGTAGAACTGCTTGTTAGCTTCAGGAGGGGGATGGAAAGAGTGGGGGGAGGGGATCATGAATCATGTAACCATGGAAAAATATTCTAAATTTTTAAAAGGAAGAAAAAAAAAAGACAGAGGGTAAGGCTTAAAAAAAAAGTGAGAGAGTTGGGGCAGCTGGGTAGCTCAGTAGATGGAGATCCAGACCTAGACATGGGAGGTCCTAGGTTCAAACCTGGCTTGGGACACTTCCGAGCTGTGTGACACTGAGCAAGTCACTTAACTCCCATTGCCTAGTCCTTGGCACTCTTCTGCCTTAGAACCAATACCTAGTATTGATTCTAAGGTGGAAAGTAAGGATTAAAAAAAATGGAAACAAATGAGAGGAGAAATTAGTAGAGTCTAAAAGGATGAATGAAGGTTATCAAGGTAGAATAGAGCAAAAATGATGAAAGGGTAGATGCTAGAGGTTTATAAGACAGAATGTAAAATAGAAAGGGGTTCTTATTCCCAGAAACTCCATTTTTCATTATAGAAATTTAATCTCAACACTCTCATTTCACAGGTGAATAAACTGAGGTCTGGAGAGGGGAAGTAACTTGTCCAAGTCTATGCAGAGATAGAGTGACTTACCCAAGTCTCATATAAACAGAGTTGAGATTTGAATCTAGGTCTTCTGACATCCTAATCAGTTGTTCATTCCCCTATGTCATTCTGTCTACTCTGGTGTAGATGATTGAGGAAGGAGTAGATAGCAGAAGGAGATTTTAGGAACACAGATTTAGAGTTGGAGAGCAAAGGATGGTTGGAGGATAGCACATGTATTTTCCTAATTTTACAAATGAGGAAACTAAGGCCCAGAGACTCTAAATCACCTGCCCAAGTTACCCAGCTAGTGAGTGTTGGAGGTGAGATGTGAGCCACTGTACCAAGATGATAGAAAAGGGAGGTAACTGAGGGGTCAAATGATCTGGTTTGATTAGGCTATCTGGAATTCCTAGCTGAGGTTGTTTTTTTTTCTCCCCCTCCTCTTGCTGGAAACACCTAATATCCCCAAATGCTATGAGCTCATGCCTTCCTCTGGCACTGATACTTCTCTCCTCTTGGCTCTGGCAAGGACATGTCGATATTCTTGCTGGAGGAATGGAGCAATAACAGAAATCTCATTTTTCTCCCTAAAATAATGCTGCTCAGCTCTGCCAGCAAATGGGAAGGTTTTCCTGCCAAGGTTCATGTTAGGAGCCTGGCTCAAAATCCATCGTGATTAGCTTCCCCCCAACTCCACCCCTTACCTTCCCAGGGGGATGTGGTATGCCTTGCCTGGGTTAAGAAGGAGCAAAGTGAACCCCAGCTGCTCTCGGAGTTCCTGATCCCCAGTTCATGGGGTCTTTCTTAGCCCTTGGAGAACTTCCCATCCCGGAACTCAGTGGCCCCAGAACTCTTTGAGCCAAAAGGGCTCTACTCTTGCCGCTCTCTCCAGTCAAGCCTCTTCAAACTGCTTTGGCTTCCCTTGGCTCAATGTTGATTCCAGCATCCCCATTAGAACCCAGGCAATTTCCTACAAGGAAAATATCAAATTGGAAAAGCCATTTGAACAGGAAGAATTTAATTCTTGCAAACAGCTCCTTAAAAAAAAACACCCTAGAAAAAAGAAAGAAACCCTCATTTACCTAAAGGCCTGGAAAAGTCTGGAAACTTCCTCCCCCGGAGCATTACCTGCTTCCTGGCTGCTGGGATGGAAGGACTCAGAGAATTCAGAGGATATTAAACAGATTCATAATGGACCTGACAATATAAACATGTCTCAAGTGCAGACAGGAATGCCACAAGCTTTTATTTGGCTTAATGTAAAACATACCCCAGTTGTGTCTGTGTCCCGGTTTGACAAATAAACACGGATTGTGTGTGGATGTATGTGTGTGGGGATGTACTCCAGAGCCTTCTCTGGGGATTCAGGTGCCTCCTTTTAGTCTCTCTCTTTCCTCCTGCCCACAGAAAAGACTAAAGAGGATAATGGAGACTTACGGAAGGGTTCCAAATTCTCTTACTAATTGTGGGGAAGGCTGGCCAAGTGGCTTTCAGTTAGAATGTCTCACCTTTCCCAGGGATACCTCTGAGGGGCTTGGAAAGTCTGTGGAAAGATAGTGTCAAGTCTATGAATTCATTTTTCTATTTTTGAGGCACCTGGACCCAGATGCCCCGAGTTCAAATCTCTGCTTTGATAATTATGTGAGCTTTGATTTTGATAAAAAGCTTTGATTTGATAAAAAATGTGAGCTATGGCCCAATGGATAGAGCATTGGGCTTGGAATCAAGAAATCTTATCTTTGTGAGTTCAAATTCAGCCTCAGACACTTACTAGACCCTGGGTAAGTCATTTAACCCTGTTGGCTTCAGTTTCCTCATCTGTCAAATGAGCTGGAGAAAGAGATAGCAAACTGCTCCAGCATCTCTGCCAAGAAAATCCCAAAATGGGTTCATGAAAAAGTCAGGACTGAACAACAACAAATGTGAGGCATATCCCTTAAGTTCTCTGACAGTTACTTTCCTGGCATCTACACTTCTGAGACAATCTTCCTGAAGTCCAACTTTGGTTGGTCTCCCCCATCACCTTTATGCCCAGTGGGTCCCTATTGTCTTTAGATTAAAATACAAACTCCTCAGTTTAGCGTTCAAAAGCTTCCAAAGACTGGTTTCAGATGATCTTATCTCCCATTACTCATCTTCATTCACTCTATGTTCAAGCCAAAATAGCTTACTTGTTCTCTGTACATTCTATGTCTTTTTCTATGCCTTTCCTTAAAACCCATACCTTATGAGCTAGAACTGATACCAAATATTGGTCCCAAGGCAGAAGAGTGGTAAGGGCTAGGCAATGAGGGTTAGACAGCTAGGAAGTGTCTGCAGTATGATTTGAACTCAGAACCTCTCATCTTTAGACTTGGTAATCTATCTACTGAGCCACCTAGTGCTCTCTCTCTCTCTCTCTCTTCTCTCTCTCTCTCTCTCTCTCTCTCTCTCTCTCTCTCTCTCTCTCTCTCTCTCTCTCCTCTCTCTCTCTCTCTCTCTCTGTCTCCCTCTCGCTCTCTCTGTCTCTGTCTCCCCCCCCCCCCCGCCTCTCTGTCTCTCTCTCTGTCTCTCTATATCTATATATCTATCTTTCTCTTTCTCCCCATATCTGCAATGAGATTCAAAGGCTGTTCCTCCATACCTGGAATGTACATTCTCCACTTCTTGCTTCATCTGAGACTCATATCATTTGCAGGTAGGTGGTGAAGGGCACAGAGTACTGGGCTTGGAGTCAGGAAGACTCACTTTCATAAATTCAAATTTGACTTCAGACACTACCTGTGTAACCCTGGGCAAATCACTTAGCCCTGTTTGCCTCAGTTTCCTCATCTGTCAAAGGAGCTGGAAAAGGAAATAGTGAATCACTCCAGTATTTTGCCAAGAAAACCCCATTGAACAACTGAACATGATTGAATGACAAATGAGAAATCTTTCCTCCCCACCCAGTAATTGTTAGGGCTCACTTCTCCTGTCAAATTATTGTATACAGACCTATTAATAACTGTTGATTGTTTATCTGATCACGAGATTTATAGCCTCAGTAGACTATAAGCTCCTTGAGGTCAGAGACTATCTTTTATTTTGGCTTTGTTTCCCCAAAGCCCACCTGGTAAAATACCTTACATTAAACAGTTGTTACATTGATTCTGATTCGCTTGGTCAATAACCTCATACCTTCCATGATGGTTGTTGAGAAAGGGATTTGTGAATCTAGGGTACAATGGAAAGGTGAGTTATAATTATTGAAAAATCTACACTTCCCTCATAGCCTGAGTTCATTCAGACTCAACGTAGGGGAGTGGGGAACCTATTAAAGAGTGATGTAAAGTTAATTTGTTGTTGTTTAGTTGTTTTTTTATTCAGACTTCATGACCCATTTGGGGTTTTCTTGGTAGAGATAATGGAGTGGTTTGCCATTTCCTTCTCCAACTCATTTGGCAGATGAGGAAACTGAGGCAAATAATGTTAAATGATTTGCCCAGGGTTACCCAGCCAGTAAGTGTCTGAGGCTGGATTTGAACTCAGGAAGATAAGTCTTTCTGACTCTAGGCCTGGTACTCTATCCACTGTGGCACCTAGCTAGCATGAAAACAACTTATACTCACCCAGTGAAGTCTGCAAAGTACTTTGCATATAACATCTCATTCAACCTTCATAACAACCTTGTAAAGAAAGTACTATCACGCCCATTTTGCAGATGAGAACATTGAAGCTTGAAAGATGTTAAATTGCTCATAGTCTTATAGCTAGTCAGGTGAGTAGAACTTGAATATTATTGTGTCCTTACCCAGCACTTCATCCTTTATACCACACTGTTTCATCATTCTGGAGAGATGTGCACATAACTGTCCAAAAAATTATTTTGGTTAACTGAAGACTTAGCCTGGCTCAGTGAATGGAGAACTGGCCTGGGAGCCCGACAGCCTGGGATTAAGTCCCACCTCAAGCATTTCCTGGGCTAGTCTATGCTTAAACTTTTGTGTTTTAGGCAGTTCTCTAGCAGGTACCTGATCCACATTGGTTGAGGAAATTCTCAGCACCAGTGGAATCACAGTTACAGCTTTTATCATTGTCTATAACTCACTCCTCTAATTGGCCAGCTTGATGGGAGAAAAATCAAGCCAACCAATCTCCCAACCTGAATGGACCGCCCACCTCAGTCCAAATGAGTGGTCTGCTTCTACTGGGGAGGATGGAACTGAAATTTGTGGAACTGGAACAGTGGTGGTACAATCTCAAGGTCGTGGGATTATAGGGTTAGAGTCAGAGGGTATTTTAGAGGACATGGAGTCCCCCTCTTCATTTTTCAGGTAAGGAAACTGAGGCCCATAGAGGTTAAGTGACTTGACTATCTGATCCAGGATTTGGACTCAGGTCTTCCTGACCTGAGCCCAATGTTCTGTCTATTTCATGGAGGTTCTGAATTGGAAGGGACTTTGGAGGTGATCTTGTCCAACCTTCCCAGTCCTTACTGAAGAGGACAGTGAGGGCCAGAGAGGTTATGACCTGTCCAAGATCAGAGAGGTAACAATTGATAGAGTCAGGATTGGAATTTAGGTCTTATGACTCCAAATTCCATGTTCTTCCTGTTTTCCGTACTTTTAAGTCTCCTCTCACTCCAGTCCATCGTCTTCTCAGTTGCCAAAATAATCTTCCTAAAGCTTGGGTCTCACCATGACACTCTTGTCATGAATAAATCCCTCTTCCCTCCAGGATTAAATATATCCACTGGAATATAAAGCCCTTTACAACCTAGATCCTTCCTTTTGTTGATCCTTTCTTTGTTGTTCAATAATTTCCCCCCATTGAACTGAACAACTGTAGGGATGAGTTAGAGACTAGGATAATGGCTGCATTTGTGACTCCATTTTTTATAGCTCCATTTGGGGGTTTCTTGGCAAAGATACTGGAGTGGTTTGCCATTTCCTTCTCCATCTCATTTGACAGATGAGGAAACTGAGGCAACCAGGGCTAATCGACTTACCCAGGGTCACACAGATACTAAGTGCTAGAGGTGGAATTTAATCTCAGAAGATGTCTTCCTGACTCCAGGCCTGGCAGTCTGTCCACTGTGCCTGGTTTTCTTACATTTTATTTTTCTCTATGTACTTTATGATCCCGTGAGAGTAGCCATTGACATGGCATGTTCCATCTTCTGACTCTTTGTTTACTCATTGGCCATCCCATATGCCCAGAATCTTTTCCCTCTGCATCTGTCTCCAGATTCCCTTGTTCAGCTCAAAGATCATAATCTATAACAGGCCTTTCCTGGTCCCTCCCTGCCCCAGTGCCTTCCCTCTGAGATTACCTGCCATTTTCACTGTATATATCTCATTACATGCCTCTGCCTTTTAGAATGTGAGTGCGTTGGGTTCAGGGACCATGCTTTTGTCTCTCTTTGTCTACCTAGTAGTGTCTGGCATGCTAAGATGCCTTCATGGAGAAGGCAGAGGCAGCAAGCAGCCCACTGTGTGTTCCATACTTTGGAAGTCTGGCTGTAATGCTATAAGTGGTCTGTTGGGCACATTTCTCTCCTTCTTTAACTCTTATTGCCCTTCTGAGGATGAAGTGTACTGCATTGGCCAGTATGCTGACCCTGAGTCCTGGCAGGTATCTGAGTCCACTGCAACACAAACCTTACCTCAAAGCAGGTCCTCGAGGAAGGACTTAGCAGACAGAACTTTACCCTCCTCTCCTGAAAGCTACCTTCAGCATGCACCACATTTTTCATTATTCTTAGTGGATGCTTTGAGTATTCCTGCCCCCCCCCCCATTCTTGGACATGGCCTTTGTCTGAGCCTCTAAGGATTCTCTGTTTTCAGGTCATAAATAACAGCCAATGAAGTCTTCCAGAGAGGCTGAGGATGGAGACAGTAAGTAACACTTAGTCCTGAAAAGACCTTGGGCCTCACCCAAGAGTCCTCTGCCTCCTCTCCCTGATGACTCCCCTCATCTCTCTCTCTTTTCTCTTTTCTCCTCTCCCTCCCTCCCTCTCTGTCTCCATCTCCCTCTCCCTCTCTCTCTGTCTGTCTTTCTGTCTCTGTCTTTCTACCTCCCTCTCCCTCTCTGTCTTTGTCTCTGCCTCTCCCACCCTGTCTCTATCTCTGTCTGTCTCTCTTTTCTCTCTTTCTGTCCTCTCTCTCCCTCTGTCCTTCCATCTCTCCATCTCCATCTCCATCTCTCCACCTCTTCCTCTCTCTCTCTGTTTTTCTGTCTCCCTCCCTCTCCCTCTCTTTGTCTATCTCTGTCTCTCCCCCCTCTCTGTCTCCCTCCCTCCCTCCTGTCCCCCCTTTTCCCCCTCTTTCTTTCTCTATCCATTCTCTGGGCTGTATGAACAATGAGTTACTCCCTAAATGTCTTCTCCCTAAGGAAATCAGAAGGAGGGTGGGGAGAGACGTGGAGCCTCAGAGTGGAAAAGAAAGAAAGGTCCAGGACCTTTGGAAAGGTAAGAACCTGAGAGAAACAGGCAAAGAGAGACTAGATCTTCCTTAAAAACAAGAAAGAAAGAAAGAAAGAAAGAAAGAAAGAAAGAAAAAGACCTGTCTGGGAGCTAAGGGCACAGGCTAGAAGAAGCAAACCCCAAAGCTATTTTTGAGGAGGAGACAGGCTCAGGAATGTGGCTTAAGGGGACAGGATTCACCCCTAGAGAAGATGCTCCGTATCAGAAACCAAACCCAGGGCACAGAACTCATTTAGCTGGATGGAAAATTAAAAGTTGTTTTTGAAAAATGAGGGTCAGGTTAGGGGGGTTTGATTCTTGATGCAAAACCACAAGCTCCCTGATGGGCCTCTTCCAATCCCCTGACCAATATTTGAATAGAGCTTAGTTTTCCATTGTGCAAAAGGGAAGAAATGTGACTCTAATCCCAGTCACTCAATCATTCCATCACTCTACCTCTCTCTCCTTTTCTGCTCCCAGGGGAATTCCCTAGACAATCCAGCTGCTCACTCGTCAAAAGGCAAAGAAGATTGGGGGCAGCTGGGAGGAAGGTCTCTGAGCTGAGTTAATACCTTCCCTGAGAGCAGTGGTTTCCAGCCTGTAGGAGTATCAATTCCCATTTTGAATATAAGAAAAAATTCACAGATCCTAGCAAGATACTTTGTTATTATTAACACATCCACTGGAGAAAAAAAAAATATATATATATATATATATATATATATATAAGTTACTCTAAATTCAGTGCTCCTGGTTAACTTGGATTTAAAAAATCATGACAGCCCCTATATACATTTGAAAAATCATAATGGTATGTACTACTCATTCCTGTTCATGAGGGTTGACATGTATCTTACACATATATTCTAGCAGAGGCAGCTAGGTGACTCAGTGGATAGAGCCAGGCCTGGAGATGGAGGTCCTAAATTAAAATTTGACCTCAGATACTTCCTAGCTGTGTGACCCTGGGCAAGTCACTTCACCCCCCCCCCCACTGGCTAGCCCTTATGGCTCTTCTGCCTTGGAACTGATAGTTAGTATTGATTCTAAGATAGAAGGTAAAGGTTTAAAAAAAAACAGACAAAAACACCAGTTTTCAATTTTTTAACACTGTGTGACTTTGGATAAGTATCTTTGCATTTTAGGGCTTCAGTTTTCTCATCTAGGAAATGAAAGAGAAAGCATTTATCAAGCACTTTTTCTGTAGTAAGCACCAATAGGAAAAATCTAGAGGGATTCTGCTCTCAGGGAGCTCATATTCGAATGGAGGAGACAACAGGTATAGAGTTTCAGCTTTAAGTCTGATGAGTAGGTGGCAAAAAAAAAAGAAAATACATCTTATTTCTACCCAAAAGACTATATCCATTTGAAAAATAACCCTTACCTTTTGTCCTAGAATGGATTCTGAATAGTGATTCCAAGGCAGAAGAGTGGTAAGGGCTAGGCAATAGGGGTAAGTGACTTGCCCAGGGTCATGCAGCTAAGAAGTGTCTGAGGCCACATTTGAACCCAGGATCTCCCATATCCAAGCCTAGTTCTCTATCCACTGAACCACTTAGCTGCCTCCGCCATATGCATTTCTGAGGTTGAACCATATAACCAAGGACTATAGTGATGAGAACTTTATTTTCCAAGTTATAGGCAGCTAGGGAACACCAAAGTACATAGAACACTGGGCTTAGAGTCAGTTCAAACCCCAGCCTCAGACACTGGTAAGCTGTGGGACCTGAGCAAGTCACTTTTAACTTGTTTGCCTCAATTTCCTCAACCATAAATGTAGATCATGATAACACTTATCTCTCAGAGTTGTTGTGAGGCTCAAATGAGGTAATAGCTGTAAAGCAGTTAGCACGATGTCTGGCACATAGTAGGTGCTATAGAAATGCTAGCTATTCTTATTCTTATTCTTAATATTATTATTAGTAGCTGTGGCTGGAAGGTCCAAAGAGCTGTAGCACCTGCACAGGCAAGTACCAGGTCATATCTACACAGGGGTTTCTTCCTGGAATGATGGCTGTAGAAATTTAGGAATGGCTGACACTCCAGGCCTTTTAGATTGACCTTCCTAATGGTGGTAGTTGGACAGTAGTTGGTGGAAGTGCTAGTGAGGAAACTGACTCTTTCCCTACAATGATTGTCCCCCAAAGTGATAGCTGTGGAGCCCGATTTGGGAGCATGGCCAGCAGTCTGAAGACACTACTATTCCCAATACTTTTGGTTTCAGAGTCCTTCATTGGGATCTGAAATGCGGTGGTGGTGGCAATGGTTAGCTTGCCTGGCACATACACTTCCTGTCTTTACTTCAGGATACCTTACCTGTCTCATAGGTACTCTTTGGTTGGCAGTTGATAGGGATGGCTGGCCTCTTTTCCACAGGGTCTGCTTCCTGGGATGCAGAAGCTGGGCTACAAGTAAGACTGGTGGTTTGTGAGTGCCAGTCACTGCATGCGCTCTAGGACTTACCTGCCCTTTGGAGACAGTTAGTTGGACTAGATGCCCTTTCAGGACCCTTATAGCTCTAAATGGATAATGCAGATCTGTAGGACATTATTTATTCAGCCTGCAGAAGCATGTTTGCTTTTTTTATTACTTGGAGTCATTTAATAAAATGACTGATTTGTGTTTGGAGTCAAGCCCATAAATCTAATGCCCTTAAGGATCTGGGGCTCACAGTTTGGGAGTTATTGCCTTGGAGCATAGCTGCTATGATGTAGAATTCGTTTAGAGCTGAGTTGGCCATGTAAGGTGGTAAGGTCAAGTGGAAGAAGATGAGGAGATAGTTATACACACACTTGTGGGCAGGGCAGAATAGGGACTAGCCTAATAAGTAGGCAGAGTAGGTGACTACCATCATATGTCATACTACTTTAATTATCTGATCAACTAGACTCTAAGGACACCTGGAATTCAGTCATTAGAGAGGAAGAAAGGGAGGGAGTGAGGAAGAGAGGAAAAAGAAAGGGAAGAAAGAAGGAAGGAATAAAGGAAAGAAGGAAGAAGAAAAGAAGGAAGGAAAGAAAGAAGGAAGAAATGAAGGAAAGAAGGAAGAAAGGAAGGAAGGAAGGAAGGAAAGAAGGAAAGAAACAAGCATTTATTGAGGACTTTGTATATGCCAGTCACTTTACAAATATTATCTCTTTTGATTCTCACAACAACCTTGGGAGATAGATGCTATTATGGTTCCCATTTTACAATTGAGGAAACTAAGGCAGACAGAAGTTAAATGACTTAGTAGACACAGTTAGCTGTTATCTGAGACTGGATTTCAGCCTTCTAGCCACTGTACCATTCAGCAGTCATTGCTTTGGGTCTTGAAGCCATATAAGAGGCTTCCTATATCAAGAATGTAGCTAGGATGAGGAGACAGGGTCTTTTCTCAACAGGGATGAAAATTTGGAGGGTGTTGACAACATATATACTCCTTCAGCAGTATAGATATAACTGAATTTAGTGTCAGATTAGCAAGAATAACTAGTTAAAATAGTGTGACACTCCCATAGGGACATTGTCGTGGAAATGACAGAGTGAGAATGCTAGCAAGCAGGCATTACCCTGAATTCTCCAACTTTCTGAGGACTTTTTGACCTTAGCAAACTCCCCCCCCCCCTTTTTTTTCTGCCAAGAAGCCACCCAGAGAGACATAATAGAAGGCAGACTGAAGCCATGCTGGTCTTCTGTGCTTTGGTTATCAAGTCAGCAGAGAACTAAAGGGCTAGGTGTTGCCCTAGAGACACAAAGCAAGGAAAACCAGCAAAAACCAGGACTTCATGAAGGAAGGAAGAAACATGATTGAGTAGACAAGTGAGAATGGGCTGGAGTGGAGAAGTGATCAGGAAAAAGGAACCAGAGTTGTTGGTGAAACAGCCAGAGTCCAGTCCCTTTGTTGGCCCTCTCCACCCCTTCCTTGGACTGCTTCCAAGGGGAAAATCCTGCTCCTTTCTACCTGTCTGACTATCTCACTTCCTGTTTCCTCTCTGACTAGAATTAGGAAGGATGGGGTGGGGAGTGGGGGAAGAGATTAAACTCCCTTGGTGGCAGCTATCAGAGCCTGCAAGTGGAAGAACTGTTACTTGAAGCTACTATTAAAGATTATGGCCATCAACTATGATTTGTGTCCAAGTTATATGTGTGAAGTTCAAGGCTGAGAGATGGGAAGTTAACCCAAAAAGAGCGGGAGATTTTTGTCATTTCATTCTGAGGTGAGGAGCAAGTTAACAACAGAGAAAATTTCTTCTATTTTAGTCATCTCTGAGCCTGGTTATACCCATCTACTTTGAACCCAGAGAGAAACTTAATAAGGAAATGAGCCAGTAGCAGTGAGATGCAATTGATGTGCTTGTTTAGGTAATCAAACATTTTGCATACATCACCTAGCCAATACCACCTGGCTAAAAGTTGGAGCATATATGGGATTTTTGAATCTTTTCTCCTTGGGGCCAATTTCACCCCTCCCCCACTCCCACCCTACTTATCTATAACAGATCTACACAACCTGTGAATTCCTTCCCACTTTCTCTATTCTGCCTTTCCATCAATCATCTTACAGGGTTTATAAGTGTCTATCATGCCACCATTATATTCCCTTCTCCTTCCTAACTAAATTGAGGATGCGGTCTGTGTTGTTTGCCCTGCTACTGATAATGACTAATTATCTCTGTTGATTAGAGTACCACTGAGAGGGATAACACCTTGAAGTTTTCCTCAGCTTATACTTAAAAAATAATATTTAATTTTTTCCCTCAATTACATGAAAAATAATTTTTAACCTTCATTTTTAAAAGTTTAGCCAAATTTTCACCTTATTCCCTCCCTCCCTCTTTCCTCTTCCCCTCCTCTTTGAGACAGCAAACAATCTGATATATATTTTACACGTGTAATAGTGTAAAACATCTTTCCATATTGGTCACTTTATAAGAAATGTGAAAGAGAGCTTGAACAAACAAAAGAAAAGTGAAGAAATAAAGTGAAATATACTTTGTCTCAGTCTGATTTCAGACTCAGTAAATTCTTTCTCTGGAGGAGATGGCATTTTTCATCACTAGTCCTTGAGGATTGTCCCAGATTAGTATTGCTAAGAATAACTAAGTTATTAATAAATGTTCATCATATAATATTGTTGTTGCTGTATACATTTTCATACTTCTGCTTAGTTCGCTTTGTATCAGTTCATGTAGGTCTTTCCAGGTTTTTCTTAAATTATCCTTCTCATCATTTCTTTAAAAAAATAGATTTATTGATTTAGAATATTTTTTCCATGATTCCACGATTCGTGTTCTCTCCCTCCCCTCTTCCTTCTCTGCTCCCGTAGCTGACAAGTCACTTCC